>NC_134853.1:64202352-64531727 GCF_049852395.1 Peromyscus maniculatus bairdii | reverse complement strand
TGGGTAAAGCCATGAGAACTGGAGTTTAGATACCCAGAATTTACTTAAATGATGGGTAAGTGTAGCAGGAATTTAAAAGTTCTTATTAACAAAATCAAACCCGAGGCCAGTTATTGGGGCCAATGCTGGTAGATCAGAGAGACAGAACAAGCCACAGCTATCTCACCTCGCTGGATCCTCAGCTGGTCCTGTTTCCTCAGACTGGAAGCCTCTGAGTCCTTATCCAGAATGAATCTCAGCTGAACTGTGTTGCTCCAAAGCCTGAAAGCTTAACCAGCCAAAATCTTCTAATTTCTGGTCCTCATGCCTTATATATCTTTCTGTTTTCTACCACCACTCCCTGGGATTAAAGACTGGCTTTCTGGGATTAAAGGCGTGTGTCACCATGCTTGGCTATTTCCAGTGTGGCCTTGAACTCACAGAAATCCAGAGGGATTTCTATCTCTGGAATGCTAGGATTAAAGGTGTGAGTGCCACCATTTTCTAGCCTTTGTATCTAGTGGCTGTCTGTTCTCTGACCCCAGATAAATTTATTAGAGTACACAATATTTTGGGGAACACAATATCACCACATTTCCTCTCTTTTTGTCTAAAATTAAAGAAAGCTTATAACTAATACAAGAAAAACTATCTTCAATAAGTATATGCAATATACAGTCAAGATTACATTAACAATGTCTAGTCCATTAACATTTGATAGATCCAGACAAAAAAACTCCATTATATATATTAACAATGTCCAGTCCAGTAACATCCGATAAACTCAGACCATAAAATTTTCATTACTTATCTTATTTAAAACAAGTAGTTCCTTTTTAAAAGTAGATTCCATAATATCCCTTTTTGTCTTATCATATCCATATTCTTTCTCTTTTCATAATAGATTCATTAGTCTACCTTTTGTCATTTTTATATCTTCCCCTTTTTCTTCAGTGTAGATTCAGTGATCTACCTATTTATCCTATTATTTCTTTATCTTTTTTTTCTCAGAGTAGATTCGATGATCTATCTCATATCTATATTCTCTTTTTCTTTTTTCTTTCTAGGGGTGAAGATATCTTTAGGGAATCTTGAAAAGAAAATTTTGGGGTTAATCATCAAGTCCTGTATCGTCTGTCCAGTCTCTGCATAATAGGAAAGTTCAGGGCTTGTTTCAAGTCCTTGTTTGAGTAGTCTGTCAGGCTGGATCATCTCAACTAGTCCTCTCGAAATTGTTCTGACCAGTTTGTAGTCCAAAGTCGATTTTTCCATGGTGTTAATCAGCTTAATGGCTTTATCATAGTCCATGTGGAATCATCATTGTAGGATCCTGTCATCTTTTTGAAGATTTCAAAGTCACTGTTAGGTGTAGTCATGGTTTCCTGCGGATTTTTTTTTTGTGTGTGCTTTAAATAATTTTTATGTTCACAGAGCCATTGTAACTGTCCTACCCTCTGCCTTCAGTCACACTTGATCAAGCCTAGAGTTAAGTTCATCTTCAAAGCAAGCACAAGGCACTTGTGCTTTTAAAATAACACACACACAAATGTGTTAAGGACAAGGTTCTCTCGACATTTTCAAATGAGTCATAGCCTGAAAGGAAACCACATCTAGCTTCTGTGAATACTGTAAGACTCACGGTGATTCCTCTCCTTCTCATTTTGTAGAGAAAACACACAGGAAATAAATTAACTGGAAGTCAGAAGGACAGCTATCACACCTGCCAATGTGTGCCCTAAGTAGAGGGACACTGTGTTGGGGAGGAGAGGCAACAGATGAAGGAAGGAGAGGAAACTCATCTTTGATGAGTGAGTGCCACAGACCAGGGTTTAGAGCCTCATCCCCTGCTGGAGACGACCATCAGTCCTAGCTTACCCCACGTTGGGCGCCAGATGTAGCAGGAATTTAAAAGTTCTTATTAACAAAATCAAACCCGAGGCCAGCTATTGGGGTCAATGCTGGTAGATCAGAGAGACAGAACAAGCCACAGCTATCTCACCTTGCCATTTCCTCAGCTGGTCCTGTTTCCTCAGACTGGAAGCCTCTGAGTCCTTATCCAGAATGAATCTCAGCTGAACTGTGTTGCTCCAAAGCCTGAAAGCTTAACCAGCCAAAATCTTCTAGTTTCTGGTCCTCATGCCTTATATATCTTTCTGTTTTCTACCACCACTCCCTGGGATTAAAGACTGGCTTTCTGGGATTAAAGGCATGTGTCACCATGCTTGGCTATTTCCAGTGTGGCCTTGAACTCACAGAAATCCAGAGGGATTTCTATCTCTGGAATGCTAGGATTAAAGGTGTGAGTGCCACCATTTTCTAGCCTTTGTATCTAGTGGCTGTCTGTTCTCTGACCCCAGATAAATTTATTAGAGTACACAATATTTTGGGGAACACATTATCACCACAGGTAAGTGTGCTGTAATCTTAACATTTTCACGTGTGGTGTGGTACTATTCCTGTGGAGACTTAAACAAATATCTCCTTACACCAAGTAGGTAACTGATGCCAGATCAAAGCAAGGGTCCAACAAATTGCAACTTGGTGATTCAATGAGTTTCACTGGGGTTACTACAAAAATATGGGCAAGAAGTTACTTGCAGTTGCCGAAATGTCTCAAGGGCAGATATATCGCTCAAAGCCCATCCCAGCATGGGTGACAGCTCAGGCCAGCTGGAAACCTGGAATTTAGTGCATTTCCTTCAGGCAGGTCAACAGGCTGGGGAGTGCTTTTTTTTGTAGACATTCAGTTGATCTGAGCCTCTTCAGGTAAGCCTAGCTTGTTGCTATCTCTTCCAGGCAGCTCAGCTGGTCTGCCTCTCTCAGCAGTCCTTACTACTTGTATATGCTTAGAGAGGAAAGGGCCTTGTGATTCTGATCAGTTTCAGACTTCTTGAAGCTTTTGACTTATTTATTTTTTGAACTTAATGAGTTTACTATCAGGGCAGAATGTTTTAAATCCCTTTAGATGAGCTTCCCTCCAACATAGAATGTTTTATTATGAAGGAAATTGTTACCACCGGGAGGCAGATATAGGGGCCCCTACACCAAGCTGGTTAGCTAGTTAGATTGATGTTGAATACTGGATTTGAGTGAGAGATTCTATCTGTGAATATATATGGTGGAGAGTGATAAAGAATACAGCTGATGTCAATCTTTGGCCTCCATGCACACATATGCAACTGCACACAAAAATGCACACATGATTTCATGTTGCACATATCACATACTAAAAGAGAAACCTCAGCTTGAGTTTCTATTAGCTATAAGTAATGATATATTTGGCAGATGACATTTTAAATTTTTCTAACTTTTTATTTATATATGCAATGGGAAAAGGCAAATGCTCTTAAAAGGATGTTGTCAAATAAAGTAATGTTATTTATAAAAAGTGTTTGGTTAAATGAATTGCCCACAGTGTTTTAATATGTAAGCGTAGTCTATGTACATTCTGAATATATTAGCAGCAACACAGAAAGTTCCCTTCTGTACTCTTTGGTTGCCATCTGTTTTTTCTTTTCTAATTATTACTGTGCTTATGGTGTTATGTCATACCTTGTGATGTGAAGTTACCAAGAATAATCCCACATACAAGAAGGAGGATATCACATAGATAGCATGACTAATAAAATGCCCCAAGAATTTGGCAAGGTAAAACCTGATTTTCAAAATACAACTTATTCAAGATGGAAACTGTATTTCCAAGAGACAGTGAATTTCAAGATAGCTCCACAACCAGCTGTGAACTGTGGTAGGAATTCCAGGGCAAAATAAAGACTGAAGGATCCAAGAATTCTGACAAAAGCGACGTTTTCATTGGTAGTGGAAGCTTGAAGCTCCAGTTCCCATCACACCTCTTCCTCTCACTGTCTCTGTGGAAGTGATGAATCCAGCATGAGGACCCTCTGACAAAGGCTACTAAAACATGGAATGAAAGCTCTTTTTAGTCTTCTCAGTGGACCTGCTTTTGCCTACTTGTCTGTTTACTCATCCATAGGCTCATTCACTCCCTTTCTATTAACTACCAAGAACGTTGATGGACTTAAGAGATACCAAAATATATAAAAAAAAAAAAAACTTTTTTTTATTCCCCAAACTTACAGATTGAAGGAGAAAGATTGTTTTTAAATTGTGATAAGTGAAATAAGAGGGCGAATGTAGGGTGATGTGGATGCATGCAGAAGGAGATATATAAGCCAACAAAAGAAGGAGAGAGGTAAATGGAAAGTATATTATCAAATAAAATATTTATAGAAGTTGCTTTGAGTGGAATGAAATAGAGATGAGCTGAGTATTAAGTTAATGTTCTAAGAATAGAGTAAAACTGAAATGTATAATCCAACAAGAAAAACCCACATTACAACTGAAAATGTTGTCAGGAAAGCAATGGGGTTGAAGGGTTTGTTGAAGAGATTTGAATTCTATGACTGCTGATGGAGAGCTACAAGAGGATTTAAAGGCGTTCATAAAAACGGAACACACAGCTTAAAAGGTTCTGTAAGTTAAGAGGCAGTGCACAGAGCAGAGGTGGAGAGAAATAAGAGAAACGATAGCTTAGTTAGAAGCCACTGATACATCTGAAAATGATGCTGCTAGATGAGGGTGGGGTCCTCTAGTTTGTAGCTCACAGATCCTAAAATGTGATCACCTGGGAATAATGAATTATTTAGTTAACTGCTTTTGTTCACAGTCATACTGTGGCAACCTCTGTGTCAAAGGTGATGGAGTGAAATACTACGTTCATTTGATGAGAACAAATTCACTCAAATCCTCAAAACAGGTGAACAACCCTGCTATGGTTAGGTTATACTATCATTTAGAATAGCATTACTATTATTTTTCAGAGTTCCAAGTTTGTTATATGCAATTGTGTCTAGCTGTTTTTTTTCCAGTTCATAACTTAACCTATATTTTCAATGAGCAAATTGATACATCAAGGCATTAAGGAAGGTGATTAAGTTTACTGAGGGTTGTCTCGGTGAATAAAATATGAATTGGTATGAATCACTTCTGACTTTATACATTTAAGGAACTGCCAAAACCAACCAAAAAACCTGATAAAAAATTCATTCACACAGGCACACACACACACACACACACACACACACACACACACACACAGAGAGGGGGGGGGTAAGGGGGGCTATAAAATAAGAGTTGAGCAGAAAGGAAATAAAGCACTTCCTTTTGGATTACATTGTCATGCTCTATGTTCTCAAAACAAAGACAGTAAATATTTAGCAAGGAGAGCTGTTTTATGTGATCTCAAGTAATGAGACCTCAAAATCAAGCTTTTAACACTTGACAATGGAAATTAGAGATAACATCTTAACTGGGTAAAATCAGACCCATCTAGTAGGGATGCAATTAAATAACACTGAATGCATGGTCGGGAGTTCTGGATTCAACATATTTCTGCTCATTACTGAATATGGAGAGGTGGGTATGTTTTCTTGTGTGCTTGTCAATTCATTAAAAAATCATAAATGTCTATCTCACAGATTGGTATGAGTATTAACAAACAGTAAGTGCCATCATCTATCCAACTTCACTGACAAGAAAGGGGTTCTATTGGGAGGTTAATATGAAAATCATGAGGCATGCTGAGTCAGGTGCTGTAGGCAAATAATGTCATGTACCCAACATCATGAGAGTAAATACCTGCATTCAGTCCGTAGTAAGGAGTTATGTACTACTCTATGGTCACATTTGCATGGATGAGATGCCTATTAAAGCAGTTAAATATATATAATACACCAAGAAGGACTCAGGTATTTCTGGATTAAATGAAGGAATGAAGATACAGTATACCTACCAAGATAGCGGATCCTTCTTGCCATGGGCTTCAATTGTGAAAACGAGAGAAACCTCCTCTATGTAGGATCCTCTTTATTAGAACACAAGGCTTCAATGGGGAGGCGAATACTATCCCAGATAATGTTATGTAGTTTTAATGTTGAAGAATTCCATAAAGGAGAAAAGGACAAAAATAATGAAAAAAAAATCCTCATATTCAAGAGAAATTTCTTCTCTGAGATCAGTGAGATTTGCAGTAGGACACTTCAGATCAGTGACAGTGGGAGACAATGGGAGGTTATTCAGCATGGGCAACTAGAGTCTCTTATAAATTATTAAAAAATGGTGTATCCGCTTCTGACTCTTTTCTATAGTTGTCTGTAAGTTACTGATTCCATAATATTCTTCTTAATTCATCAGAAGCAACATGATCATTAATTTAAATAAACTCCATTTTGGTGCTGGGCCAGTGCTAAGGACTATGACCTAATATATGTTTTCATTAAATAATACAGCAGTCACTTAAACAGATTGTCTCATTTTAGAATGTTTATCCTGAATAGTCCACTGAGCAAATAACATCATAGTCCCTAACATACTTGGTTAGCACAAAGGGATGGAGTCTGAATTTTCAAATTGGATCTTCTGTTTTCAGTAATATTCAATGGTGTTTAGACCTGGACTTGAGCATCCTGTTCTGTTTTAAATATTGTCTAGCTGAGTAAGCATCTATATTAAATTTACCTTTAATATTGAAAAGTCTGTGTAGAAAATTAGTCAGGGAACACCTTCCTCATGTCACCATGCAGGAGTGAAGTATGATGTCTGTCTTCCAAGTTGACTGTTTGTTAAAATATTTTGTGCTGAGTCCACTAGAAAGTTCTAACTTATTATAAATGGAAAAGGAGCTTGAGTATAAAGATTTGATAAATGTCTAGGTAGTTGAATATATTGAAAAGTTTGAGAGCCACTGTGTGCTGATGTGTGTAAATGGGGAATGATAGCACAGGGACAATGCCCCTTCTCTTCTCCTACCTTCTCCCCTTTTACTTTTCCCCTTTTCTTCCTTTCTGGAGACATTTAATATAATTTTTATATGCCTATTAGATGCCAGCCAATGTGGTAGGCAGTAAAATTAAACGACAAACAAAAGAGTTCCTAGGTATGAGTTGACAGTTAAGTGTGGGCCCCAGGCTTTGACACCTGCTCACATGTAAAGTCAGCAACAGGAATGTTCTCTCAGCAGTTGACATACAGTCCTCTGTATGTCACGCCATGCCTCATGCTATGCTCTTTCTAAAGGGCTCATGCTATGTTATGTGTGACTGTAATGAGCTTTCACACATCTTGTTTCTCCCATTTTCAGTTTACTTCTGATGACCTCTTGGCTTCAGTTCAATACTCACTGCCTAGACTTTCATGAAACTTATTCTCCTTATGTTTCATGTGGTGTGTTCCCATGTACTTGTTTTCCAGTGAGACAGAAATCAGCAAGTAGGAGCTCATCATTGGAGTCCTTAGTAGTTACTTAACACAGTGTTTATTGAACGAATGAAATAATTATGGGAGCCTTTCCTTGTAATGCGTTGCTTCATAAAAGAAAAAACCTAAAACTTAGCTGCTTAAAGCAATCAATTTTTTGTGACCTTTTATGATTTCTAAGGTTAACTGGCCTAACCTTCCTTCTGAAAACTCCAGTTGGTCGGAATGTTCAAGATGGCTTCTTAGGTTTGGAGTTTTGGTGGAGAAGGACTGAAGGCTATTTTGGTTGGCACAGAGGGGCCGCTCAGACCTCTCCTCCTGTGTAGCCTCAGATTCATTTACTTCCTACATGGCCTCTTCACCTGATTTCCTTCTAGTATCACCACCCACTCCATCATTCTACACTAAGGCCTTTGCCTTTCCTTGGGTGTTCTAGGGTAGTGGAATTTGCACCCCATGATATGATAGCAGGCATGCAAACCTCTAGCTTTTCATAAGGATATTCCTTATTCTGTTTCTACTAATAGGACTAGAGGTGGGATTTTTGTTGCTGTTTGTATTTTCTTTTTAAAATTCTGTATTCCTCATATACTTTATTTTTGCTGGCACGCTCCCTTTCATTTGAACACAATTTCTTGAATGTTTCAAAATTACTACAAAGTATCCCCATATCTGTTTCATGAAGATGATCCAGTGGTTAGGAGGTGGTACTTTTGTATCTATCTTTCTAATATAATTCACTCCACTTTATTTGGAGTTGATGTCTCTACATGCCACAAACGTATTATTGAATAGTTGCATGGTTATCAAAATGAGGGAATTCACATTGATATATATATATAATTTTTAGTTGTCTGTACCACCCTCCACATTGAAAGTAAGCTTCACTTCATGCCAGGCATTCTGGGGTTGTACTTCTGTAGACTCATACATTCTGAAACTTGCTTTCCTATGTTTCTCTTTGATGACATTGATGCATTTGGAGAGTACCTGCTTGAGAATTCTGTAGAGTAACTGTCCGTTTGGGTTTGACTGACTTCATGTTAATCAATCTGGACAGGAATCCAACCAAAGTGCTATGTTTTCCATTCCTCCCATCTCTGATGACATTATCTCTGTTTGATTGCGGTTTTTGCATTGTACATACGTTATTTCTTTTGTTTCCATAAATGTTTTATGTAATTAATGTTCTGAGACTACACAACTAAGCTTTTCTTATTTTATGTTTACCCTATAACATTCCTGATGTTTTTGGCCTGAATGATTTTTTTGCTGTGGTATTTGCCAAATGGCAGTTCCTCTTTGCTTTTCACTCCAAATGTACCAGCTTGCATGTTAGGATGACCATGTCAGATAAGAAGACAGGAACAGGCCAAAGAGGTCTTTGCCTGAGCCCTGGGAGCAACTTGTTGTCATGGTTATATGTAAATAGATTGATACATTCTTGAATAAAACTTTTGACTGACACTTTATATTTTACTTGGCTATGCTACATCTATGTGTGTGTGTGTGTGTGTGTGTGTGTGTGTGTGTGTGTGATATTATGATATATATATACACATATATGTGTGTGTATATATATTTATAGAGCTTAATATTTTATATACATTATGCCTCAATATTCAAGCAGAACCCCAGGGAAAAATCAAATAAAGAAACCTCTGACTTATCTGATCTGCCAGGTCACAGAGTGTTGCATTTAGCTTTATACATTGCAATAGACTTTCAAAAATGTATGCTACTCTTCATCAAACCACACAACCAATATAGGATTCATTAAATATCACAGATTAATAACTGCTGATTTTAATATTTAAGTGGCCACTAAAAATTAAATTATTTTCGGATGAAAGAATTAAAACCCATGTTTCTTAAAAAATCTTTTGCTAAACAGGAGCATCTTTTTCTGAAAGATATTTTTCTTTTACATTACATTTATATTCTGAAATTATGTTTTGGAGTTTGAAATGCAACTTTATTCTAAATGAAAGGAATGAAATTACAGGAACAAGAGTTTGCCACAGAATACGGGATGTAACTTTGCAGCACTCTTATTTTTGAAGAAACAACTGCATCCCAGACAGCTAAGTCTTCCAGTCCCAAACTGAAGGTGTGTTTTGTAACTGCCACATTCACCCTAAAAACCTTTTCCTCCAGCATCTCAGACATGGAGCATGAGTCTGCTTAACTAAGTAGCAAGGAGACACACAGGCCATCCTGCTGACACCACAGGTCAGTTGCCTGCGCATCTAGGCTTCTGATATCTTCAGAGCTTCACTTTCTTACAGGTCGTCCTCCTCATCTGGGAGGGCAGTGGTCTGTGCCACCTCCAAGTCACGCTCGTATTGCACGGCTAACGCTGGGTCCATGACCACCTCAGGTGGGGCTAGGGCTGGCATGGCCACAAACTCCAAGTTAGGGTCCCCAGTGAGTCTTTTGGAGAGCCAGAGGAAGGGCTTCTCAAAGTTGTAGTTGCTTTTAGCTGAAATGTCATAGTACTGAAGGTTCTTCTTGCGGTGGAAGACAATAGACTTCGCCTTCACTTTCCTGTCCTTCACATCCACTTTGTTGCCGCACAGCACAATGGGAATGTTTTCACACACCCGCACCAGATCTCGATGCCAGTTGGGCACATTCTTGTACGTTACTCTTGATGTTACGTCGAACATTATAATGGCACCTTGGGCTTGGATGTAATAGCCGTCTCGCAGGCCTCCAAACTTCTCCTGACCAGCGGTGTCCCAGACGTTGAACTTGATGGGCCCTCTGCTGGTGTGGAACATCAGGGGGTGTACCTCCACACCAAGGGTGGCCACATACTTCTTTTCAAATTCACCAGTCAAGTGGCGTTTTACAAACGTTGTCTTCCCTGTACCACCATCACCCACGAGGACAAGCTTGAACTGGACCGGAGGCTCTCCCTGCGCGGCCATCGCCTCAATCCTTTCAGAAGTGTCTCCGCACCTGTCCCACTGAGGAAAAATGGGGAAGCACAATTCATAAGCTGGCAAATTTTGCATATCATTAGGAAATATTTATGAAACAAACGTTTACTTAAAACGAGGAAGCACTTCTAGATTTAAATAGGCAGTTACCCTCTGACTTCAAAATGTATCTTGACTTACAAGTGTTGACAATCTTAATAACTTAGTTCTTTGTTCTCCATCGGCCTCTTTTTCCCTGTGAACTTTGGCCTGGTTTCACTACCTTGCCTGCTTGGGGCTGATTCTACAGATGCATCATCGCAGATCTGTGCACTAGACTTCAGGAGACTTTGCTGGAGAGGGGACCTTTATTTCTTCCTTGAATCACAGGGGGTCCAAGAGAGGGGTGGAGAGGGAGGAGAAGGGAGGGAAGAGGGGAAGTGGGGGAGTAGAGAGGAGAGGGGAAAAGGGAGAGGGGAGAGGTGAGAAACAGAATGTTAGAAGCTCTTACATTCTTCCCCGATGACATCATAATCCATAGAGGAGACAGCAGAGCCTTGTCTTGCTTCTGGTCCCAGCTGGAAGGCATTTTCACAGAGTAGATTTTGTGTAACATTTTACTAATATGAAAAAAGATCAGCCATTGTTTCCTGTAGACTTGGGACTGTTTGGGCTGGAATCTCCACTGACCTACCTGAACATACTACCTTTCTAACAAAATGTTCCATGTCTTAGCCAGAGATCTCTATACTCTGCCTGGCTGGACTTGTTCAGGTTTTCCTGTTCACTCCTCCAAAGCCATCCCGTTGCATATGATCTCCACTGTGTATTTAGTGGATCTACAAAATACCATTCCTGAGACAGAATGTAGAGCTCTGCTCCCTGGCTACCCTACCAGGGCAGGAGAGCTGCAGCAGTCTCCAAGGTTCAACTCAATCGCTGTCAGTTTTACTCATTCCAGCTTTCACCAGGGTCCTAATTGCTTCCCTTTGCACACATCCTCACAACTAGCCCTTTCACTAAACTGTCTGGAAAAACTCACCATTAAGAAATAGACTGTGTGGGTGTGGCCCTTTGTTGTCTTCTTTCTGTGAAGCCCATGGTACAAGTCTCCAGTGAACGATGGATGGTGCAGGTTCCAGATCATCACCCTGGATCCTTGTATGCTTTTCTGTTCCTTGTGAAGCAGACGATGCTTATTTTATTGAATCATGCAAAATAATCTTCATAATGTTATTCAAAGAGGAATTTAGGGAATGGAATCCAGGTGATATTTAATACTTATTTTTAAAAAAATTATTTGCTGTCCACTTGACTTTAAACTTGGTAAAACTTTTACAGGCAGAAACATGTTTTCACTCAAATGCAAATTTAATAAAATGCTTTTGGAATATGTTGTTGGCAGACAGAACAGGAACACTCGTGAGGCTCTTTAGAGATAATCTTCTTTGGATAAATGGTTAAGTACTGGGTTGGATATCACAGGCAAGGGCTAGCCTCATTTGTTTTACTGGTGCTGCTTCATTTAAGCAAAATGTCTTTTTATATCCCAGGCAATTAGGTAATGAACTAGAAGAATAGCTGAAAGGAAAAAGAAGATTAGAGAGTCATTCCAGTGAAGTTGGGAAGGATGGATATTTAGCATATTCTAAGATCCATTAGTCTTAAAGTCTATTACTATAAGATGCAGAATTGTAGTCATGTAAATTCATTTATTATACTTAAATAAATCAAGAAAGGATTGTTTTCAAAACTACCAGATGTTCTGAATTTCTCTTGTGGCGATATAAATCTTTAGCTACAGGAAACATATGTGAAAAACACACACTAGTTTGAGTAAGCCATGAACAGTTCAACAGTGAAGTACTGGGAATAATGCATCAGCAGACAAAAAGGCTGCCAATTCTGTTTAGAATCATAACTCAGCTCCCTAAGCAATACCATATATTGTTATAAGTAGGTGCATTGTGAGTTGCGTGCATAAGGACCTCGTAGATGTTAACTGACACCCCGAGGAGAAGATGTTTATTTGCTGCATACATTTGTACTTAAAGTTTGCTGGAATATCTGTAACAGCATTTTTATTTTTGCTGGGATGATGAGTTAAGGGACCGTGGGTTAAGAGCCAGGGCCTCATTCTGAAGTCTAAGCTGGCCTGGAACTTATTACACAGCCCAGGCTGGCCTTGAATTTGTGGTAAACCTCTGCATTGGCCTCCTGAGCACTTGAGATCACAGATGCTAGCCACTATGTGTGTGTTTGTGTGAGTGAATGCCACATGTGTCCAAGGAAACCAGCACAGTATATCTGATCCCCTGACCTGGCATTCTAGACAGTTACTAACCACTTAGTATGAGTGCTGGAAAGTGCACGGCAGTCCTCTGGCAAGGCACTGAGTACTTCTGAGACTGAGCAATTTCTATGGCTTCAAAAGTTGATTTTTTAATCCTAAAATTAAAATTTGAGAATTTCATACAATATAATTTGACTCTATTTTGCACCCCACCCTCTCTTTAACTTCTCCCAGATCCACCCCCTCTCTCTATTCCACTGTTTCTAGTTTTTTCTTCTTCCCCCTCCCCATTCATATAACCTTCTTAGTCCAACTTGTGCTGCCCACAAGCCCTTGAGTGTGGGGTCATCCTCTACAGCATATTCAACATAGAAGACACTGCTACCCCCTTAAAGAAAACTGACTCTCCCTACCCCAAGAAGCTACCAGCTGTCAGTATTGGCCATGTCAGGGTGGGGACCTGTGAGCCCCTCCCTCTTCCATGATGGATTGTTGACTGGCCTAATTTTGTGCAGGCAACCACAGGTGCTGAGAGTTCTTAAGTGCAGTGGCCCTATCAAGTGCAGAAGACATTTGTTACACTCTGATCCTACCCAACCTCTGCTCTTAAAATTTCTGACCCCCCTTTATTGTAATAGTCCCTGAGCCTTTTTGTTGGGTAATGATATAGGTAAATAGGTAAATGTTCCATTTGTGGCTGAGAACCACACTGACAGTTACTTAATGCAGGAAATACAAGGGTTACTGATGAAAGAACTATTTATTAAAGGATTATATTGGAGGGAACAACTCACTAATGCAGGATAAAGCAGATTCAGCCCCAGAGTCCTGGATGGCAGAGAACTGGTCCCACACTGCTTCACAATGCCTAATTTGGCCCCTATTATCCAAGAGCATGAGAGAGAAGAGACCCATGTACGTGCTCCCCAGACTAGCCAAGAGGCCACTTGGGACTGGTACCCCAAAGCCATAGGTGGAATGCATACCCACTACAGTTACTCTCCGCAAAAAAGCTGGTTTCTTAATGAAAGGAGAAACAAAACCTGGTGTAATTCAGTGGTGTAGCGAGTGGGTGTCATGTGTAAACCCTTGAGCTAATCCCCAGCATTGCAAGTAACGGTGATGGCAATAATAATTATTTTGTAAAAGAAAAATGGGAGCAATTCAGAAAAGCTCTGTGAAGACTGTCCTGGTTTGTTCTCTATTGCTATGTAAACACCATGACCAAAAGCAACTTTTTGGGGGAAAGGGTTTATTTCACTTTACAGCTTATCGTCCATCACTGAAGGAAGTCAGTCAGGGCAGGCACTCCAAGGAGGACTTTGGAGGCAGGAACTGAAGCAGAAGCTGTAGAGGAGCACTACTTACTTGCTTCCTTCCCATGGCTTGTTCAGCCTGCTTTTTAAAAGAACCTGGGACCACCTATTCAGGAATGGCGCTGTCCCCTGTGGGCTAGATCTTTTCATACGCCCCATAGAAGGACAACATCCACACAGCTCACTGAATGTAGAGAGGTCGAGCTGGCGCCTACATGGAGCCTTCCCCCCTACATTCTAGTCTCTTTTACAGGGGGAGCTACTCTGCAGGCTACCGAATGAGAAACCTGAATACCAAACCAGCCTCAAAAACCTTCCATCTACCACCTACAATCTGTGCTACCAGCAAGATGTGCTGGAACGTGTGGGAGTGGCCAACCAAAGTCTGGTTTAACTTGAGGCCTAGTTAATAGTCTTTTAGAAAATCAGCTAATTGCATAATGTTTAAAGATATGTCATTTTGAGGACCACCCAATATCCATATTTTATTATTAATGATGTAAATGAATCTTTCCATGTTATAAATATGATTTCAAAGGCTATCATATTTTCTATTAAAGGACACACAATTTATTTATTTATTTTTTTAAAGTTTTTTTTAAATTTAATTTAATTTTATTTTACAATACAATTCAGTTCTACATATCAGCCACAGATTTCCTTGTTCTCCCTCCTCCCGACCCCCTCCCCTTTCCCCCAGAACCCCCCCCCCATTCCCACCTCCTCAAGGGCAAAGCCTCCCCCAAGGACTGAGATCAACCTGGTAGATTCAGTCCAGGGAGGTCCAGTCCCCGCCTCTCAGGCTGAGCCAAGCGACCCTGCATAAGCCCCAGGTTTCAAACAGCCAACTCATGCAATGAGCACAGGACCCGGTCCCACTGCCTGGATGCCTCCCAAACAGATCAAGCCAATCGACTGTCTCACCCATTCAGAGGGCCTGATCCAGTTGGGGGCCCCTCAGCCATTGGTTCATAGTCCATGTGTTTTCATTCGTTTGGCTATTTGTCCCTGTGCTTTATCTAACCTTGGTCTCAATAATTCTTGCTCATATAAACCCTCCTCTTTCTCGTTAACTGGACTCCCGGAGCTCCACCAGGGGCCTAGCCGTGGATCTCTGCATCCAGTTCCCTTAGTCATTGGATGGGGTTTATAGCATGACAATTAAGGTGTTTGGCCATCCCATCACCAGAGTAGGTCACCATGAGTTTTGCAGGCAAACGGATGGATCTAGAAAAAATCATCCTGAGTGAGGTAACCCAGACTCAGAAAGACAAACATGGTATGTACTCACTCATAGGAGGATACTAGATGTGGAACAAGGATCACTGGACGACTACTCACATCACCAGGGAAACTACCTGGAAAACAGGACCCCAAGAAAGACACGGGAATCACCCAATGACGGAGAAGTGGATGAGATCTACATGAACAGCCTGGACATGAGTGGGGGTAAAGAAGGGCGAGGGTGGAAGGAAAGAGAGCTTGGGGGAACAGGAGATCCCAGCTGGATCAAGAACAGAGAGGGAAAACAAGGAATAAGAGACCATGATAAACGAAGACCACATGAGAATAGGAAGAAGCAAAGTGCTAGAGAGGCCCACAGAAATCCACAAAGATGCCCCCACAATAGACTGCTGGCAGTGGTTGAGAGACAGCCCGAACTGACCCACACAATTTATTTTGATATCCTACTAATGGAAAATTTCCAATACTTTTCTAATATAATCAATGTTGCTATAAATATTAATCTATAAGCAACTTATACATATAGATATATTCACTTAAAATAAATGACCACATATGTTGATATATTGCTTGTTATCTATAGTTTGCTATTTAAAGGGCAATCATCTTTTACTTTTTCATATACTTCTATTTCTACTTCATAAAATGCATCCTAGTTTTTGGTCCAGAGCCCTTATGAGCCAAGGTTAGCAGATTCTGTGGGCTTTCTTGTCATGTCCCTTTGTCTGCTCTGGCTCCTATAGTCCTCCCTCCCCACTCTTTCACAGGATTTCCCAAGCAGGATATAAAACAAAAACAACAAAATGAATAAATATTTAAAAAAATGCATCCTGGTCTATTTTTTTTAAAATTGAAGATTGTATTGTAGCTATTCTCTCCAAATTGAAGCAATTCTTCCCGGAAGGAGGAGAAAGGATCATACCTTGAATTCTATTAGAAAAAGCTTGGTTGCTCCTGAGAATTTAGGTTACTGCTGAAGTAGGCTTGTCAGGCTAGTGGTCATTGTAGCTCCCAGGGTTTGTGGCTGGATAAGATTAGTGGTTACTTTTCTCTTCAACTGGCATGCGTAGCACCTTGCATCCCTATGAAAGCCAGCCAGGAAAGATGAAGTTTATATATAGTATACACAAATAAAGAGAGTTTAAACAAATTACTCTCTACTGGGGCAACAGTGCCCCTGCCAGACACCGTAGGCTAACAAATAAAGGTCCTGTGCCCCACAGACATTATAGGTTATTGCTATTGTTCTAAGCTACTGTCTGGACCTTGATGAAAATACTTCTCATGGGATATAAAACTTGGAAAATCAAGCTGGTGTTGAACTGGGAACAGGGATCTTTAAGATCTAGTCCACATTTTTCGTTGGTTTTTAGTCAAGGAGCTATTTGTGAAGCATTACCCTTGTCACTCATTAAATTTATCAAAGATGAGATAACTTCTGTGTAAATGTTTCCATGCTCCATTATTGTATTTCATTTAATGACTTGCCTAATCTTTCATTAATATCATGGAGACATGATTACTGTGTTTATATTTATTATGATTTAAATTATTTTATGTAGATTTAGTTACATAAGCATAAGAAATATGCTTATTTCACAAAATAAAAGGATTCACAATGATATGTTCATTTAAGTGTCTCATTTGCTTGGACAATCATCCCCTTCCTTTATAATAGTGGGTTCCTTACCACCCTTTTCTCTAGTCAGCTTGTCTTTCCCAATTTTCCCCCTTCTGTTTCACGCATATACTTCATAAGTTATAAATATGTCATATGGATATACGTGTGTATTAGATTTCACAGATAAGAGGGAACATGTGATATTTGTCTAAGTCTGGAGTATTTCATTTTGTATAATGATCTTCAGTTCTATGTATTGTCCACAAATTACATGATTCCATGTTTCACTTATATAAAACTCCATTGTGAATATTTAAAAAAAAAACAAATCTCAAAAAGCTAGTGAGAGCTGCAAGATGGCTCATTCAAAGAACTGTTTGCACTCAGGTGAAAAGCCAGTCTTAGTGGCCTGTACTTGCAATCCTAGTGATGACTAGACACCAGATGGAGGCAGACACCTTCATCTGTGGAGTTTGCTGAACAGTTACTCTAGCCAACAAAAGTGTAGAAGGCATCTGATGAACGATCCCTGAGGTGATCTCCTACTGCCATGTACACACATGTGCACACACATACATATGCTGATGCAGCAGGGGTCAGAAAATTCAGGAAGTCACAAAACTAGTGTGGCTTCTCCAGGGAGTGATGGAGACCAGTAAACAATTGGGGAGTAGAGGATTCTGTCAGGTGGACCTGACTGAAAGTATTTTAAGGAGTTCAGTGACGCAAATTTTGTGAATTGGCATTCATATCAGTCTGGGCTTTTCATGAGTGTAGCTGCTTTTAAGTCATCCACACTTCTGTAAATAAATCCAATAAATTCATTGTGACATCCAGCTAGACTTGGGTGGAATAAGTTTTTTGTTTGATATTGGTACCTAATCCTGGGATGAATGGACACTTACTTCCATATCAGGAAAAGCCATGTGAGCCTCAAAAATGCTTCTGCTGTTTTGGCTGTTATTTTCTGACAGGAAGTCATGCTAACATCCACCAAATGGGCAAGCCTGAAGAAAAAGGCTGTACCATATTATTGCATCGAGTTGCTAATTATTTAAGAGATATCAGCACAGATTAGCAGAGTGTCTCAGGGAAACTGCAGGGTTAGTAGCATATCTCAGAATACTAAACTTCATGGCTTATTGAGCTGCAATAGCTAGTCTTTCATTCATGCCCTGTGAAGAATATAAAGTGTCAGTTTATTTACATCCTTAGTGGTAGAAACCACCAGAATGTCTATTTGTCTTCAGTTAATCATGTGACACACGCTTACATGTACTAATTGTTAACTTTTGCTAAGCTTTGGTGAAATTGTCTATTCATTTCTAACTTTTTTGGAAGGAAGTCTTTTTACACTCATAGAAGCTAATTAAAAGAGCAAGAAGTGCAAATTTCTATCACATTTGTAACTACTAACTTACTAAAGTCAGATTAATTACTGGGTTAATCTGTATCATCAGCTAGATTTACCCTTAAATTTTCAGAACCAATGCCCTGAATAGACTCTTGTGAGACTTATAGAATGGATATAACAATACTATTGTTAAAAATTTAAAAATAAATCATTTAAGAGATATTTGAAAATTAAAAAAAGAAAATATCAAGAGGTTCTGTTTTTCCTATATTATGATGATTTTATTTCTTCTAGTTTAAAAAGTTGTTCAGAAGTATGAAAATAACAACTAGTTTTCAGTAACATTGACTTTTGCAAAAAAGAATCTTGAAAATCTATGGCATGTAAGGAAACACTGGGGATTAAAAGTTTATTTGAATAGAGGTATTTAAGGCTTTAAAAGGTTACCATAATTTGCCTACAGTTAAAAATTCATCATTAGAAGCATTAAGTAGGAAGCCATTTAGTTCTCTGAAGTATACTCATGTCGTACTTTAAAATAATTTTTAGAGGTTTGCTTTTCATTTATTTTTATTTTGTATATGTGCAGGCAGATATGAATGCATGTGTAAATGTGTGTGAAAGCCTGAGGCTGATGTCAAGTGTTGCTCCTCAATTGCTCTCCACCTTATTTTTAGAGAAAGGGTCTCTCACTAACATGAAGTTCATTGGTTTGGCAAGACTAGCTAGCCATGGAAATCCAAGGATCTATCTGTTTCTACCCTCCCATTGTTTGGCTTGAAGACACGTGTCACCACACCAGACTTTTATGTGGGTTCTGGGATCTGAACTCAGATCCTCATGCTTTTGTAGAACTTTTCTGACTGACTCCGAACTTTTCATGACTGTATTAAAGATACAGCCATGGGTATTTTGTTTCATTATTATTTCTTCTTGGTTGCAACCTGAGATGGTAGAAAGAGTTGCTAAATGAAGTGTTGTCAGCCGGAGGACCTACAGGGTTCCTCTTTAATTTCACATTTACCGAAAAACCGTGAGGAACACAAAAGAATGTCTGTCCTCTGAGTGCTCCTTAAAGACATTCACTGAATTATTTTAGAAATTTAAAGTTTTTCAAAGCTTATTTAACATATGGAGAATGATGCTATGGCCTGCAATTTTTTATTTTAGTGTTAGATTAATTTCTGGCAGTTGTTTAATGTTTTTTATTTTAGTTTTTGTGAATATATATCTACATAATTTTTCTCAAAAGTTAATGAGTTTAAAAATATATTTTAATTCACTGGCATGTCACTTTTTATCATTTCACTAATTATTACACATAGTTTTCTGTGGAAATATGTCTTTAAGCATAAGATGGAAAGGGCTATATTCGTGATATCACATTGGAATGTATAAGAATTTATCTGCAATATATAACTTTTTCGGTTCAGAGTGACATGAAAGATTAAAGGTAAGTATCAGGAGTCTGTGTCAAGTGTTGAGAGGTACATAGAGTGTTGACAAGCCCGGTTTTTAATTTTGACCATATTATGGCCTCTTGTGAGTCCTTGGGGGAAATTATTTTTACTAGAAGAACAGAGGAAATGAGGCTAGATAGTTTGTTAATGTTGCAATACTGTGCCAAATCTTCCACAATAATGACCATTATCTTGTTACTCTATGGCCCCTGATGTGGCAAGGTTCTATGGAACATAATCAAGGGATGAGCAATGATTCTGGGACTAGATTCTGAGACTGGCATTAATAACAGTAATATTACCAACCTTCATGTTACTTGACTTTCACTAAAGCTCTTCATTGCATATCTATGTAATATTTTTAAATAAAGAATAAGCATTTTTAGAAGCAAAAATTATTGACAAGTGCTGGTAATGATAAATATTTTATGTAAAATAAACCTTAGGAAGGAAACCATGAAACTTAATTTTTCTTACCTACCACATCTTCAAGATCTTAGAGGGCTCAGAAATAAAAATGTCTACATTAGTGTGGTAGTCCATTGGAAGAGGACTTTCTGTATGTCATCAGGCTAACAGAGAAGGAAGATTACATTTTTCAAGTACTATTGCTTGATAATAGTACTTGACTCTTACTGTTAGTACTTGAAATGCATTTGTGAAGTAAGGTTGCCTAGGTAAGTAATAGTAAACTGTGAGACCATTTCATCAGCAAAATGAGGAAAATCACTGTTTCTACCTTGTGAATTTGCCATGTTGATATGTGAAGATGCCTGTTACATGCTTTCTATACTGCTCAACACAGCCATTTACTAGGTATTGTCCATTGAGGTGTGCATATTCCTGAGACTCTGTCATAAGCATATATAGATAAAGCAGTTTTCCTAATAATGATATGATGTTCTTTTCTCTTCTTTTTTTCTCTTTTTTTGGAAATGACATTTTTAATGAATGCCTTTACTTAATATCAAAGAATTTTTTATTTTTTCAAAAACATAGTAACAATTTATTCCTCCTATTAAATGGAATGTTTTACAGGGTACATATAATTACTGACATATTTGAGAAATCAAGGAGCTACAAAGCACTTAGCCATCTGTGAGTTTCTATTAATGTGTACTGATAGTGTATAACCCATAATATGAAAAAATGAAAAAGTCAAAATGCAAAAAATATTGCCTTGTGAATTATTATGGATGTCTAAGGGAAAATTATTAATGGTTCAAATAAAGGTGTGTGAACTATCTCTGTATTAGGGGACACTATTTATATTAATGAAAATAAGACAAATTGTTGCAGGATATTTGATCACAATGTGACACTCCAAGATTGTATTAATAAAGTTAACTTTCAATTAGGAGTGGAGTCAGCAACTAGCTGACTGGAATTAGTCAAAGAGAAGCCAGGAACATGGATAGGGAAGATGGACAGGAACTAGAAGGGAGGGACTTGGAATTCATGCACTCTCTTCAATCTGGGACCTGTGGAAAGAAAAGGCATTGGCTGGTTCTCAGGTAAGAAAAGAAAGGTCAGCTGGTCGCTCCCCCTTTGCTTCTTTGAAAGATCTATAAGGTTTTCACACCAATATTTGACTCTCGGGTTTCTATTGGTAATAAAACAATTTAGCAAAACAGTATTTAGGCATCTAATGTGTGGCACAAGATTATGCAGAGGCTTCTGAAGCTGCCCCTTCTCCCACCACACCAGTGCCCTCACCACCCCGAACCCCATGTCACTCCCCGCTTCAGGCTCTGCAGCCACCTGAGTCAAGGCCACCCACTGCAGAATATGTCATCCTGTCAGCCACTGTGCCTTTGCTTCCTGCCACAGACTTCTCGTGCTCATCCCCCTGTGTCCACTCCCCCTCCCCACAGGTTCTGGACTTTCCTTGCCACAGTGTCCCTGGATCCACTCCCAGGGCCTAAGCCACACCACCCGGGCTGTCTCAACACTCAATCACACCCACTCAGACTTCTGTTGCTGGTGCTACAACCACAGAATATCCTGGCTCCCAATTTCACTGCTGTGGACAAGCTGAAAAGTCAGCAGATCTGGTGAGAGACCTGGGAATTCTTAAGAAAAGGAATTAGGTTATATCAAAAAAAAATCTTTCCCACACTAAGAATGGAGAACATCACAATGCAGGGAGTTAGGACTCTGTATAGTGAAACTATGGATGGTTTAAAAATGGAAAAAAAATAATTAAGGGATAATTGACTTAGCTGGGATTGATATGTCAATTATAATTACTATCAGGTTATTAATTCATATTTTATCCTTATTCTTAAGAAGTGGTTTGATAACTGTTCCAAATATGAAAAATTAACTGGTAAGATGCAAGCTTTAGAAAGAATTACTATTGGTAAGATACAAGCTTTAGAAAGATCTAATAATGAAAATAAGAAAAAAAAATAATCACAGAAAGATTGAGGAATTTAGACAAGAACCTACCACACTTACTGAACAATGAAACTGAGGAGGGGCAGATCAAGGTTATTAGAAAACCAACTTTAGGTTATCCAGTTACTATACAAGAATGACCAGTAGATAACAGACACCCCTGAGGTTATGCAGAAGTTAAATGGAATCCTGTAGAAACATTAGGTTTGAGGAAATTTAAGGAAGCAGTTATTTAATGTAGTCATTTACCCTATGTGAATCAGATGTGAAATTCATGGGCAACTCAGAACAGAACTATTCCCCAAGGCTGGAAAGATTTAGCTACATCAATATTGGAAGATGGTCCTCAGTTACAATGGAGAAAAAGGTAGGGCCCAAAAGACTCATTTACTTTTTTTTTTTTTTTTTACAAAGATTGATTTCAGCTGCAAATAGAATGATATCCGATCCAGAAGTAAGACAAATATTAATTGAATCTTTGGCTTTTGAAAATGCTAATTCAGAATGCAAAAGGATGATTAGGCCTTTAAAGGCAAGATCAGCACCAATAGATGAATGAATTAGAAATACAGCTGATATTGGATCTCATCCTTATGATGTTACGTGGATAAGAGAAGTGATTTCTAAAAATTTTAATAAAAAATAAAAAGATTAGTTGTTTTAATTGTGGTAAATTGGGTCATCTGAAAAGGGATTATAGGCAAGGCATTCCTAGAAACAATGTTTTTCCTAGAGATAATCCAAACAGAAGGCCCCAGCCTTCTGGAGTATGCTTTAAGATGTTTTAAAGCCCAGTATGGACTAATGAATACAGGTCAACAAGGGGTAGGCAAAGTATCCCTTTGCCATCAGGAAATGACTAAGGGGCCTCTCTCAGGCCCAATATCAAAATTGGTTCAATCATTCCCTGTCAGCAAGGGAGAATCTCATCCACAGAGCAATTAAAAGACTCAATGCCTATTGTTAAAAACCATACTACTCTGGATGTGGTCAAGGACACAAGAGCTTCAGTAGATAAAACAAAAATTCAGGAGAGACCATAAAGCAATTATTTTGGCAAACTTCTATGAGTGATGATCAAAGATGAAAACTAAAAATATGAGAAAATGGCCTTGTAATTGAAGAATTTGTAAACATAGGGATATATGTAAAAATAATTTCACCAAAATCTTGGCATCCAGATTGGCCTCTCCAGGAGGTAAATATTCAACTTCTAGAAATTGAAACTCTATCTGAGGTAAAACAAAGTACAAGGTAGGTTGAGTGTATAGGGTCAGAAGAACAGATAGGAAATTAAATCTATATGTGGCTAACACAGCAATGAATTTATGGGGATGTAATTTGTTACAGCAGTGGAAAACACAGATTAATATTACTCCAATCTCAGAAATAAGCCATAAAATAAAGAATGCTTCTGAGAGAAACATTAAAAGGTATTATCAAGAACAGTCACCAACTGTTCAGTTGTACATAAGTAGGACACAACAGCTACTGATCCTTCAAAGATACTAAACAGCTTTACCTTTAAAATGGTTAATTGACAAAACGATATGGGTGGAACAGTAGTCTTTGAAATCAGAAAATTACAGGCACCTAAACAGGTGGTACAGGAACAGCTAAATGCTTAACATATTTAAAAACTGACCAGTCCTAGGAATTCTTTTGTATTTGTCATTAAAACGAAATCTGGAAAATGGAGAATGGTAATGGATCTGAGAGCTGTAAATAAAGCAATCCAGCCAAAGAGCTCTTTACAGTCTAGAATTCCCTTGCATTCCTTATTACATAAGGGATGGTCTATTGCAGTGATTAATTTAAAGACTGCTTTTTTTTTTTAACTATACTGCTACAAGAACAGGATGGACAAAAATTTGCCTTCAAGGTACCCACTTACAATAGTTCTCAACCTGTTAGAAGATACCATTGGAGGATCTTGCCACAAGGAATGCTTTGTGTCAATATTTTATACAACAGTTGTTAGAAAAAAAATTGTAAACAGTTCCTCAATCTATAATTCATCAGTATATAAATGATATCTTACTGACTGACTCAGATGCAGATATCTAAAAATGTTTTGATAAAGTAAAGAGAATTTTGCCTTGTTGAGAATTACAAATTACTTCAAAAAAAGGATATTCTATTAATTATCTAGGATCTAAAATAGGTTTACAAAAATTTCAACCACAGAAAGTACAAATCAGGTGAGATCAATTATGAACTCTTAATGATTTTCAAAAATTAATGGGAGATATTAACCTAGAATTGGATTAACAACTCAAGAACTAAATAATTTACTTCAAACTTTACAAAGTATATGGACATAAATAGTCCAAGAAAATTATCAGCTGAGGCTGAGAGAGAATTGGCTTTGGTAGAAAAAAGATTACAGGATGTACATGTGGATCACTTAGATCCAGAGCTTGTTTATAACCTAGCCATACTGTCTTCTACTCATTTTCCTATAGGGATTGTTATGCAGAGAGAAGATGATATCTTAGAATGTATATTTTTAACAAACAAAGAGAGCAAAATATTAAAGTAAAAATTAAAGGTTTCTTAATTGGTTCTGAAAAAAAAATGAGACTCCCTCAATTAGAAGGAATAGACCCAGCAGAATTGTGGTACCTTTCACTAATGCTGAAATTTTCTCATCAAGGGCAGAAAATGAACAATGGCAAAGAGCTTGCAGCAATTTACTGGGAGAGATTAGCAACAATATGTCAACAGCAAGATAACTCAGTTTATAAAACTAATAGATCTTCCCTCACATGGTATGTGGAACACCAATTTCTGGAGCCCCTAAACTCTATCTTTTTGCAAATAAATCAAGAAAGGCAAGTTATAAGTCAGGAAAAATAAGTACAATGGTTCAGAATCCTAATAATTAAGTTCAATCCAAATTATATGCTATTCTTATGATATTATTAGATTTTCCAGAACTTCTTAATATACTTACTGATTCTCAATATGCAGGGAGAGTTGCATTAATCTTATTCCAAATGACAACAAGTAATCATAAATAGAAATCATCCATTGTATATATCACATATTAGATTCCACACAGGTCTACCAGACCCTCTAGCACAAGGCAATGATGAAATGGAACAGCTATTTGTAGGATATGTGTTAAAATTCTCAGAATTTCATAAGAAACACTATGTTAATAGCAAAGGTTTGAAGAAAGAATTTCCTATCACTTGGCAACAAGTCAATGAAATTATAAGGAAAGGTCCTACTTGTTCTCTGTAGAGCCAAACTCCATTACCTGCAAGAAGTAACCCAAAGGGTACTAAAAGTAACAAAATTTGACAGATAAACATGTCTTATTTTGTGGAGTTTGGAAAATTAAAGTATGTGCACCATACTATAGATACATATTTAGGATTTCAATGGGCAAGTACTTTAAATTCTGAATAGGCTGATTCTGTAATTACACATTTATTGGAAGTTATGGTCATTGTGAGAATACCTGTACAAATTAAGACTGACAATGCTCCAGTGTATGTCTCTAGCAAAATGAAACAGTTTATTTTTGTATATTATAACATAAAGCATATTTACAGGTATACCACACAATCCTATAGGACTAGCAGTCATAAGAAAGATCTAATTGCACTTTGAAAGATAATGCTTAATCAACAAATGGGGTAATAAAGACCCCCATAGATAGATCACAAAATGCTTTATTAACTTTAAGTTTTTTATATGCTAATAAAATAGAAAGAAAGCTGCAGATAATAGATAATAGCTAGTTGGCTGGGTCTCAGGTAAGAAAAGGAAGATTTTCATCCCAATATCTGACTCTTGAGTTTTTACTGGTAATAGAACAACTTTGCAAAAACCAGCAACAAATTATAATTTAAACTTGGGTGTTGGACTGACATTTTCTTTAAAATTAATTTCTCACATCAGAAAAAGAAACAGACATTTTATATATAAATAAAAATTCAGAATTTCAAGGAAAAATTAGCATTTTAGAAAACTTGCATTTCCACAGTTCAACATGAAAATAGGTGATCTTTTGTGTGTGCTGGTTAGTTAAAATTGTCAACTTGATGCAACCTAGAAACTTCCAAGGGAGAGTGTCTTAGTAAGGAATTGACTAGATCAGGTTGGCCTGTGGGCATATTTGTGTGGTACTTACTTGATAATTAATGTAGAGTGACTTAGATAACTATGGGCAGCATCATTCCCTAGGCAGAAGATCCTGAATAATAAAGGAGACAGGAAAGCTAAAAAGCAGCAGGAAGTCTGTGTTAGTACATTTGTTTCTCTCTGTCCTCGGCAGAAGATGTTCTGTGGGTAGTTATTAAGTTCATTTCTGTTTTAACTTCTCATCAGTCATGGACTGTGATGGTTTTAATGATAATGGTCCCCATAAGTTCATATGTTTGAATATTTGGTCCCTAGTTGGTGGACCTGTTTGTAGGAGGATTAGAAGGTGTGGCCTTGTTGAAGGAGGTGTGTCTTTGGGAGTGGACTTTGAGGTTTCAAAAGCCGATGATGCCAGGCCCATTGTTTCTCCCCTCCCCCACTCCATGCCTCCAAGTTGTTCTTAGTTACATTGTTCCAGCATCAAGCCTGCCTGCCTGTTTCCATGCTCAGCAGAATATTGGTAATATATTTACCCTCTAAAGCTGTAAGCAAGGCCCCAATTATTTACAAGCTGCCTTGATAATGGTATCCTTACAGCAATGGAAAAGTAACTAAGACTTGGACTTTAACCTGGAATTGTAAGCCCAGTATGTTCCTTCCTCCTCTAAGTTCACCTTTGGTCAGGGTAACTTTTCACATCAACAGAAGTGAAACTAGATCCAATGAGATGATTTAGGTGTTACAGATAATTCAGTAAACTAATATTTCTAGAGGTGTCTGTGACCTATGATCATAGAGTTATGATCTATAGGCTGGAAAGTAATTTTATTCAGCACTACTAAGCAGTGGATGTTGGTTCAAATGTTGGGAGTCTGACCCTGAGTAGTTTATTTTAGACATATTTAAGCACAGTACAAATTGCTGAAAACTTCCCTGGTGATAGTTAATACAATCCTGTGTATATAATACATAAATCTTGAGGAACAAAGTAAGGTAAATAGAGATTGGGCATGACAACACGAAACTCTTTGTAAAGTACATCTGAAATCTTCCAAAAGGTGGGTTCTTTAGATTGAGGAACTCATGGTAAGGGTCTTGGAAATGGTATGGTGTGTTCCTGGCTGTGTAGACAGTGCAAAGTCACTAGGTTATTAACCATATTGGTTTCCAGACTTCTGGGCAGATAAGAGATAATACATTCCTTCCTTTGAATGAACAACCCTGTGTGTTTAACATCCCAAGTTATTCTAATATTTGTCTGTGAGGACAAGGACCTCTGTAACACCTATAATTTTACAATTGATCAAAATCATACTCTAATGAAAATGTTATTCAAAGTATAAGGGAGACCAAGATTTTTAAAATAACAGAATATGAAAAGTTCATGAATTTGGCTTCAGGTTCTATTTTTCTTAATAAACTTTAAAAAGCTATCATTTACTAAGTTTGTATATACTACGAAAAGAATCTTCACAATTATATAAATGATTTAAAAATTATTAGTTTTTTCTACATACATATTTGAGTGAAGCTCGGTTTTCTTTACATACTAAAAACATGGTGCAGTATATTGAACATGGATGTAGATGCCATTGTTTAGATTTTCTATTATATTAGATATCAAAGATATTCTCAAATATAATGTCACTATATAACTAAATATTTACTTCAAAAAGTTAGCTATTTTTCATGAAATATGTCACGAAGGTTAAGTTTTTAAAATGCCTATTCATTTTATTTTACCTGTATATATGTGAGCCTGCATGAGCTTATGTGTTCCACATGTATACAGGTACCCACAGAGGCCAGAAGAGGCTATCATGCCTATTGAAACTAGAGTTACAGTTGAGCCACCCTTTATGGATTCTGGGAGTCAAACCTGGGGCCTCTACAAGAGCAGTGCTTGCTGTTAACCACTAAGTCATCTCTCCAGCCCTTAAAGGATAAGCTTTTAATGGATTTTGCTCAGACATTTAAAAATAAATCTGCTCATAAACATAGCAATTCCATTCATAAATTACAGTTTTAATATTAAATGAAGTAGCATCAGTAGGTGCAATTTACATAAAAGCTTTTTAAGGTCTTTGATACTTCCTGAGCAGGAGTTACTGGGAAAGTAATTGAGGACTGAAGTTCTAGTTCAGATGCATTTTTAAACCTTTTTGGCAGCTACTGTTGTCTGTCTATCAAGGACCATGCAGCTTATACTTTTTAGATAATAGCTTTCAGCCATATGGGGCTCAACTGATCATACACTCAAACACAGGGATGATTAATTTTAGAGATGAAAGTTTACAGTGTTCTTTAAATTAAAGTACTTCAGCTGTCCTAGCTCTATTGTTCACACCAGTATGTCCTGCTTTTTGATGAGCTAGGATGGAAATGTAGTTTATTTCGGATACAGTAAAACCCTTTAAACTCTTTTTTTTGTACATACAAAATAGAAACTTCTAGGAGACATTCAGAAACAACCACAGTTATGCCAGAATAATCTTAGATAATTATATACTACATAAATCAATACATATTTACAAGGAACTAGACGCTAGCATGCCCATAAAAATGTGGAGAATACTGATGATGTGGCATGTGACTTTGGATCCTGAATTGAGTGTTAATGGAGCAATAGATATTAATAAAAAAGTTGTGAATATATTGCCATTTTCCTGTATATCTCTTTTAGTATATTTTAAAGCAAGTATAACATTTCTAAATCCTTTTAGTGAGCAAGATGGTTTGAGTAGGAGATGGTTTTTGAAAAGACACATAAAGTCAGAGCAGAAATACACCAGTGCACTATACCAGTTCTGAGTTTTGATACTGAGCAAAGCACCTACATTAGAATCCATATAAATATTGAGTTGAATTATTATGCATGTAACAATGTAACGTCATCAGCACATAGTAGGTACTCAACAAGTAGAAGTTCTTTTCCTTCTAATGAAATTTGATGCTGAATAAGTTTCCTTCCTAGTGAAAGGTATTATTTATATAATCACTTGCCATTCTAGAAAAGGAACAAATAAACCAATCCTCATATATCTTCAAATATTGTATAGATAGAAAATTAATTCAGTTTTCCCTTTGCAATATTTCTTCATGTAGAAAAGTATTTTTCTCCTATGGATGAAAGTAAATGTCATATACTAATCTTTGTAAACTTTAGTGAGCCCTTTAAATAGATAAATTGCATTTTAACTGACTCTAGTTAAATATCCTTGACTTTTGATATACCCTTTAAAATGATATGAAATCATACCAATCTCAGAGAACAAGATAAGAATGAATAAGATACAATAAAATAGACAAAGTTTAATGAGATGACATTTTATTTTATTTATACAACCCATAATTTACAATTTGGAATATAGATTAAAAGACACAGGCATCTCAGGGTGGGGATTTCATTAAAATTAATACAAGTGAAACAAAATTAGATGGGGAACTTCTGTTTGTTTTGAATGCCTATTTTTATCTCTCTTCTGATGGGGCTATTTACAATCTTAAAACATACTGGACTAGGGATTTATGTTTTAAACTGTACCATGTCACCATAGCTGACTAGTACTTTAGGTGTGTGAGTGAATGTGTATGTGTTGTGAGAGTTCCCTCCCACTGTAGATGTAAACAATGCCTACCTACTCTTCCTAAGGTTCCCCAAACAATCAAAGTGTGACTTTACCAAGTTCACACTGTGCAACTAGTAGGTTTATTGGGCTTAGCTACCTAGCACTGATGAGGAGTGACTGTCAGGAGTGAGAGTGTCCCCAAAGCAGCTGCGTTTGGTTTGACGGTGTATACCACCACAGATGATGGCTTCTCTATGGCCACATAGGTGGAGCCCCCTTCCCTTGTTAGCCTTCCCAGCCTATGTATGCTGGCAACTTCTACTTCCTGTGACCCACTAAGTCACAAGCATTTAGGGAGGAATTACATACAAATGGCCTGGAAACTCAGATGAGGGTAAAAAACCTCTTTCCATTCTTTCCTTCTATGGGGAAATGTCAGCAGCCCAAAGTCAGATAGTGAAGGACTCTATACATAGACACTAGTGAGCTTATCAAGATGGTAGCTACTTGACTTGCAGGACACATTCTATAACTGTATATAGGTATGTTCATGTTGCCATGTATGGAATGTGTAACGATGCATGTAGAGACCAGAGAACTCCATCAGTGTCTTCAATTATTCTAACTGTTCTCTACTTTACTTATTTAGACAGAGTCTCTTGCTGAACCCAAAGCTCGCTGATTTGGCCAGACAGGTTGTCTAGCAAGCCTGAACTATCTCCACCTCCTCAGTACAAGACTACAGGCTTATGTTGCCCAAACCAGCATTTTACGTGGGTGCTGGGAATCCAAATTTAGGCCTTTGTATTTGTGTACAAATATATTACTGACTTGGAACCCTAGTACAAATATATTACTGACTAGTAACCTTATGGAACCCATAAACAGGGATGGTTGGGAGTCTCAAACCATAGGCTTTAAGATGAACCAGTGTTAGAGCTTATAGATGAATACTTCCAAAAACTATGCAGTCAATATTTTGGAGTAGTTAGAAAAGTGGAGTCATAATGAACAAAAAGAAGTCTTTTAAATCTCAATAAGAAGAGAGGAAATTACAAAATAAATGAAATAGAAAAAATATAAAATGTAACAAAAGAAAATTTAAATTTGAAAATTGACACAATGCTTGACAAACTACAACCTTGAAAGACTGATTGCTCCTGCTTATGAATTGAGATAGTTTTGTTTCTTTTCTAGAAAGATAAAAGAAATACATTAAATGAGTTTTCGGGGTTTAATTATTCTGGATGTGGCCACTGAGAAACAGGAAGCAAATGAGATTTAAGAGCCTTACAGTCTTTCTGCAGAGGAGGCAGAAGAATGGGATTTTCAAGATTAGGGGAGCATTTGGCTAGAACATTCTTTTGGTTCCAGATCTTAGAGAAAGGACCTGTGCAGAGAGTGACAGAGGAGTACAGAAGATCCACTCAGGTTCTCAAATGACCATGACCCATCATTTACATGTGATGTTAGAAAAAGAAAACTAAACCAGGAGGAGTAACGTCTGAAAGCTGTGGAGGTCCTCAACTACGTCACTTATTAATTATACTGGAGACACCTCCAAATACACATGACAACCCAGAGTGCTGTGGAGCTGGAAGTGAGGCCATCAGCACTTGATTATAGTACCCTCTTGCAAGGCTTCCAGGCACACAAACTAGTCTTGAGAGAGAAAAAGTTCGCAAATGTCTTAATTTCATTCACAATTATTGTGTAATCAAGGACAACATTGTTGTGTTAGATGGATTAATAAACATTATATGAAACACCCAGAACATGGTCTGGTATGATATAGAAAGCTAAAAATAATGTAGTCTGCTTCATACCATTAGGATGGCCACTATAAAAAAAAAATCCCAGAGGATAACAGGTTCCTGTGAAGAAGTGGAGACATGGAATTCCCAGCTTACGGTTGGAGGGGTGTCAAATGATGCAACTGTTACAGAAAACAGAGAAGTTCTACAAAAAATTTAATACAGAATAGTTTGATGATTCATTAATTCCATTCCTTGGTATATGCCCCAAAGGAAGGAAATCAAGTTCTGAAAAAGTTTTATACACTCATGCTCTTAGCAACATTGTTCACATAGCAAATGGCAGAAGAAACCCCTTTGTCCATTGTTCAATAATGGTTAGATAAATGTGGTGTGCACATCTAACAGAATGTTATAACACCTTAAAAAAGGAAAGAAAACCTGAGGCATGTTACAACAGAGATCAATCTTGAGGGAATTATTCAAAGTGAAATAAAATATCATAAGAAAACAAGTATTGTCTGATTGCCTGAGATATCTAGATTAGCCAAATTCATAGAAACAGAAAGCCCCATGGCAGCTGCCAGGAGCTGTGGAGAAAACAGAAGAGGGCTCTTTGACTGGTACAATGCCTCGGTTTTGTAAGATGAAAGGAATTCTGGAGAATGGTTAAACATACAATGTACTTGACACTGATGAATTATGGGAAAATGGTAAATTGCATAGTAAGTTTACTTCTCATTTAAAAATTATTTTGAAAGAAAAAGATTTACTTTTAAGTGTGTGTGTTTGTTTGTTTGTGTGTGTGTGTGTGTGTGTGTGTGTGTGTGTATGTAAGTGTGCCCATGTGCAAATGAATGCTGCTGTGGATATCACTCTATATAAATAAAACACTGATGGCCAGTGACCAGACAGGAAGTATAGGCGGGACAAGGAGAGAGGAGACTCGGGGAAACAGGAAGAAGGCAGGGAAGACACTGCAGCCACCGCCAGGACAAGCAACATGTAAAGACGCCGGTAAGCCACCAGTCACATGGCAAGGTATAGATTTATAGAAATGGGTTAATTTAAGATATAAGAACAGTTAGCAAGAAGCCTGCCACGGCCATACAGTTTATAAGTGATATAAGTGTCTGAGTGATTATTTTATATGTGGATTGTGGGACTGTGGGGCTTGGTGGAACCTGGAGAGAAGCCCTCCAGCAACAGAATGCAAGTGCCCATATAGAGGTATTGAATCCTTTAAAAATGGAGTTATAGGCAGTTGTGAGTTCCATGAAGTGGATGATGGGAACTGAATTCAAATCCTTCATACAAGCAGTATGTGCTCTTAGTAAATGAGCCATCTCTCCAGTCATCTCAAAAGGGTTCAGTTTAAGTATTAAGGCTGTTACAGAAAAAAAGACAGAAAATAAAAGACAATATAGCAAGAAAACTATGACTAAATAAAATTATTTGGTCCACATAAAAATTGCTTGTTACACGTTATTTACCTAAATGACACAAAGAAAACCTGAAGAACCAAATAGCTCCAAATTTATTAAAGAAATGTCACAGAACAGATGAGGCAGGATTGTGAATCTTTCTCATGGTGACCCCTGCTCTGTTGCCACTAGAAGCCTCTGAACCCGGCTTCATTGTTGGAAGTGTGTGCATAAAAATACCATGAGCAGCCGGGCGGTGGTGGCGCACACCTTTAATCCCAGCACTCGGGAGGCAGAGCCAGGCGGATCGCTGTGAGTTCGAGGCCAGCCTGGGCTACCAAGTGAGCTCCAGGAAAGGCGCAAAGCTACACAGAGAAACCCTGTCTTGAAATATAACAACAACAACAACAACAACAACAACCCCCCCCAAAAGAAAAACAAACAAAACCAACCAACCAAAAAATACCATTAGTAGAAGGGAGAGTTAAAAGAAAATATTATCACATATTACATAATCTTAGAATGATAATCAGATTGAAGGAATTAAAACACATAATATAGCCAGAATAATTTATCGGTAGCATCTTGATTTTGATCTTTGAGGATTATGGAATATTTTATGTATTTTAGTTTTGTAAAATTGAATTTCCTACTTGTTAAAATAATTCTTACTTATTTTATTGAAACTTTGTGGTTGAGAACTAGTGCATTTTTTTAAGTTACTGTCGTTACAGGAAAATATAACCCAAGGATTTTCACATTTCGACAAGTACAGGTGGGAGGTTTTGACAAAGTTTTATTCTTATGTTTTTTACAAGGTAGTAATAAATTGGATTTATACCAGAGGAAAATATAAAACTTCAAACAGAAGGATGATAAATGTATCATGGTGTTCACAGCAGTCTATGCCAATAAAAAGGATTAAATATAAGCAGATAGTCAGTTCACCAGATCAGGGTAGATTTAAAAAAAAAACAAATTCTCTCTCTCTCTCTCTCTCTCTCTCTCTCTCTCTCTCTCTCTCTCTCTCCACACACACACACACACACACACACACACACACACACACACACACACACACACTGACAGAATTTATCTTTCAGAAAATGTAAAAATCTAATATTTCCTGACCCAGTGGGCCATTTTCCTTCATATTAAATGCTTTGTTTCCCCCGTTTCACTCCCAAAAAGGGAGGTCTTGGGCCTGCTCTAGCCATCCCCAGAGCACTTATGTTTCCATAGCTATGTGGTGTGACCAGAGTCCAGAGGTTGCGGCTGTGTCTGTGCACTGCTTCCGAGCCCTATCACAGTTATTTCTTACAGACAGACAGAAGCAGAGGGACACACAAACACCTTAGGACCAATAGAAGAGACACCAGACAACATCTCAGGGATCACCAGAAGGATGATATTTGAATCCAAATAAAAACCCAGACCTCTTACAGTGTGTGCCTTCCCCAGATCCGGGGGCGTGTGTGTGTGTGTGTGTGTGTGTGTGTGTGTGTGTGTGTGTGTGTGCTTCTTTGCTCAAGAAGACTTCAATGCTTTACTCTGTGCCATTTTCCTGTCTTTTAATTACTTGACTGATGGAGAAACAAATGAATAAATTAAATACTTCAAGAAATGAATTTCATTTATGTGACTTTATTTTAACATGTTTTTCTATCATCAGTTACATGGAACAGATCAGCAATTTTCGTTCAGCTGTGCCAGCCTCTTCCCTAAGGTGGCACTATTGAGTACCAAAGGAATAATGACTTCCTCCCAGGTTGGGTACAGGGCATAACACACATATGCAAAGTTTCTAGCATTTCAGTATCCTCACCAAGTAACTAGATTTTGTATTGTTTCACAGTGAACACTGAAGAGACCTGCAGAGTCTGGGCACCTGGGTTAACTGTAGGGACGACATTATCTTATGCTTAGTGTGGGTTTGAAACCTGACAAAGGCATGGATGTATGTTTTCCATAGGGAAGAGGGATAGAACATCCTTTTTCTTTCCTCCAGCCTTTGTGAGCTCTCCAATTAGCACTGCAGAAATTGTCCTAGTCTACATGTCTGGATCAGTTCTGTGAAGGTTTTAGATGGTGGGTAACTGAGGCCACTTTAAAGGATCCCATATGACAAGTCTGCACAAACAAGATGCTGAGATTTGAGGCCTCTTCTTTCAAGATGGAAAACAAAGCAAGGGTGCACATCCTAACAACTTCCAGTAAACACAAGAGATGTGTGCACATCCTTACCACTCCATTAAATGCAGGAGTGGAGATGTTTGCTAGACAAATTTGGACTGGGAGAAAGAAGCTATGTGAATTAGAAAGGAAAATAAATTAAAATGATCTCTTTCCACATGGAATGATCTTATATGTAGGAATTACTGAGACTCCACCAAATAAAATCTAAAGTGAAAGAAAACAAAAGTAAAGTCTATCAGAACTAATGAATTAAGTCAATAATGTGACAGAATATATACCCAACATGCAAAAAATCAGTTTCATTTCTATACACTAGCAGCAGACACCCCAGAGGGGATTTTCAAACTTTCATCTGTATTAGCATGGAAAGAATCAACTTATCACAAAGAGATGAAAACATTGTATATCGAGGACTACACAGTAGCAATGACAGACATTAAGTAAGATACAAGCAAATGAAAAGACATCCCATGTGCTTGGACCGAATGCTGAGTGTGGTCCGTGTATCCACACTACCTAGAGCCAACTTCACACTGAGTGCTATTCCTATCAAAACCCAACAGTATAGTTTGCAGGGGAAACCCTGATCTCAGAGAATCAGGAAACGCCATGCCCTTGAGGAGAGCAGGGCCATTCCATCTGTTTCACTTTGACCTCAATAAAACCTAATATCTCTCAAAGAGAATCAATAAGTTCTTATTGTAGCTGTCAGTGATGTGGACTGTGGGGTTTGTTCTTGTTTGCCCTGAGAGGTCACCTTTGTCTTGTGAAAGAAGATGCAGTGTCAGGGGCCTGATCACAGGCAGCATTAATGCTGATTTCCTAGAATAAGAAATATGTGTAAAGATTTGGGAGGTGAGCTAGAGTGAATTTCAGGACAAATGAAAATTTGGGGTGGCTAAATCGGGGACCCAAGAGATCGACATAGGCCAGGTCTTAAAATTGGCTATAAAGGCTGGAATTTATCTTCAATGCTATGGAAATTGAAGGACATTAGCAGGCCAATAATCTAGCAAATCCTTTGAGTGTAATATGGAGAACAGTTTGGGTTGTGATGAGGTAAAGGAGAGGGGAAGAGAACCAAGATGGTATTCCTACAGTGCGGAGTGTAGGCTCGGGCCAATCTTACTCCACACAATCAGCTCAGCCTTTCACACATTTGGATGACAGCAGCTTTTCCAAAGGAGTAACTTAGGAGTCTTTCTGTTACAAAGGGAACTCATTGTATTCTGCCCTGAAAACTTATTTTTCCAGAAACCTTAAAAAAGGTCTGTAATCCTCTTGACCAAAACTGAAACTTTGTTTAGTAAACATATCCTTAATACTCTGTATTTCTTTGCTTATTGTTCTAAGTCAGGACTGCGAGACATTTGTAGAAACTTGATAGTCTCTAGACATTTTTCTATATGTATCTGACGTATTTATATTTGTATGATTATATTTATATTTATATGATTAGTGTAAACCCTGAAAAATATAGTAGATCTATGAAAATGACTTGTAATAAGAAGTATTTTAAACTAAAAGTGACAAAGAAATTATTTTGCAAATTTAAAGTTTTCATTGATGAGGAGTATTATAATGTGCAAGATATTTTTCAGAGAACAAGTGTTATGTGATTATTATCTCATTGGATTGGTAGGATCAATTTTAATCTTTTACTACTTTTAAAAATCATTATTTCTTTTAAACTAAACATTAAAGATTGAAATACAGCTGGTCAAATCAATAGCACCCTCTAGGGAATATTTGAATGTTAATTATAAGAAAATAATTTTGATTTATCATCATGCTAAATCATAGAATCATAGTAAAGGTACATAGTAGGAAAACAAAGTTTTAATAATTTTGCTGGCAGCTCATATGTCAGATATAAAAAAGAGAAATGAGATGTGGCTTTGTAAATGACAAAAATTGATCAGAATGAACTTTGTGAAATATTTTCCCAATTTAATCTTATCCTGCTAAGCATACGACTGTTTCTTCATTTTTGTGTTTATAGCAGGGTGAGACTGCAGTTTTGAATTCACTGGGGTACAGTCTAAGGCAAACAGAAGCAAAAGCAGTTGGTGGTCACTTTACTACAGTAAAGGCAAACTGGCGTTTGGTAAACAGATCCCTGGAACTTAGATGCATGGAAACTAGCTCTTGTGGGAACTGAGTAGTTCTGAACCTCTGCACATAGGTGCGTATGCTGTCTTTTGTCTTTTTCCCCATTAAAATGTGTTGAGATAAAATAAGAAGGCTTAAGTGTAGGGAGGAAGACACCCCTTACCCCTGAACTGTATCTGATATCTTTGAGTTTGAGATGGTGTGTTCTAAACACCTGATTGAGAAACAGCGGCTTACTCCCCTGATTTTAACACTAGGGTTCTGTTTAATACCCAATCAGACCTAAAATAAATATTTTTATTTTATTTATAAATATTCAATGATGAATTTAAAATTTTCTACTATAATTTTCTCATAATTTTCATAACATATCCTTTTAAAGAATAAATAAGTATTTTATAAAATATTTACAAGTAAACTGTGGAGAATGGAGAACGATTGTCATTTGCAGGTGAAATCCACATAGAAGAGACACTGAGATGATTAACTGAAATCACATGGGCCATACATCTCATTTTTAAAGTAGGAAACAAAGCATCATACTGAGCTAAGAAACTGGAATCACACAGGCCTGCTGAGTTTGTGTTCTCTGATTTTTACATGGCTTTGTATCCTATTTTTTTATTATAATTGTTTCACCTGATATTTAAGGCAGTGATCCATATCTTTAGAAAGATTCTCGTTTTGTTTATGCGTATGTGGGTGAATTTACAACTGTGTGTATTGGTTTCCAGTGGAGTCTAGAAAAGGGTGTCAGAGCCCCTGGATCTGTTGTGAGCCATAGGATATGGGTGCTGAGAAATGAATTCTGGACTTGTAGAACAGCAAGTGCTTTTAACTGTGAAGGCATGCTCTGGTCAAGATCCATTTTTTAAAATAAATGAACAAAGTGTATCAGTTGGAGAGCCAACACAAGGGTATTTTAGATAACTTAACACTACTTTGGTGACTTTGTGGGATCCCATTTTGCTGTCAGGAAAACCTCGTGATACCTTTTATAATCTACACTCGGAAAAAAAAGTCATTTGTTTAATGTGTCCCATTCACCATGGTCAAATGCAGCTCTAGGAGCCCTTAATTCTTCTGTGTTGACCTTACTTTGAATATTCCAAACTTCCTTCTAAAGACACCTTAGGAAGCACAAAGGCTTATGCAAATTCAGATATTACTAAGATGTATCTGCACAAACTTAGACAGCTAATGCAGAACATGTCTCTGCTACACTGGTTAAAATAAATGCAGACTGAGAAAACCTACACCACACTAGAATTCTTTCTTACCTACAGTACAGCATTAAATGGATAATGATCTGGATAATGAAAGCCTTAGCTGCCCTGAGTCACATGCTAGAACATGGGAGAGCTGGTTTTCCTTATGATTACGCAGGCACACACTAATTTTTATATAGTGTGGTATTTTCAGGACCGCATCCCATCAAACAAGACTTATATGATAGGCATAGGACAAGATTGTTCAGACTGATAGAAGTACAGTTATACTTTTTAAATATTGTTTGTAAAGTATGATTATAACCCCAGGATATGGGGTTATAGTCAAACAGCAAAACAGTATCAACAGAAGCAGAGCTGAAAGGACATTTTTCCCCAAGAAGACTTTAGGATTTACTTCCACATCAAAAGTCAGAAATATGACCATCTTTTACCAGCTTCCAAGAAAGAAAAGACAATATTACAAGTCAGTCACACATATCTTTCATGTACAATGTACAATGAACAAGTCTAGCCAGGTCTCAGGGGTATCATGATTTCTCTTTCTAGAATTCCCAGTAAGGACATTATGAGCATTTCAGGCACCAATATGACAAGGTGAGCTCTGCCAAGGTGAAGGAAACACTGACTTCACCAGGTTGGAAAAGTCATGTTTCCCTGTATCAATGGAAGATTGGTGCTGTGGACTTGCACAACTGATTATGGAAGTCTTCTATCTGCTGTTCCAGTCCTGAATTCAGGCTGCTCATGGTGAGGGCAGGACTCACACATTCTCCCCATGAAATGGACTGTTCTTTCTTTCTGAACTTGAAAATTGACTTTCAGACCACCAACACTTACCTTTTCTTCAAAACATGGCTAATTATAAAAAACTATGCTTTTCTACATCAAATCCTTACTCAAAGGAATAGAATGAAAAGCAAAAATAACATAGTTCAATGTAGACTCACAGCAACAGTGTGGCAGTGGCCTGTCCTTCTAATGTGTCCAATGCATTGGCATTAAATGTTTCCAAGTTTGCTAGATGTTTTTATTTTCCTTCTCATTATTTATTTCCTTCTTATTATTCCCCAAGCAATATAGTACAGAACTTACTTAAAAATAATTTACATTTTAGAGTTATTATAATAATTTTAGGGATAGTTTAAACATGCCATAGGAGTCCACAGGTTACATGCAAGGCAATTATACTTCTATGAATGGGACTTCTTTGTTTAGTGTATGCCGATACCTCTATAGGAGCCTAAAACCACAACACATGTACAAATGTATAGGGTAAGACATAAGCTCTGAGATCAGTAACTTACAATAAGAGAATGAAACAGAAAACTGAACGTAGAACATCACTTTATTGTTTCTGCCTGGTATGAGTTTTTTTAATAGTTTTTACAGTGAAACCATAATATCTCAGAATTCGTATTCATAGTTATCTAAAAACAACAAAATGTTAATTTTGCTACCCATGTTTATAATTATATAATAAATAAAAGTATTAAAGACTACTAATAAAAAACATTTCCAAGTTTGCAACCATGATGTTCTTTTAAAAATAATATAGTTTATGTTTTTCTTCATTAAGTAATGTTTTGCTCATTTTACATACCAACCACAGATCTTCCTCTCATCCTTCCTCCTGCTCCCCCCAGCCTACCCCCCAATCCACTCTCAATCTTCTCTTCCAGAAAGGTAAGGCCTTCCATGGGGAGTCAGCAAAGCCTAGTACATTCAGTTGAGGCAGATCCAATTCCCTCCTCGCCTGCATCAAGGCTGTGCGTAAGATTAATTAGGCTCAAGGTGAAGTGATAAGAAATAAATTTGGTTTGCTAATTCTCATTTACCTAGTTTTTTCAGAAGATTAGAATAATCAATAACAACAGATTCTTCCAGAAGAAACAACTGCTCATCTTATTACCCCTTTTCTCTTATCCTTATTCCATAAGTGTAACTAGCAAGCTAAGAACAAATGTGGCTGCTGGTGACTGCTATGTTGTAACATCTTTGAGGTAAGAGTTTTATTGCACCAAAAATGCTTAATTCTCCCGAGTCATGGGAATGGGCTGAGCCTCAGTTTTTCCATACAAGTAGAATGTACAGAACTCTAAGTTTGATTACTAGTGGGATCTAGTCAGCCTATCTTCTGTGGCATTCATTCCACACTCTATCCTAAGCAACCCTTTAGTTACAGCCTGTAGTTGAACGTTCTTTGTACCACCTGCTTCCAAATAATGACACAGATATTTATTATTAATTAAGAAAGCTAGGCCTTAGCTTAAGCTTGTTCCCAACTAGCTTTTAAAACTTAGGTTAACCTGTTTATATTAATCTACATTCTGCCAAGTAGCTCATTCCATCTGTTCAGTACCCTGTGTCCCACTATCTCTGTGTCTGGCTGGAGAATCTGGCCTCTCTTCTTCCCAGAGTTCCTTCTCTGCCTGGAAGTCCAGCCTACACTCCCCTGCCTAGCTATTGGCTGTTCAGCTCTTTATTAAACCAATCAGAAGATGCCTTGGCAGAGACACACTATACAAAAAGATTATCCCTCAACAATAGCCTATATTTTTCAGACATTTTGTCATCAAAATAGATCCTGATATTCACAAAACTGTCAGTTTCAGGGTTATTGCATGCAATTCAGTTCTTTATCTAAACCTCAAAAGTATTAACTGTGATGATGGACATCACCGTTTAAGTAGATTTATTTTGCTTATGATTCAAAGTTTATTTTTATTAGGTATTTACCATTTTTCTAGTAAAATTTTCTGGACTAAAACATAGATAGATAGATAGATAGATAGATAGATAGATAGATAGATAGATAGATAGATAGATAGATAGATTTTATTTCTCAAAAAAAAGACAAGAATTTTTTTCTCTAATTTATTGTGGCAGGAGATTACCTTGAAAGAAAAACTATGCCTTGGTGTTTGAAATCATGTTGAACTTCCCAAGAGCTAGCATGGAACTGTTGGGAATGACAATTGTTGTGTACAAAGTAAGAGACATTGGAAGAGGTTTCTTTAGCAGCTACTCTAGATGCTTGGAATGAACATGACCTTTAAGGCATCTCTGTGTGACTTTGGTGACTCTCCCTTTGTATGTCACTGTGGATTACTTTCATTTCATTTTCCTTTGGTACATCTGTTAGTTTTCAATTTGCTGCTTGAAGTAGAAATATATTTGAAGTAAAGAAGCATGTAGATAACAGTGGACATGAACTTTAATTTAGATGAATATTCAGCCCATTGAAAATGCAAATCCTCTCCTGATACTGAAATTATGAATTATATTTAATTTCTTCAGACTCTTCTGGGTCATTCACATTTCTGAAGTCAGCATATTTAATTTGTAGAATAAAACAAGTACAAAAAGCAATCACTAATGAAAGATAATTAACTGGGAGGATTAATCCAACTCCTGGGAAAGCTCTTTTGATATAGTAACACCTCATAATTTTGAATGCAAACAGAAAGTTAACTTAAAGTTCATTTTCATCAATTCCCATAGAAAGGGTTTTTATGTTGTTAAAGTTAGGATACATAGAATGCATCCATTTTGTACCTTTTCTTTATTGGTATCTACATAGAATGTTGCAAAAAAGTCCTGCTGGCATTTATTGTAGATGTTAACAGTTATATATAAAAACAAACATACAAACAAGCAGGAAAGAGACTTTAAGTCTAGGACTGCTAAGCAATTATAAAGATAGTGGGAACATGATATTAGAGAGAATTGTTTAATGGATAAAGCACACAAATAAGAAAATGAATGTAAAACCTAATATATGCTTTGAATATATCTGTTTCCAAGAATAATGAAAACCTATTACAAGGTTATAGGCTTGTTTCACATGTGCGTGTGTCTGTGTGTATATACTTATCTAATCGTCAATTTGACTTAATAAGTGTGAGGATTATTTCTCCATATGTCCTTCTTGCTGCCTGCTCATAAACTGTTGGTGGGTTCATTGAGGGGCTTGTGTGTAAATTTTTGAGGCTATCAACTTTCCGGGTATTTGCTTACATACTTAATGATACTAAACTTTTTTCAGTTCCATTAAATGTAATGTCATTCTTTTCCTAAGGGCAGGCCACTGTACTTCAGGGTCAGTAAAGGCCTGTTGTTAAAAAAAAAGGAAAAAAAAAACAGAAACAAAAATGCTTTGTCTATCACCTTTTCTTTTAGTATGACATACAAATTATAAAATAAAAATCAAATAATTTAGAGTGTAGAGAAAGCTTTTCAAATTTTGGCAGTAAGCTCATTGGTCATAAGGAGAAACAAACAAACAAACAGAATCCAAGAAGCACATTGTCATATACGTAGGAAATAAAAAATAAAGGAAAATACATTATCAAGACATTTGAAAATAGTAAATAACTGTAGAAGGATGAGATTATCTATGAAAGAAGAACAAAATATGTGGTACAAATGATTAATAAGCATATTTTTAATTAAAAATGTTTTATTTATCTGTATGGGTATTTTACCTGCATGTATATCTGTCTGGGCACCATTTGCTTGCCTGATATCTGGTACCCACAGAGGAGGGCATCAGATCCCTTGAGTCGAAATTATAGCTAGCTGTGTGCATCCATGTGAGTTGGTAATTGAACCCTGGTTCTCTGGAAGAGCAGTCAGCACTCTTAACCACTGAGCCATCTCTCCAGCTCCAACAAGGACAATTAAAAAGAGGAACTGAAGAATGGATAAATAAATTGATAAAATAAATGGATAAATAAATTGATAAATAAATGGATAAATAAATTGTGGCACATATACACAATGGAATACTACTCAGCAGAGAAAAACAACGACATCACACAGTTTGCAGGCAAATGGATGGATCTAGAAAAAATCATCCTGAGTGAGGTAACCCAGACTCAGAAAGACAAATATGGTATGTACTCACTCATAGGAAGATGCTAGATGTGGAACAAGGATGACTAGACTGCTACTCACATCACCAGTGAGGCTACCTGGAAAACGGGACCCCAAAAAAAGACACGGAGAAATGGACAAGATCTACATGAATAGCCTGGTCATGAGTGGGAACAATGAAGGGCGACAGTCGAGGGAAAGAGTGGGAGATCCTAGCTGGATCAAGAAAAGAGAGGGAGAACAAGGAATAGGAGACCATGGTAAATGAAGACCACATGAGAAGGTGAGAAGGGGAGGAAGCAGAGAGCTAGGGAGGCCCACGAAGATCCACAAAGATACCCCCTCAAAAGACTGCTGGCAATGGTCGCGAGATGGCAGGAACTGACCTACTCTGGTGATGGGATGGCCAGACACCCAAATAGTGGTGCCATAAACCCCATCCAAGGACTGAGGAATCTGAAGGCAGACATCCACGGCTGGTCCCCTGGTGGAGCACTGGGAGTCTAATTAGTGAGTAAGAAGAGGATTTATATGAGCGAGAATTGTTGAAGCCAAGGTTGGATAAAGCACCGGGACAAATAACCAAATGAATGGAAGCACAGGATCTATGAACCAAAGGCTGAGGGGCCCCCAACTGGATCAGGCCACCTGAACGGGTGAGACAGTCATTTGGCTTGATCTGTTTGGGAGGCAGCTGTGCATTGGTGCCAGGTCCTGGGCTCGTTGCATGAGTTGGCTGTTTGAATCCTGGGACTTATGCAGGGACACTTGGCTCGGTCTGGGAGGGGGGAATGGACCTGCCTGGACTGAGTCTACCAGGTCAACCCCGGTCCTCGGGGGAGACCTTGATCTGGAGGAGGTGGGAATGGGGGGTGGGCTGGGGGGAGGGGTGGGCGAGAGGGGGAGAACAGGGGATTCTGTGGCTATTATGTTGAACTGAATGGTGTTATAAAATAATAATAATAATAATAATAATAATAATAATAATAATAATAATAATAAAACCAAAAAAAAGAGGAACTTGGAAGCATTTAGTTTTTACTTTGAATACTTTTGTGATTGTAGTAAATCATTTGCAATGACATGTATTTTAAAGCTGTGTTCCTATCATGCTTTCCATTTTGTTTGATTCCCTTTTTTCCTCTTAATAATGTATGAAGTAAGAAGATAAATCTATTGAGATGTATGTTCCTGCTGTATGTTTTGGGTGTGATTTCTAAAGGACAATGCTTCAGGTGAGGATTTTGCTGGGACTCATTTCTTCTAGCTTATATTTTTCAGAAAAACAGTTTTCTAAGAAGTTAGACTGAATGGAATGTTTACTTCTTCCAGCTCAAAAATTCAATCATACTTTAAATTTTATAGCAAGACCCTAGGATATAAAAAAAAGTTGGTTTAATATTCAAAAGAATGTGAACACAATGCTCATACTTGTTTCCCAGAAGCTGACCCCTCCTGATTAGACCACATACTGCTCTGTTTGTAGGTCAGCTAGCTACAGTCCTGTAAATCCAAATGGTTTCTATGTGAAAAGGAATGCCAGCAGGAAGAGGATGAGCATTACTGGCAAGCATGCCCTATGATGTGGCTTCTACAGAAGTGCAGAGGTTTATATAGCAGGTTATGACCATGTGTGTTTGTATTTGTGTGTGTGTGTGTGTGTGTGTGTGTGTGTGTGTGTGTGAGAGAGAGAGAGAGAGAGAGAGAGAGAGACAGACAGAGAGAGAGACAGACAGAGAGAGAGACAGACAGAGAGAGACAGAGACAGAGAAAGAGACACAGAGAGAGAGAGACAGAGAGAGAGAGAATGTGTGTGTGTGAAACAGTGTGGATGAGTTGGGATGGAGAATGGATTAGAGGAAAAATATCAACACATGAATTAGGGAAAAGTGTAAAGCTTCTATTTTAGCTCTTATGTAGCGGTAACAGGATACAGAGAATTGCTCACATCTGGCAAATATCATTTACAATGCTTGTATTTTAAAGTTATGATGGCCATACTGCTATATTTTAAGAGAGATACTATGTCCCACCTGAGAGACTGAGAGGAAAGATGGGTATTCTTTTCTATCTTTCTTCACCCAGTATGTTTTCAAATGTTATTAACAAGCAGACAATATGAGTATTTCATTCCTTTCTATGATCAAATCAATATCCATAGGTGAATACACCACATTTTTTCTTGCCATACAGAGATAATATGCATTTAAGTTATTTTTGACTTTGTGGCTATTACAATGGTAGTATAAATTCTTTTGTTGATGTTATGTGAAAATTTGCTTCCATCCCTTTCCAGCATGTATTCAGAAATGTTGCAGGTGGGTCATATAGGAACTCTATTTGAGTTTGCGAGGTGTATTTAGACAGTTTTCCGAGACAGTTGTCACATCTGTTCCAATTAGTAAGTATGGTTCCAGTTTCTCCAAATCATCACCAGTACTGTTGTAAGGTCTGGTGTTCCATGAAGACATCTACTGTTCACAAGTGTTTTTGGTCTTTCATTTTCCCAGTGACAATCCTATTCAAAGTTCTTTTGATGAGGGGGCCTTAAGTCCAATTAACCTGTTCATGGTCACCAATATGTGAGTGCCACCTATTACACCTTTATGGATATCTTTCCATGCTGGTCATTGCTTGTGGTTCACAGGTGCTGCTGCTGGCTAGTGCTACTATTTGCTTACTTCTCTTGGCAGGTTGTACCATGTTTCCCCCCCCTTATTTATTTATTTATTTATTTATTTACTTATTATTTTAGCAGCTTGATACAGTATAAATTCTTATCCTAATAGTAAAATGTTTGATTGAGGCTTGCCCAGTAATTGAGTAAAACCAAAACTTATTATAAGCCACAGTCATCCTAGGGTCCCCCCTACTATGTAGCCTCCCTGGTTCTGTGGATTGCAGTCTGATTGTTCTTTGCTTTATATCTAGAATCCACATATGAGTGAGTACATACCATGTTTGTCCTTCTGGGTTTGGGTTACCTCACTCAGAGTGATACTTTCTAGTTCCATCCATTTGCCTGCAAATTTCATGCTGTCATTGTTTTTCTCTGCTGAGTAGTACTCCATTGTGTATATGTACCACATTTTCTTAATCCATTCTTCAGTTGACGGGAGTCTAGGTTTTTTCCAGGTTCTGGTTATTGCAAATAGTGCTGCTATGAACATAACTGAGCATGTATCTTTGTGGTATGATTGAGCATTCCTTGGGTATATGCCCAAGAGTTGTATGGCTGGGTCTTAAGGTAGATCGATTCCTAATTTTCTGAGAAACCACCATACTGATTTCCACGGGTTCCATGGAAGCTAGGTTGTAGTAAGGAAGCTTTAAGGTTAGAGTAATCTCTGATTATCCAAGTCTTGTGTCCTAAGTATGTTTTAGTTTTCATCAATAACGGTGACCTTCAACCTCTGAGGGGAAACCAAGGCCAATAACAGTAGTCTATTGTTTCAGAAGTCACTTAGACTACACTGACGAACCATTCAAGAAGAGATTTCTTGTGCCTGGTACTGAGGTTCTTGTGGGAAGCATTATCAGCCCATGTGGCATAATTTCATCTAAGACACACACACACACACACACACACACACACACACAGAACATATGCATGCATACACACACAAACATACACACACCTGCATGCACATGTTCATATACACACATACACACTAATATACACACATGTATACACATATACACATACACACACATTCACCCACACATGCACATATATGCACAAACATACACACATGCACATACATATACACATAGACAATGTATAATTTTAGATAGAATAATGTTATTCTTTGGGGCTTTACCCAGGAACTTTGGTGTGAATTATCCCTCCTTCCTCCTTCTTTTTGCTTATTGGCCATTCTCCCACCTCCCCAATTGAAGCCCCTTCCCTATTTTCTTAAGTCCAGCTTCATACCACCTGTATCCTGCTAATTATCTCTCAAGCTCCCCCATGGTCCCTTTATACTTTCCTGGTTACCGTGCTTACTCCATGTTGTATACTCAGGAAATTTGCAAGTGAATGGATGGACCTAGAAAAGATCATATTGAGTGAGGTAACTCAGTTGGAGAAAGACAAGTGCCCTGTGTTCTCTCTCATCTGAGCTTCTTGGGTCCAAAGCTTTTTCAAAATTTTCAAAGAAATTTCAAGTACATTTTCATTTACATTTAGTTCAGATTTTACACATCTTCTTGAATGTATTTTGTTATTTTCCATTGATGTAGAATATTCCTTTACACTGTGTAAATTTTTGTCACTGTGATTGGTTTAATAAAGAAGCTGACTGGCCAATAGCTGGACAGGATAAGGTTAGGCAGGAGCATCACACAAAGAATTGTAGCTAGAGTTTTCCTGCCTTGCTCACAGTTAGGGCAAATCTTTATCACCCGCCAGTCCCACAGATGCTCAGACCCAACCAAGTAAACACAGAGACTTATATTGCTTACAAACTGTATGGCTGTGGCAGGCTTCTTGCTAACTGTTCTTATAGCTTAAATTAACCCATTTCTTGCCACGTGGCTCATGGCTTACTGGCATCTTTACATGCTGCTTGTCCTGGCTGTAGCTGACAGTGTCTGACTCAGCCTTCCACTTCCCAGAATTCTTTTCCTCCTTGTCCCGCCTATACTTCCTCCTGCCTGGCTACTGGCCAATCAGTGTTTTATTTACTAACCAATCAGAGCAACACATTTGCCATACAGAACATCCCATGGCAAAGGACAATGGGAAGAAGGGTGAAGTAAGAAGGGTCACCAGCCAGACACAGAGAAGGAACAGGAGATACAAGATGAAAGAGAGGTAACGCCACATGGCAGAATGTAGATTAATAGAAATGGGTTAAGTTGTAAGAGCCAGTTAGTAACAAACCTGAGCTATCAGTCAAGCATTTATAATAAACTTTAAGTCTCTGAGTAGTTATTTGGGAATGGCAGCTAAGACACAGAGAAACTCTCCCTACACATCTGTTTGGAAATCTAGGTTATGGAACATACATCAGCTATCCACAGAATCATATAGTCTGTACATTATTCCTACAACAATGGCTTCTGCTTCACTCTTGCTTGAATAACTGAGTTTTCTTATCATTTTGCTAAATTGTCTATTTTGGTGACATTTGCAAATAAAGTTTTGATTTAGGGGTATTTCCTTTTTTTATCTTTTATTTGTTTATTCTATACTTATTCTTTTTCTTTTACTTTTTTTGGTTTTTCGAGACAGGGTTTCTCCATGTAGTTTTGGTGGCTGGCCTTGAATTCACAGAGATCTGCCTAGCTCTGCCTCCCGAGTGCTGGGATTAAAGGCATGCACCACCACAGCCCGGCGAGAGATACTTTCTTTTAATACAAGGATTTAGAGCTATAAATTTATTTCTTATTCCTAATTTTTCTAAATTTAGTAATTGCAACACTGTTTATATTTTATTTCATTTCCAAGGCTTTTTTTTTTCTCTTTCTGATTTCTATTGCATGTAGTTCATTGCTGGGTTGGAAAAGTGGCTCATCAGATTGGAGCATGGGCTGAGGACACAAGTTGGCTTCCAACTATCCAAGTCTAGAAGGAGCTATGCCTCTGGTCTCCATAGGCACCCACAAATCTGCACACACCTACCTGCAACACACACATAGCAAAAAATAATAAGATCAATAAATAAATAAAATAATAATTTTTTTTCCTTTGAATTTCTATCAGTTTTCGCTTCCTGTATCCTGGAGCTTTACTATTAGTGAAGAATATGTGTTTATAATTAATGTGTAGATTTATGATGATTTGCCTGTAACAAATAAAAACAGTAGACACTGAAGAATCACAGCAAGAAACTAAAAGTCTGAATTGTCCCAAATGTGGGCCTTCTTACTTCCTTGTTTGATTCTGCCATCTTTTATATTCCCCTGCAAAGGCATATTCTCTCTCAACTGGATAGTTTGAAAGATGAATTTTGTTTTCTTCCTATGAGATAATTAAGTCATTGAGTTGCATACAATTATTAATCTACCTTAAAGTTTTGTGAAAACATCCAACAGTAAACTATATCCCCAAACCTCTCAATATGTTCACATTGGCAACCTTAAAATCACCTCTAGAAGTTTAGAGGATTACCGTCTGTCAGGACAGATTCACAGTCCATGTTAGGATTAAAGCCCTCAGTTTAGAGTATTTCACATTCTTCGAAACTATAACAGCAAAAAATTCAGAATGTGATTTTATTTTTAACTTACTTGACTATGCTTGTTTTTATAACATGAGACCCCTTTCAAAATTCAAAGCACAACTGAGTGCATAAGAAAAATGTTTGCATTGAATTTAATTGTTGACCTTTCTCAATGACATTAAAAGGAACAGAGTAGAAAGATTTTATACCAAATACATGGCTCTTATTTATGTTTTTTTACTTATTTTTGAGACAGCATCTCACTATGTAGTATTGGAACTCAATAAGTAAACCAGGCTGGCTTGAAACTCACAGAGATCTGTCTCCCTCTGCCTCCTCAGCCTTGGGATTAAAGGTGTGTCACCACACCATACATACTGACACTTTGATGACTTGAGATTGCTGACTTAACGGATATAAACAGCACATTGGAGTTAATGAAAAGAATTTATTTAAAGGGCACTTTAAAAATAAAAATATCAATGAAGTATTCAATATTAAGTGGCAAACATTCATACCAACATATTATGCATGACCCAATTTTGGAAAAAGCAAAAACTATTTCTATGCAACACGTATAGTATGTGTGGGTATATTTGTATCTACATACCCATGTACACACACACACACACACACACACACACACGCATGTACACATAAATATACATACATGTACATATATGTATGCATATATAATTGTATATATATAGTACATAAAACTAATCACTTCTTTTAGGAAGATAGTAAGTTTGGTACAAATTGGATGACTTTATAATTTGTGTGTGTGTGTGTGTGTGTGTGTGTGTGTGTGTGTGTGTGTGTGTGTGATTTATGTATTTTTAAATGCTTTGTATTCCCGATGGGAAAAAAATACAAGAGATACTCTTGTGTCTATCTTTTAAGACATAATATCAAAGACTTTATTATGGAATTTATTTTAAAATTTAGTTTGTAGGCTAGTTTCTAAGGGGAAGCATTGTACTTAAAACAGACACTAAATCTTATTGGAACCTTCTTACACTGTGTATGGCAATGTAAATACATAGACACTTCTAGGAAGACAATTTAGCATTATGCACTAAACAACTGAACATGATTAGCTATTACATTTCCTTTGGGAATATAAATAGTAGATTGAACGTTATACTCAGTTGACAAGGATTTCTAGTTTTCTAGTTAAAGATTAGGTACCAAATTCTCAACCATACACAGTATTGTAAAGTACAACCAAGCACAAGCACTCTAAGTTCCTCAGAATGGGTAGATGCTCAGATAACTGTAATTAAGTTCGCACCTCTCACTAAACCAGCATTTATTAACATGGGAAAGTGATTATTGCAATGTTGTTTTTAACAGACTTTAAAATAATATTTATAAACTATTATTATCTTTATTGTAAGTAATAAACTCCTATGAAGACAAATACCATGAAAATATAATAAATTATTATCTCTTATTGCTGATTTGTGGGTTTATACATTTAAAATAACCTTTGTAATAAGATAATTGTCTTTACAGAAAACTAGTGATGTTCAAAATTTTTTAAATATATGTTTAAAATAAAATGTAATTACATAATTTTTCCCTTTTCCTTTCTAACTTTTTTCTACCCTCCCCATCCCATTCATGCATTGCCCCTCACTTCTCCTTCTCAAGTTCATGGTCTCTTTTTATTTAATTGCTAATGTTACATATATGTATAAAAGAATAAACATATAAACATATAAATACACCTGCTGCATTCATATGTATACACACACACACACACACACACACACACACACACACACACGTGATTTCAAGGCTGCCCCTTGGAATTGAGTAATCAGTTAGGAGCCTATCCCTGGGGATAATTAATTCTCTCTCAGCAGTCCTTAGTGCCTGTAGTTCTTTGCCACGGGTGGTGACCTGTCAGATTTTTTTTCTATTCTAGGACAGTCTGTTTATTGATATACTTCTTCAGGTCTTTTTTAGGAAAGCTCTATTGTTGAGGTAGCATGGGTATAGTTTTCCTGTCATTTCTAGGAGACAGTGTCTCACAGTAGGCTTCCTGGTTGTTTTGCTCTTACAATCTTTCTGTCTCCTTATCATGGATTTCCCTGGGCCTAATTTTCAGGAGTTGTGCTGTAGATTTATCCACTGCATCTGGACAAGGCAAATGAGTTGTTTTCTGCATTTTGACCAGTTACAGATTTTTATTTTTGTAATAGTCTCTGTCTGTTGTGAAGACTACACTTAACTGTGAGTAAAAAGCTAACTATTCAGAATGCTGCTAGTTAGTGTGCTGGTTTAGTAAAGTTGTGGTGGATGGTTCTCCTCTAAGATCCAGGACTTCAGAAGCCTTGGGAAGTTGGGTAGGTTACCAGTTTCAGGCACATTTTTCGCCCTGCTGAAAATTTTACTCAAAATCATAAAACAATACTCTAAGGGGAAATTGTATTTCTCATATTATTTATTTTTGAACCATGAAGATAAATGTTTTCATGTTGTCTTGATTTCTATGCTTTCTATGAAGACCTTAAAAATAAATAATATTTACTCGTTAAGATGCTGCATGCTAACCAAAAAAAAAAAAAAAAAAAAAAGCCGGGCGTTGGTGGCGCACGCCTTTAATCCCAGCACTTGGGAGGCAGAGCCAGGCGGATCTCTGTGAGTTCGAGGCCAGCCTGGGCTACCAAGTGAGCTCCAGGAAAGGCGCAAAGCTACACAGAGAAAACCTGTCTCGAAAAACCAAAAAAAAAAAAAAAAAAAGATGCTGCATGCTATGACTAATAATGTTTATGTAGAAAATATTCTTCTTTTGCTCCTTAGCATAGAGGAATTTTTCTCATTATCCAAAGAAGATAAAAACAGTAAACTTCTCACTTTGTACAGCTACCATGTCAATGCAGCACATTTTTCTTTCAAAGAATGCACCACACTGTGATCATGTATATACTCTGCAAATGTCCATTCTTCCTTCCTTTCTTCCTTCCTTTCTTCCTTCCTTTCTTCCTTCCTTCCTTCCTTCCTTCCTTCCTTCCTTCCTTCCTTCCTTCCTTCCTTCCTTCCTTCCTTCCTTCCTTTCTTTCTTTCTTTCTTTCTTTCTTTCTTTCTTTCTTTCTTTCTTTCTTTCTTTCTTTCTTTCCTAATGTTGAATGCCATTTATTGAAGGAGGGAGGAGGTCTTAAATACAGGCTTATAGCACAATGGGAGTACCTCTGAGGGCAGAAGTTTGCTACTGATGTTTTACAATCTTGCATCTAAGCTGTTAATGCCCATTATGTAGAATACACAGACAAGGACTTCCCTTAAGCATTCAGGAGGGTGTAACCCAAGAGGGAATTAGCATAGGGAGGATATCAAGGTCAAGGTCAGCAAGCAGGGCAACAGTTACCCAAAATGGGGGCCAGGGTCCTACAGGTCTCCCTTTTACTAATAAATGAGCTTCTGACTTAGGTTGCATGGGACGTCAGCAGGTCACCTTACCCGTCATGGAGATGTTCTTAAAGCAAAAAGGTTTATGGTGTCTACCCATAAAACAAAGGAGAAGGCCGGGTTTTGATGAGTGATGAGAGAGGAAAGCCCTATGTCAAGGGACCATCAGTTTCAGAATTTCAAGGCATGAAGAGAAATGTCACAATGGGTCTTGGGAGGTGAAACTCACATCAATTTACATTCCTGGGTGTTACTTATATGTTCTTATTATTTGTATCATTACACATGAATTAGTTTACATCCACTTATACAATCAGAAGCTATTTCATAATACTGATTAACAACTGCCTTCAATGTGGTAATGTCCCTAATTCTTAGCAGTACAAACATGCACAGGCTCCAGAGAAATGTATAGTCAAGAACTTATTATTACAATGTCCAAAATGGATTTCAAGCAATTACAGTCAAAATCTAAAAGCCAATTTTAACATGTGTGACTCCCTTTGTTACCAGAAAAGTCAGACTTTAAACACTGTGAATATGCTCCTTACCACTAATTAGATCTTGTTCTTCCTCCTACTGTTACATATGCATCCTGGCCTCTAGATATAAGCAAATTAATTGTCTCAAACCAATTGCAGCATAAGACGAGGGAGAAGGGCAGGTTTTGATGAGTGATAAGAGGAAAACTCACAATGTCAAGGGACCAGCAGTTTCAGAATTTCAAGAGCATGAACTTAGTGGTATGTATGGCAAGCAAGTGATTCCCACTTCTTTATACATCCACTGCACTAGCTTTTGTGCTAGAATACCCATCTAGGACAAGAGCCAGAGTAAGAGAGTGGGCTTAGGGGACTTTCTGACGTAACAGAGTCTCCATCTGACAGATCTGGTGGTATAGTGCCATCTCTCTTACAATATTAATTGTATGTTATCGTTATATTGACAATTCTTTCCCTAGCTGACAGGTGAATGGATAGACATGATCATTTTATTAAAATTCTTGCTAGGTCCTGAATATAAGGTAAAATTATATCAATAATCAATTATAGCACTAATGTGCAGTGGACAGAAAAAGCAAAAATTTTGCTGATTTTCATATACTACTAGTGTTTTTGCACACTGCTAGTTTATTTTATTTTACCTTTGTCCAGTGACTATCAGCATATTAATGGGTAGCTTCTCCTCATCCACTGCCATCTCACTTGGGCAAGCTTGACTTTCCATGTCTTCCACCATTGCTCTCTGTCTTCTTATAGCAAAAATGTTGGCAGAGAAGTAAGTTAATTCCATTTGCTGTGCTTCTTTCTTCACAATAGAATATTCTAGGTTTTAAGGGCTTAACTGTGCAAAATGTCTCTTCCTAGTCCTTTTTTGAACCTAAAGACATGACTTTTTTTCCGTGAGAACAACACAAAGAATACTCTTCTACTTCTTTAGAGTTGCTCTGTGAGAAAATTGCTCACTTTTCTGTAGCCTTGGCCCACTTTACAGCCTAGTGGTAAAGGGGTGGGCATCCACTCCCAGATGGAGGCTGAAGTTAGTTCGCATGTCTGGTTGCTCATTCTGTCTCCCTAAGCTGATGCAAGGAAAATGTGACAGAGATGAGGGTATTAAGGGACAGAATGACTAATATGCTCTAAATCTTTGTTGAGCCGTTTCTTAAAGTGCTTGTTTTGTGACTTGGCTGTAGAAAGAAAAATATCCATCAGTTTATGGAAGAAAATCTTCAGACTTCTGTGCATGAGAAATACCATAAGGCGAAGACAGGGAATCCAGTTCAGCATGTCAGCTACATCACTGGGCAGGATTGCTATGATCCAAGAGCACTGTAAACATGGGGACAAATACTTGACAGCTGAAGTTACGTTTCTCTGAATGTGTTTCAGGCATCCGTTCTCTGAGATGTGAAGATGCTATGCTCCCAGGCACACACCTAAAATGAATCGAATGAGTTGAGAGGCAGGTGTAAATTCAACAATGTTTGGGCTGTTTCAAAGATAAAGGCATTATTTCATATTATGTTGATATTTATTTTCAATGTGGTATGCTGAAAAGGGGGCTCAGATATACTAAACTGTCAAAGGCAGTGAGCTGTTTTCAGCCTTATTTCAACGATGAAGTTTATTTCTAGGTAAAAGTAAGGACTTTTAGATGGTATAACAGAGGTAAGCTGCCCTGCTGTGCGCTTGGAGATCACTACAAAACACAGTAAACCTGTGAGATATGTATTTCTTAAAAGGAACACTGGAATAGCAGACCATATTCCTAGAAAGGATACCAGGGAAAGTAGACTCTGAATTATTATTTTGTGGCCTGTGGCAATAGGGCTAAAGAAGTTTAGGGTCCAATATCTACACAGATCATGATGTGGCAATTTTAAGCAGATAGCTGAAACAGTTATATGGGAAAGAGAGAGAGAGAGAGAGAGAGAGAGAGAGAGAGAGAGAGAGAGAGAGAGAGAGAGAGAGAGAGATATTTAGGTATACAACCATATATAGCATGAAAACTATATATGGCAAGTAAAATAATACATATTTTCTAGTTTTTATACTAAGTTTCTCACTGAGTACACTTAGCTGCAAGGGAGGCTAGAAAATCAGGCTTAGACGAAGGGGTCTGGCTTTCCATGATTGTTGGTGTCAATTGGTACATTCACCAAGGTCTGGGTGACAGCTGAAGAATTGCTTGTAGTTGTAGTTCCTTCATCTTGTTTTTACCCAATTCCTTGCCTTTCTCTTACTACCTAGTGAGATCTCCAAAGAAAAGGATTTGTCTTATTAATAAATTTTCACCTGAGCCCAATATCAAATCATGTGGGCAACTAGAAACTGGCTTTAAATGAGTGACTGAACAAGGGGAAGCATGTCTAGATCCTCCCCAGTGTCCTAGACGCTTGCTAAGAAAGCTTTTATATTGCACAAGAAACTCTCCACTGCAAGACTCTGCACAGTCTACAACAGGTGATGTTTTTATACTTGAAATTTATCAGGAACTGATTCTTACCAAGCCTGTCCAGTAATCCAAGCATGGTCTGTACAGACAAGCCATCTCGAACTCCAGACTTATCCACCTGGATCATTCTCATCTTTCTCTTCTTGGTGCTTTGCTATTTGGTGGACTGTCATCTAGCAGACTCTAAACAGTTGAACGGGAGAACTGACATTATGCCTAACATTTATTGTAGGGATCACACAAAGCAAGTGCTTTGTCATGTGATCATGTGGCTGTGTGGTTTGTTCAGTAACTCAGATACATGTGAATTCTTCAAAAGAGTTTTTCTTCTTTCCAGAAGACATAGGACAATTGGAGAGTTAATTTTTTTAAAAAATAAAATCTTTATTTTTGTGACAACTGCAATATGTTCTTTGCAAAGTTTTTAGACTTCAGTCATTATCAATCAATTTTTTTTCTCCTTTGAGATAATAGAATTTATGTTCCTAAAATTGCCACCTTTGTTTTGAGTCACATTTCATGAATGCTTAAGTATCTTTATTTTGACTTTTTCATGCTTACTTATAGAGTTTTCATCGTCTTGTATTATCAAAGTCTAAGCAGCAATTTTTAAAAAGAGAAATGCCTCAGGGGCAGTTCTTACAGCAATTATCAATTATATTTGGCTTCATTTAATTGTTTGCAAAATTAGCTTTTAAAGTACCATTTAATTCAGTTTCCAATCTTCTCAAGAAGGTAATTAATGAGCTAACTATAATTACATGTGAATGATAAAGCAGAAGGAACTTTTAAATTAAATCTGTATTGAACTTATGCTGTATTCTGTTATCTTGTACTCCAGGTACTCCAGGGTTTCAACACATTAAACGACCAGTGTAGTCCTCCTTAAGCTTCGTGTTATGTAGCAATACTCCAGTTAAAATATTCTTATCTGAGGAAGGCTCCTTAAGGATTAGAAGGTTTTAAGTCAAAACATTCCCTCCAGACAGGTACAAGAAACTTTCAAAGTCAACTCAGAAGTCTCAAGAAGACCCTGAAACTAACAAGATACAGAGGCCCCTTCTCTGATTTTGTTACTTGTGCCTTGAGGTGAGGGGTACTTGGCAAGGGAGCATCCAAATTTGTTCTGTGGGACAAACAAAGGTTTGGACATCTGAGAAAGATAGAAGAAGAAAATGTGAAAGGAGCAATAGCTGTAGGTGCCAAGACTTTGAAAGTAACCGTTACAGAAAGCCACAATCTCTAAATTTGTGGATCTCAACAGCTACTATTCCTGACAATGTAGAAGTGACATCTAGAAGAGAAGGCTACAGGCATGGAGGAAAGAAAGAGGAAAGAGAATGAAAAAGACAAACTTTACTAGTGTAGACAAACAGCTCTTATTGGAAAGACAAGAGCCTCAGAGTTGGCCCTTCTGCATGGAAGGAGATGGGCTCTGGGTCCAACGTTTTGTATGATCCCAGGACCCTCCCCTTTCCAGACGTCTTTCCCTTCTTCCTAGTTGCTCCCTACCAGAATATTTTCCCTTAATCAGGTTCTTTTTTTCCATGCCTGCTGGTAACAATTTGTAACTTTTGCAAAGTCTTGGGACTGGGGTTGTTGCAACCTTGGACACAAGTGGCAAGTTTCTTTGCTGATCAGCATTAAGTTCCCCTAATTCACCTTGAGTTGGGTTATGGACTTGGGAGGTCCTGTTTCTTCCATGTCCTCAGCTAGAGGCTCCTTTGCACACTTCTTGTCACATGACCCTGTCAATATCAAAACACTCGTAGTTTCCCTGTATTGCCTTGGCCTGGCATTACCAACTTCATGGACTGCATGGCTTCAATGACAGTACTTTCTTTTCTACAGCTCTGGACACCTGAAGTCCATTGTAAAAGTACTGTCTTGGAGGTTCTGGTGAGGTTTCTCTTCTTGGCTGTAGACAGCTGCCTTCTTGTGATATCTTCCCATGGTTTTTCCTAGGTGCTCTCATGAAGACAAGGTACTTCTTCCTCTAACAAAAACACCCTGTTGGACTATGTTAGGACCCTTAATTTATGATCCCACTTAAACATTGTTATATTAGGACATATTCCCATACATCGTCATAGTATCTGTTAGAGTTTCAATTTATGCATTTGAGCAAACACTTCACTACCTATCACTTCCTTGTGTCTATTTTCCCCTCTGCACTGAAAGTCTCACTAGGAAGAGCCAGGACATTTTTAATGTATTCCTGTGTATGCATGCTTATGTGTTGCTGCATGTGTGTGAATGTGTTTGGAGCATCCTCCTCAGGAATGCTGTCCATCTCTTTTAAGATAGGGTCTCTCATAAGCCTGGGGCTTGCCAAGTAAGCTAGACTGGGTGGTGAGTGGACCCCATGGCTCCTTTACTCTCTGTACTACCAGCCCTGAGATAAACAAGACATCACACCTGTGATTTTTATGTGGGTCCTGGGAACTGAACTCAGCTTTTCTTGCTTTCTAGGCAAGCAGGACAAACTGAGCCATCCCCCTAGCACTTCTCTGTCCCCATTTCTCTTAAGGATTGATCTGAGTCAGACAGGCACTGAGGTAGCCTTCCCATCTTCATGCTCACAGACCCTATTTACATTCGGGAAAACCTTTCCCAGCAGCACAGAAGCAGCATTTGAATAAAGAATTATTAAAAGGTAGGTTACCCAGGACTGGCAATGCTGGGGTCATCTCTGAGTCAAAGGTTATGAGACATGTTATCACCTGGAGGAGCCAAGTGTGCCACCTCTGATGGTGAAAATCACTTCATCTCTCCAGCTGATTGTGCAAATCACATCATGCCTCTAACCAACTGTGCAAACTCCGTCTCTCTCCTATGGACCGTGAAGAACACGTCATCTCTCTAAAATTAGTCTTCCTGGAAAGCAAGCTAAGGCGCCTATGTTCTGATTTTCCGACCCTGCGGGTGACGGTGTTAGGGCAGCTCACCTGTGTTTCTTTCTTTAGCACTCTGTCTGTACTGCCTTTTATTGCTATGTACTGTCAGCAGCGACAATTTCCTAAAAGTTTAAAATAGCGAAACTGTACCGAGGTGGAACAAAGAAATACAAAGCTTAATTCTCCCCCTCTAAGAAGCCCCGTGGTGTGAAATTCCCAGGTAGTTCATATCTCCCCCGGACCTGTAATGTGCCCCTGCACCTTCTTTGGATGGTAGAAGCTCACATCTATGGAGCTGTATTTCAAGAGGAGATGACAGATGTTTGTGAGATTTTAGTGTTTTTACTGCCGCTTTTGTCATTGAATGGATCCTCCAAAAGTGGCACTCAGCATGGTGGTGCTGACTTCTGCGCTGGGAATGTCTGATCGCTGCTCGCCTTCACATTGAGTGACTACTCCATCCCTCCAGGGGACCACCCTGCTCTGTTCCTCAGCACCACCCTGGCTTTTCTCTTAAGCGCTGCCTCCACCCTGCCATGCTCACCAAGCACTGTCAACAGTCTCTCTTGAGTTTACACCGCCACCCCCTGCTATCTTGACTGCCTGTAGCAAAAGGAAAGAGCTTCTGCCCCTTTTCTCCTTCCTCAACTGATGGTCATTATTCCTGTTAAAACAAAACCCTTCAGCTCATCAAACAAACGAAGTTTGCAGCATTTAGAATGTGTCACAGTATATGGCTGTACAGGCTGTACATTTCTGTGAGCTCCTTCAGGGACACAGGCCTTTAAAAACCATTTCAATGTATTCCAAGACAGTAGCTACATGAGACATAATTATGGTTTTTTTTTTTTTTTTTTGGTTTTTCGAGACAGGGTTTCTCTGTGTAGCTTTGCGCCTTTCCTGGAACTCGCTTTGGAGACCAGGCTGGCCTCGAACTCACAGAGATCCGCCTGCCTCTGCCTCCCGAGTGCTGGGACTAAAGGCGTGCGCCACCACCGCCCGGCATGAGACAATTATGTTTAACCGCAATGTAGAGAGAAAAGTTCCTCCTACTTAACTGGGTGTATCTTTTGAGGCACATAATTGGCTGCCCTGGTTCACAGTAATAAATTCCTTCTTAAAAATTGCCTTTGAGTCATGGTTTCATCAGGTCAGCACCGCAGGAGACAACAAATGACACACAGTGTCCTCTAACATGTAGTCACTGGATATAAAGTAATGGACTATATTTTTTCATATACTACCCCGTTTATTCCTCATAAAAGCACAATTAAGTCAGCAGCAGCACCCAACTCTGCAGATGACAAACCGAGTCCAGGGAGTCCCTGTAACTGTACACAGCTCACAGAAATAACAAGGGGCATGAGTCTCTTCTGTAGGAAATGCTTTAATTTTTATCGGTTTTGTTATGTTGTAGAAACATACTGTCGACAGAACAAAAGCTTAGTGTCTAGTAGAATTAGATTCACATTTTATTTCGTTCACTTACTGCATGCATACCCTCACTCCAAGTTCTTATTCTTTACCCTTCAGTTTCCATTCTGTCAATAAGAAAGCCATATGTTCTGTGATGGGTATGTTACAGCATATGACACAAGGAGTCACCCAAAGGGGCTCTCTGGATGTCTGCACTGAGAAGGATGCTGCTCTCTTCTTATTGGGACAGCACTGATTTGGGTATTTGCTGACCTCACACTAGTACATACCAGAACTCGAGATCTAAGAGAATTCCTTCTGCTGTTTCTGGGTTTCCTAATTCAACTAGTATACACAGAATGCAATTCAGCCTCCATGATTCTTCTATGTGGCAAACAGTTGGTTGCTTTATGAACTCAGCTAAACTACCGGGTTTGAAGAGTTCATGTTGAAGGCTACCATGCAGAAAGAGGGACATAGCATGGACTGGAAAATATTGTCATAAAATTGCAAAATTCCAGGTCTAATACTTTATATCAGAGTAAAAGCTAGTGCTTTCAAGGAAATTAATAGGTCAAATGTCAGCAACAGTGGGGCAGAAACTTGACAGGCAGGAATTCATTTGTCCCCCAAACCCCAATATCCTCAGTACGTGGGAAATTTAGTGTTCTCTCTTTCACCTGGCTTATTTCTCCTAGCTGCCTGTCTTATCCCAAAGTACCGACAAAATACATGCTAATGTTTTCATAGACAGAAATCAAGGTGTGTGTCTGTGTTGGGAAGTTGCCATTTGTCTGCAAGTCCAGACTAGGCCTGTAAGTGTCTCAGTAAGTTGTCTGCAGTTCTGTGTGGTGAGCTTCATCTCAGTATTCTACCAGCCAGCCTCTAACCACGAGTGTCATGAGAGGGTGCTGACCAGTGCAGATGGAGCTGCAATCCAAACCCCTTCAGAAGCATCCTCACTCAAATAACTGAGATTTCCACCAAAGGATCCAGCATCCGTTGAATGTGTTTGCTCAGCTTCTGGGTTAACCAGCTGTCTGTCATCACAACAAAATACTCGACAATTCACTTACACAGAAGAAATGCTTATCTCACAGTTTTAGAGTCCCAGTCTGTGAGTAGGAAAACCTGTAGGTATTAGTTCTTGTGCAGGGGTGTCAGATATCTATAGCAGATATTTATGTGGAGTAGAAAATAACCACATCAACAGGAAACAAGAGAGAAAGAGTGGATAGGCTTGGATCCCAAAACCCACCTCAGGCCCGTGGCAAAGGGATTTCCCTCCAAGCCTCACCCCTTGAAGATTTCTCAGCCTCACAAAACTGCCACTTTATAAAATAGACACTTAGTACATAGGCTTCTGAGGTCCTGAGTATATGGGAGGGGCACTTGTCCAGACCATGGTAGCTTCCATTTCTCAGGTGTGAATTTTTCAAGTGATATTAGAGTTTGTGTTTACAGACAGAGATGAGTAGGTTACATTCTGAGCCCTAACCTAATAATGGGGGGTACATTCTGTCCTTCAGACTAGTGTTTTCTACCCAAAAGCCTGTAAACATGAATAGAGGCCCAATCTGGCCAGAGATGCAAACATGGATAAATTATCTCTCACCAGCTCTGGGAGGAACAAGAAAAGAGGGAAGTCGAACTTTAGCTTCTGATCTAGAAGCTTTATGAAACAAGCTGTCTTTGAAGCAGGGAATGAAGTGTTCCAGTACACAAGCATGTGCATCCCATATACATTTTAGGTAGCATATCTCACCTGAATTTTGGTATCTTTATTCTTTGAACATTGGCAAACTATTTTCATTTGGGTGTTTAACTTGGTGATAATGATTATGATCCCTATTTTAATCTATACTACTCATGGAAATAGACCCAATGATTCCTTCAAAGCCTTTCTAACTATGGCAATGACTATATTTTCAAAGAATGTGTTTTTAATCTATGTGTTTACATTTTTTTCTCCAGCTAAATAATGAATATCTTTGAAAAAGTTCTGTTTTTTCATTATCTTGTCTAAATAATGCCAGTATTCCATCAAATTCTTGAAAAATAAAATACTCCATGACCCCTGAACCATTTGTCTCTGATAAGAGTCTCCATCTCAGCCTATTGTGGCAGTGTGCCACATGATCACAACATGGAGGTACTAATATTGTCATTTTGAAAATGTCACAAGGAAAGTTTGATTACACATGGGGAATATTGAATAGCATCCTGCCATCTTTAATACAATTCTGATTCCCTTTGAGGCTCTAATATAATTGCAATAATTGAAAATTTTCACATATCAAATATTTATGCACAGGAATGGTGGTTTTTGGTCTAGAGTTAAAGGCAATTCATTAAATACCAACAGTAACAAACACACAATGAGGAATTGCTATAAGTTTAGTGACTTACATAAAAATAATTATCTCATGATTTCTTTGAGACAGTTTACACCATAGCTCAGCTGCTTATTTGCCTAAAGCCACACAAGGTCTTAAGCAAGGTGGTAGCAAGCCAAGGGTATGTATTTCTGGAGGCTCTGAGTTGGAATCTGTTCCTGTGCTTAGCCAAGATTGTTGATAGAATTTAGTTGCACAATTAGCACTGGCTTAACAGGATTCAGTGGTAGGAAAAGTGGGTTGATGATTCAGCTTCCTTTCTGACTTTCCTCTACTTTTTGAGATTACTCACATTTCCTGGAAGTAATTCTTTTGAAAGTGAACAATAGCAGGTGAAATTCCTCTCGTTCTTTGAATCCCCCTGAAATCCCCCTTCATCTCATCTCTTTTACTTTTTCTTTTGCTGGTTCTCTGTCTTTAGTTTTCTGCCTATGTGCCTATTCTGACACACCAGGAAACCCAAGATAATGTTCCCTTTAAAGGTCAACTGACAAGGCGCCTCATTCTCATCCGTAAAGCCTGTTAAGCAATACTTAGCTTTGTGTTGGATTGAATGATTCAAAGATCAGAATCCAAGGGAACACCAGGAGTCTATCCACCACACTGCTTATATTCTCTCTGTCATTTTCACAGCTGTTTTCAAACAGTAGTTTGACCATAACACCTAAACAACAACACGAGAAGAAGTGATTTTCTCTACTTTACATTTTATTGTCACTGTCATTTGTCAGTAAATATCTTAGAAATCTTTATAAATTTACTTACTGCAAACACTCTGATAATATAATTGTCACGATGAACACATTCTTCTATTTATTTCTTGGTCACAAAAGTGAGATATCCATTTCAAGTGAGATGTTTTTCAAAAACTAAAAGATAATGAGTAAGTAATAGGAACACAGTGTGCTGTAAAGTGATGTCTGACAGGCACAGACTTACTGTTCTCAAAGGTTTTAAAGTAGGTTTTTCTCAAAATGGACCTGAGGACATCTGGGGAATGACAGAAGTGAGCTGGGAGTCACTGGATCAGATTTTTGTTCTCATGTATGTTCCAGATTTTAACTGTTTCATCTGACAGCTGCTTCCTTGGAAGTATGAGAGTGGATCCAGAATTTATAAGGACCATTGTCACAATTTTCCTGAAAGTATTAAAAAAATGTGAGTCACATTGTGATTTGTCACTGCTCAAAACTTACCTTTGAGAACAGAAGCCAGCAATGATGAGCAATGACGCCCTGAAAGGAGAGGGAGCTCTTGGGCATCTCTCTCTCTCTCTCTCTCTCTCTCTCTCTCTCTCTCTCTCTCTCTCTCTCTCATTGAAATGCTAAGTCAATAGAAATGAAAAATTCTTTTGAGAACCAGACAATATAAAACAAACATAATGTATTAGAGTTTAATATTAATGTGTACTGGTTTAGAGGAACACATGGCAGAGGTATTCACACACATAATCATCATGAGTTTTAATAGGATATTAGCTTTTGTAACAAAGATAAAAATGGCATTTCTAGGTTCAGTCTCTTTTAAACTACCAGTTTAGTTTAATATTATTTCCATATGCTAACATTCACTTATATAATTCACTTGATTCAGAACAATCATCTTCATTGCTTATCACAACTAGTATTCTTATTTAAGAGAATTGAGATGAACCTTGAGCTTGGTAACAGCACAGACAATAGATATTACACATGTATATATATATTTGTTTATGTGTGTGTTTGTATATATGTTGGAGTTTATCATGTAATATCAAGATTAATTTATATCTAACATTTATTTATTTTTTGAGAATTTCGCACAATGTGTTTTGAACAGTTAATTTGTCCACCAACTTGTCCCAGATCTATACTCCCTTCCCTCCTGACCCAGCTTTGTATCCTTTTCCCCACCCCTCAGTCCAATTTGTGCTGTAGATATACACTCCTGGGTGTGTAGCCTCCTACGAAACTAGGATTGACATACCAGGGACAAAGTTTTTAAAGAAAACTGACTCTCCCTCTCCCAGAAGATACCCACGTGTGTTTAATACATTTATACGCCATGTACATGATGTACTTATATGTGTATTATAATGTATGATTTTATAGTATATATAAATGTATACATGCATGTGTGCCTACACACACACACACACACACACACACACACACGAAATTTTCCTGTCCCACAGTCACTCTCAAATAAACACATGACGGCTTATATTAATTACAAATGCTTGGCCAATAGCTCAGGTTTATTACTAACTAGCTCTTAACATTTTAAGTTAACCATATTCCTTATTTACACTTTGCCATCTGGTGGTACCTTTATTAATATGGCACATTCATCTCATGTTCCCTGTGCATCTGGCTGGCAACTTCAGACTCTACCCTTCTTCCCAGCATTCTCCTAGTCTGGCTTTCCTGCCTAATCTGATCCTTTTCAGCTATTATCCAATCAGCTTCTTTATTAAACTAAATCACAGGAACATATATTCACACAGTGTAAAGGAAAATTCCACACACACACACACACACACACACACACACACACACACACACACGCACACACACACACGGCATGAAGTGAATCAGAAATGGGAATAGGAAAAAGTAGAGGTAATGAGGGAAAATTTCATGTTGTTTCAAAATAATTGAATACATAATAACCAAATAAGTACCTTTCCTTTAAAGGGTAAAAATATCATCACCAGACTAGCTTGCCTAAATTTTAGATACTAAATAAAAATAATGTGATTAGACACTCTTCTTCCCCTTTAATTTTTATTGTCTCATTGTTTTCTACTTTTCCTTAAATAGAAGAAAGACTTTTAAAATATTCATTTTAGACCTTACATGTTTGATTATAGAGAAAAGTTAAAATAATAGACATGACCTTAAATCGTTTTCACCGAGAAATTATTTCCTGACTTTTGGGCAAATGTAAAATTATGACCGTTCCCATTACTGAGACTGGGGCATTTAGAGACAGTAAATGGAAGGGGCCACTATGGACTCATTGCACAACTGTAACTGTCTTCCCAATTCTGAGTTTTATATGTGTATCCAGACTATAGTATGAATAGAATTCCAATAAAAATGATGGGGATCAATGCAAAGTTTAGATCTATCTGAACTGGCATCAAAGACCATTCCACTGATGGGATGTTTCAGAAAATAAGAACACTCGGTTCAAGCAGGTTGCAGAATTTCATTGACAGCTCTCATTAATTCATAGGATAGAGTTGATTTATTTCCATAAGCTTCAATATTGATGCTTGGAGATGCTTTGGGACAGTCAAAGAACAGGATAAATCCATGAACAGCCATATACATCTTTCCATTCTAAGTTAATTACTTTACTCTCCATTCTGACAAAATGTCTGACGAATGCTACTTAAGGGAACAAGGCTTTATTTTGGTTTTCTGTTTAAGCGGATTCAGTACATCATTGTGGGGAAGATGTGATGGGAGGCAGTGCCAAGGCAGCATGAGCAACAGGCCGCCAGTCACTAGCCACGTGGTGTCCCCAGTAAGAAAGCAAAGGATTTAATTCTGGTTTTGTTTGCTTTTAACTTCTTATTTAGTCTAGCCTATCATATGGTGTCGCCCACATTGATAATGGTCTTTCCTTCTTAGTTAAACACTCCTAGAGACATCCTTGTAGACACACCACAGCTGTGTTTCCACAGTGATTCTGAATCCAATAATGTTGGCAATAATCAGTGCCCATTGAAATATAGCCTGTATTATGTTATGCAGAAATGGAGATTATACAATAGTAATGCAAGAGTTGCTAAAACTTTTTTCTATTGAATAAAATTAGTACACATTTCACCAGCTACCTAGCTGCTAGATGGCAGAAAATAATTAAGTTCTTGCTGAATCTAAAGAGTGGGTAGTGCAAACTTCCTCCATCAAGATTATACACACAAAGAACACCTCCCCACACATACACCAAACAATGAAATGTCACAAATTATTTCCTTAATTTTTTTTGTTGTTGTTTTGCTTTTTCTCTGAGACTCATGGATAAAGATGGAGATGAGGTCAGAGGAGTGTCAGGAGAGCCCAGGAATGACATCATCCTGTTTCCTCAGAAAAAGAGGCTATATCACTAAATAAAATGAACATAGGAGTGTAATAGGAGAAAAAGCAGTTTTCTCTTTTGTTATGCCACTCAAATTTAGACTGTATTACCAACAGTTATTTCCAAATACCTTATCAGCACCCAATCCAGAAAAAAAGCTCATTTTAAAAGTAGTATTTACTATAATTTTCAGCACTTTTAAATAATTCACAATAACATCAGCTCTAAAATGGTAATACTAATATAATTATGAACAGCTGCACGAGGAGACAAGCTTTCTGATTTAGTTAAGCCTTTTAACAAGTTAAATTTCCTTGTAACTTGATGCTTGTGATTGTTAATCATAGGTGTAACTTGATTGGGTCTTGAGTGACTAAGGGACCAGCCTCTGTGAGGTATTGACTGCAAGAATGAACTGAGAGGAAGACACCCCATGCCCAGAGAGAGATGCACCTTCTGATGGCACAGATATGAAGAGGTGTGTGGGAAACAGAGGGCTACTTTTACCTACCTTTACTGGTAATTGTCAATGCATATAGCCTGTGGCTACCACTACTGTCCACATCTTTCTCTGACATTAGAAGCCAGCTTCTTGTCTTCAATGTAAAGACCAACAAGTATCCGAGAATTCTCCAGTCTTTCACTGCTAGACTGGAACAGCAGAGACATTCAAACTCTGACTGGATAAGAAGATATCTTGGGATTCATTCTGGATGAGGACTCAGAGGCTTCCAGTCTGAGGAAACAGGACCAGCTGAGGAACAGGCAAGGGTCCCAGTTCTGTTTAGGATTGGAGATGGCTACTTAATAAATAAATCTGCGATTCAGGCTTTCGAGCAGCAGTAATTCAGCTGAGACCCATTCCGGATGAGGACTCAGAGGCCTCCAGTCTGAGGAAACAAGACCAGCTGAGAAGTTGACCAGAACCTTAAATCTGGAGAAGGGCGGAGTCAGGAGTTGCCAGCCAGATGCAGAGGGAGCAGGAGGTGAACGTGCCATGCTAATAAAGATACTGCCAGAGACATTCAGGCCCAGCGGCGGCCCACAGAAGTAGACGGGCCCAGCAGCAGCCCGCTGAGGTAGACGGGCCCAGCGGCGACAGCCTACAGGGATATTCAGGCCCGGAGGCAGCCGGCAGAGACATTCAGTCCCAGCGGCGGCCCACAGAGGTAGACAGGCCCAGCGGCAGAGACAAGCAGACGCAGGTAGGCCTGCGGCGGGGGCCGGTGGAGGTAGACGGGCCCAGCGGCGGCAGCCGACAGGGATATTCAGACCCAGCGGCAGCCGGCAGAGACATTCAGGCCCAGCGGCGGTCCACAGAAGTAGACGGGCCCAGCGGCGGCCCGCTGAGGTAAACGGGCCCAGCGGCAGCGGCCCACAGGGACATTCAGGCCCGGCAGCAGCCGGCAGAGACATTCAGGCCCAGCGGCGGCCCACAGAGGTAGACAGGCCCGGCGGCAGAGACAAGCAGATGCAGGTAGGCCTGCGGCGGCGGCCCGCGGAGGTAGACGGGCCCAGCAGCAGCCCGCGGAGGTAGACGGGCCCAGCAGCAGCCCGCTGAGGTAGACGGGCCCAGCGGCGGCAGCCGACAGAGATATTCAGGCCCGGCGGCAGCTGGCAGAGACATTCAGGCCCAGCGGCGGTCCACAGAGGTAGACAGGCCCGGCGGCGAAGACAAGCAGACGCAGGTAGGCCTGTGGCGGCGGCCTGTGGAGGAAGACGGGCCCAGCAGCAGCCCGCTGAGGTAGACGTGCAGCGGCCGACAGGGACATTCAGGCCCGGTGGCGGCCCCCAGAAGCAGACAGACCCAGCGGCAGCTGACAGGGACATACAGGCCCGGCGGTGGACCGCAGAGGTAAACAGGCCCAGGGACGGAGACAAGCAGACACAGCTTGGAACAGGGACGCCCCTAACCCCAACATCTGGGGAAGAAGCTATCTCCGTGGGTCAGAACCAGAACGAATCTGAACACTCCATCTGAGGACAACCCAGGGCCCAGCTGCTGATCCTGTGAAACCCAACAACTTGGAGGTGTTGGTGAGACTACCCTGCTCAGCTGAAACCCATCTGGGAGAGGATTCAGATGCCTACAGTTTAAAGTCTGAAGAAACAAGATCAGCTGAGGAGTTGACAAATGAACAAAAAGTGACCTGAGAACACAGAAGAAGGCGCTACCCAGACACCAAACCAGATCACCAGAATCATAAGTATATAATTCACCGATCGAAATCAGCTGCCCCTGAAGAAATAGCCCAAAAGCACCAATTTAACCAAGAACCCCTACTAAACCAAGACTAAAAATTAGAACAAGAGAGGCACTCTCAGACACAGACACCACCTGCACCTCACAGAGGAAGAGATGAGTAGGCGCCAGTGCAAAAATACAGGCAACAACATAAAGACCTATATGGCAACATCAGAACCTAGTGATTCTACACCTGCAAGACCTAAACGTACCATGACAGAAGAAACAGAAGAAATCAACCCTAGAAATGACATTAAGAAGATGATAGAGGCCCTTAAAGAAGAAATAAAACATTCCCTCAATGAGGAAATAAAAACTTTCCTTAAAGAGGAATTGAAAAACTACCTTAAAGAGGAAATAAAAACTTTCCTTAAAGAGGAAATAAAAAACTCCCTTAAAGAGGAAATAAAAACTTCCCTTAAAGAGGAAATGAAAAACTCCATTAAAGAGGAAATAAAAAACTCCCTTAAAGAAATGGAAGAAAAAATGAACAAAAAATGGGAAGAAATCAAAGAAAGCCAAGAAAAAGCAATTAAACAGATGAAAGAAACATTCCAAGATCTGAAAAATGAATTTGAGACAATAAAAAAAACACATGCTGAGGGAATGCTGGAAATAGAAATCCTGACAAAACGAACAGGAACTACAGAAACAAGCATAACCAACCGATTGAAAGAGATGGAACAGAGAATCTCTGACACTGAAGACACGATAGAGAAAATAGATTCGTCAGTCAAAGAAAACAATAAAGACAAAAAAGTCCTAACACAAAACGTCCAGGAAATTTGGGACACCATGAAAAGACCAAACCTAAGAATAATAGGGATAGAAGAAGGAGAAGAATACCAACTCAAAGGCACAGAAAATATATTCAACAAAATCATAGAAGAAAACTTTCCTAACCTAAAGAAAGAAATACCTATGAAGATACAAGAAGCTTACAGAACACCGAATAGGCTGGATCCAAAAAAAAAGTCCCCTCGCCACGTAATAATCAAAACACTAAACACACAGAATAAAGAAAAAATATTAAGAGCTGCAAAGGAAAAGGACCAAGTAACATATAAAGGCAAACCCATCAGAATAACACCAGACTACTCAATAGAGACTATGAAAGATAGAAGATCATGGACAAACCTCATGCAGACACTAAGAGACCATGGATGCCAACCTAGACTATTATACCCAGCAAAACTCTTAATCACCATAGGCGGAGTAAACAAAATATTCCAGGATAAAACCAGATTTAATCAATACCTGTCCACAAACCCAGCCCTACAGAAAGCACTAGAAGGGAAAATTCAACCCAAAGAAGCTAAACACATCCATGAAAAATCAAGCAATAGATAATCCTACACCAACATACACCACAGAAGGACAACACAACACAACCAAAAAAATAACAGGAATTAACAATCACTGGTCATTAATATCCATCAATATCAATGGTCTCAACTCACCTATAAAAAGACACAGGCTAACAGAATGGATTAGAAAACAGGACCCATCCATATGCTGCATACAAGAAACACACCTTAACTCCAAAGACAGACACTACCTCCGAGTAAAGGGCTGGGAAAAGGTTTTCCAAGCAAATGGACCTAAGAAACAAGCTGGTGTAGCTATCCTAATATCTAATAAAATAGACTTCAAACTAAAATCAATCAAAAGAGACCAGGATGGACATTACATATTCATCACAGGAAAAATTCACCAAGATGAAGTCTCGATTCTAAACATTTATGCTCCAAATACAAAAGCACCCACATTCATAAAAGAAACACTACTAAAGTTTAAAACGCACATCAAACCCCACACATTAGTAGTGGGAGATTTTAACACACCACTCTCACCAAAAGATAGATCTACCAGACTGAAACTTAACAAAGAAATAAAGGACCTAACAGATGTTATGACTCAAATGGACCTAATAGATATCTACAGAATATTCCATCCTAACACAAAAGAATATACCTTCTTCTCAGCACCCCATGGAACCTTCTCAAAAATTGACCACATGCTTGGACACAAAACAAATCTCAACAGATACAAAAAAATTGGAATAACCTCCTGTATTTTATCAGACCACCATGCCTTAAAGTTAGAACTCAATAACAACAAAAATTATAGAAAACCCACAAACTCATGGAAACTGAATAATACCCACCTGAAACATCAATGGGTCAAGGAAGAAATAAAGACAGAAATTAAAGAGTTCCTAGAATTCAATGAAAATGAAAGTACAACATACCCAAACTTATGGGACACTATGAAAGCAGTGCTAAGAGGAAAATTCATAGCTCTAAATGCACACATAAAGAAGATGGAGCAATCCCATACCAATGAATTAACAGCACAACTGAAAGCTCTAGAACAAAAAGAAACAAACTCACCCAGGAGAAATAGACGCCAGGAAATAATCAAATTGAGGGCTGAAATCAACGAAATAGAAAACAAGAGAACAATACAAAAAATCAATGAAACAAAGAGTTGGTTCTTTGAAAAAATCAACAAGATAGACAAACCACTAGCCAAATTAACCAAAAGGCAAAGAGAGAACACCCAAATTCACAAAATCAGAAATGAAAAGGGAGACATAACAACAGACAATGAGGAAATCCAGAGAATCATCAGATCATACTTCAAAAACCTGTACTCCACAAAAATGGAAAACCAGGAAGAAATGGACAATTTTCTGGATAAATACCAAATACCAAAATTAAATCAAGACCAGATAAACCATTTAAATAGACCAATAACCCCTAAAGAAATAGAAACAGTCATCAAAAGTCTCCCAACTAAAAAAAGCCCAGGACCAGATGGTTTCAGTGCAGAATTCTACCTGACTTTCAAAGAAGAACTAATACCAATCCTCTTCAAAGTGTTCCACACAATAGAAACAGAAGGAACACTACCAAACTCTTTCTATGAGGCTACAATTACCCTGATACCCAAACCACACAAAGATGCAACAAAGAAAGAGAACTACAGACCAATCTCCCTCATGAACATTGATGCAAAAATACTCAACAAAATATTGGCAAACCGAATCCAAGAATACATCAAAACAATCATCCATCACGACCAAGTAGGATTCATCCCAGGGATGCAAGGATGGTTCAACATACGGAAATCAGTCAATGTAATACACCATATAAACAAACTGAAAGAAAAAAACCACATGATCATCTCCCTAGATGCTGAAAAAGCCTTTGACAAAATCCAACACCCCTTCATGATAAAGGTCTTAGAAAGAATAGGAATACAAGGAACATTTCTAAACATAATAAAAGCAATTTATAGCAAGCCAACAGCAAACATCAAATTAAATGGAGAGAAACTCAAAGCGATACCACTAAATTCAGGAACAAGACAAGGCTGTCCACTCTCCCCATATTTATTCAATATAGTACTAGAAGTTCTAGCTAGAGCAATAAGACAACAAAAGGAGATCAAAGGGATACAAATTGGCAAGGAAGAAGTCAAACTTTCACTATTTGCAGATGATATGATAGTATACATAAGTGACCCCAAAAACTCTACCAGGGAACTTCTACAGCTGATAAACTCCTTCAGTAAAGTGGCAGGATACAAGATCAACTCAAAAAAATCAGTAGCCCTCCTATACACAAATGATAAAAGGGCTGAGAAAGAAGTCAGAGAAACATCACCCTTTACAATAGCCACAAATAATATAAAATACCTTGGGATAACACTAACTAAACAAGTGAAAGACCTTTTTGATAAGAACTTTAAATCTCTAAAGAAAGAAATTGAAGAAGATATCAGAAAATGGAAGGATCTCCCATGCTCATGGATAGGTAGGATTAACATAGTAAAAATGGCAATCTTACCAAAAGCAATCTACAGATTCAATGCAATCCCCATCAAAATCCCAACACAATTCTTCACAGACTTGGAAAGAAAAATACTCAACTTTATATGGAAAAACAAAAGACCCAGGATAGCTAAAAGAATCCTATACGATAAAGCAACCCTTGGAGGCATCACCATCCCGGACCTCAAACTCTACTATAGAGCTATAGTAATAAAAACAGCTTGGTACTGGTATAAAAACCGACATACGGACCAATGGAATCGAATTGAAGACCCTGACATTAATCCATGCACATATGAACACCTGGTTTTTGACAAAGGAGCCAAAACTATACAATGGAACAAAGAAAGTATCTTCAACAAATGGTGCTGGCATAACTGGATGTCAATATGTAAAAGATTACAAATAGATCCATATCTGTCACCATGCACAAAACTCAAGTCCAAGTGGATCAAAGACCTAAACATAAATCCAGTTACACTAAACTTAATAGAAAAGAAGATAGGAAGCACTCTTGAACGCATTGGCACTGGAGACCATTTCCTAAATAAAACACCGACAGCACAGACCCTGAGCACAACCATTAATAAATGGGACCTCTCAAAACTGAGAAGCTTTTGCAGGGCAAAAGACACAGTCAATAAGACAAAAAGACAGCCAACAGATTGGGAAAAGATCTTCACCAACCCCACATCTGACAGAGGATTGATCTCCACAATATATAAAGAACTCAAGAAACCAGACATCAAAGCACTGAACAGTCCAATTAAAAAATGGGCTAAAGAGCTAAACAGAGAATTCACAAAACAAGAACTACAAATGGCTGAAAGACATTTAAAGAAATGCTCAACATCCTTAATCATCAGAGAAATGCAAATCAAAACAACTCTGAGATACCACCTTACACCTGTTAGAATGGCTAAGATCAAAAACACCAATGACAACCAATGTTGGAGAGGATGTGGAGCAAAGGGAACACTCCTCCACTGTTGGTGGGAATGTAAACTTGTACAACCACTATGGAAATCAGTATGGCGGTTTCTCAGAAAATTAGGAATCAAACTACCTCAAGACCCAGCCATCCCACTCTTGGGCATATACCCAAAGAATGCTGATACATACCATAAAGATACATGCTCAGCTATGTTCATAGCAGCACTATTTGTAATAGCCAGAACCTGGAAACAACCTAGATGCCCATCAACGGAAGAATGGATGAAAAAAATGTGGTACATATACACAATGGAGCACTACTCAGCAGAGAAAAACAATGAAAGCATGAAATTTGCAGGCAAATGGATGGAACTAGAAAAAATCATCCTGAGTGAGGTAACCCAAACCCAGAAAGACAGTTATGGTATGTACTCACTCATTGGTGGATTCTAGATATAAAATGAACAATCAGACCACAACCCATAGAACCATAGAGGCTATATATATAGCATGGAGGTCCCTAGGACGACTGTGGCATATAATAAATTTCAGTTTTACTCAATTATTGAAAAAAAAATAGCCAAATGAATGGAAACACATGAACTATGAACCAAAGACTGAGGGGCTCCCAGCTGGATCAGGCCCTCTGAATAGGTGAGACAGTTGATTGGCTTGATCAGTTTGGGAGGCATCTAGGCAGTGGGACCAAGTCCTGTGCTCATTCCATGAGTTGGCTGTTTGAAACCAGGAACTTATGCAGGGACACTTGGCTCAGTCTGGGAGGAAGGGACTGGACCTCCCTGGACTGAGTCTACCAAGTCGATCACAGTCCTCGGGGGAGGACTTGTCCTGGAGGAGGTGGGAATGGAGGGTGGGCTGGGGGTAAGGGGAGGGCGTGGGAGGGGGGAGAATAGGGAAACCCATGGCTGATATGTAGAACTGAATGGTATTGTAAAATAAAAAATATATATCACAAAAAAATAAATAAATAAATAAATAAATAAATAAATAAATAAATAAAAAAAAAAAGAAGATATCTTGTTCTCAGTATCTTCAGGGTGGAGACAGTCCTTTTTTGTCTACCTAGCCTATATCATGAATGCCAATATAATAGACTCTTTGAAACACACACACACACACACACACACACACACACACACACACAATCAGTTTTCTTCCATGACTAATAAAATGCTCCCTCTAAATGAAAGAAGGAGAAAAAATTTTAGTATTAAATTAAACACATTTTATTTCAACTTTTCTGTCTCTATTCCAGTATGTTAACACTGAACCAATTAATTAATGTATTTTAAGCAAGTCTCAATAAAATACCAGAAGTATAGTGCCTAGGCAGGCATGGCCAGACCCTCATAAGGGAATAACGTCTAAAGATTGGTATTAGACAAGTATTTACCAGTTGCTCTATAGAGAGAATGTGCAAAAAGTTGCTGGGTGTCAAAAACCCGCTTTTATCCCCATCATAAAATCAGAGATTATACACAGACAAATGAATAGCATCTAAGTTAACTACTTCAATTATAGTATGAATAAGCAGGAATTATTGAGAATACAAAGTAACTTGTATTCACTCATATTTCTAGTCTTGAATTATAAACCATATTTAATCAAGTGCCAATACTGGTTAGTTTTATTGTTGACTCTATATAAATTAGAGTTCCCTGGGGATATGGAACCTCAGCTGAAGAATTGCTTCCATCAGAGTGGCTTACGGCCATGAGTATGGGAACATTTTCTTGATTTCTAATTGACTTATGATATATGCCAGCCAACTGTGGAAGTATCTTCCTAGGAAGGTGGGTCTGGACTATGTAAAGGAAGAAAGTCAAATGAGCATGAGCCAGGGAGAAAGCAAGCAAACTGGTGAACAGCATTGACCTGTGAGCCCTGCCAGGTTCCTGCCTTTAGTCCCTGCCCTGATTTCTTCCCTTGATAATTGATTGTAACCTGAACACTAAGTAAACTCTTTCCTAAATTACTTTTAGCAAGAGTATTGAGGATTATGTAAGTGTCTGGGACACTGAACTAGAAAAACTTTCAAGTGCTCATAATTTATAGGAATCTTTAGTTGCTGGTCTGCTGAGGCTAAAGCATCAGCTATCACTAATAAGAGCTCAATATTGCTGAAGTGAAATCTTCTGGGAATATTTCCTCAGGCTCAGCATACATCCATTGTGGACCAAGGGGCCAGAGTTACACAATGAGGTTGCAGTAGAACTTGGCAACTTGTGCGAGTCTCCCCTCTGGTCCTAGCTTTGATGGCATGAGAAATATGAGTTGGAGGAGTCATGGAGAGTGTCTGAGACTTTGAATTGTATGGCAGGGTAGGAGCCCTTAAGAGAGACTAGGATAAGCAGCTACTCACCTGCAGTGGAGATCCCAGGATATTGGAAATATCAAGACCATGGTAGGTCTGCCCAGGACAGTAGCCGGTGTGGAATGAAAACTGGCCTGACACTAAGAGACAAGCTGCATGTGCTGTGAATGGCAAGGCTGTAAACGTAAAGCTGCAAAGCATTTTGGAGCACAGGAGATCATGAGTGAGTCCCAGACAATTAACATTGAGCTACTGGATTTAATTTACACTTCTGGATATTGGAATTTGCGTTGATCTGATTGTTTTTATGCCCTGTTTCTTTCCCTTTGAAATAGGAACGTATTTAATGTGCTTTTTTAGTTATGTAAATTCTATTTTATAAAAATGAAGTTTCTCAATCTTCAGTGACAATAAAATCTTATCAATAACTTGATTATCGTATAATTTGAAACACCACATGTCTAGAGTGTGATTCATTACATTTTAGACATCAATGCATATATATGAGATACTATAGTCCCTTAATTACTCATATTTTAGTGTCAGGTCAATACAGATTGATGTCCCCACTTTGATATTCATTTGTCTTGTTACTTTGGTCAGTAAACACGATGTCTTCATGACTCGCTGTGGCTCACTTTAATCCTTAGGGATATAACACACATTTATTGGGTTGACTCAGATTGAAATAACAGAATATTCCTTAAGATTCGGCTCAGAAAAGAGCAGGGTTATTTGGCACAAATCACAGGAAGCTCAGAGGTAATAAGGTGCAGGCATCTGAGCAGAGTGCTTTGAGGTCCCGGCTACATTCCCACAGCTTTCTCCTGTCCCTGTGCTTTCTACTGTATCCTTCCCAAATAGCAGCTGTGCTTTTTGACATTATTTCTAGCTTCTGGGAAAAAGACGGGGATGAATGGAATGACTTTGCCTTCCTTTTTTTTTTTTTTTTTTAAGATGGATTGATTCTATAACAAATTTCACATACGGTAGTTGTGCCGTAAGGACACATAGTTCCCATAGCTCCATGTAACTCTAAGGATAATATGGGCTCTTAAACCTCTTGCCCCAGTAAAACTCCAGTTAAAAATAAGGAATGTGTAATAGACGAGAAGTGTCTGGCAAGTCAAATGGCCTGAGAATTAGGTGATACGATGGCGCAAAGTCTGGATCAGCGTTCTGTGCAGAGTGAGCCTCCAGTACAGTGAGCTGCCTTTGCTATCTACTCGTTACTGTTCTACATTTCAAAGGGTCGTATATCTAATGCTAAGTATAAATATTAAATATTACAGTATTATTAATATCAAATAATTATGAAATAGTTCTGGATATTGTCTGAGGCCTGGGGGAGTGTACACTCCCCCACACCTGGTTGAAATGTGATCAATGAAACTTGGGTGGCACGTATTACTTCTGTGTGGCAACCTTAAGCTGATGTGTCATTTGCCATGTTCTTCTTCTTTTTCTTGGCAGCCTGGTATCATTTCTGAGAAGGAAGTCATTGAGCCTGTGTCCTGGACAGAGGATACTGTGAAGCAGCAGCAGCAGCAGCAGCAGCAGCAGCAATTTCACACAAAATGCTCCAAGACCATGAGTGTGAAATAACTTGTGTATTAAGCCATTCATGTGTATGTGTGTGTGTGTGTGTGTGTGTGTGTGTGTGTGTGTGTGTGTGTGTGGTGGGGGAGGGGGGCTGCTGATTCCTTTAACTAACAGAGAGCATAGCTGGCCTATTCTGGCTGACACATATGTTTCATTAAGTTCATTTTAACCGAACAGGCCTTGCTTTTACTGTGACTTTTATGTGAGTTTATGGAGAGCTAGAGGTTAATTATCCACCTAGTGTCACACAGTGAGTGAACAGTAGAATACAGATTTTCACCCTGATTTCACGTGTTCACAGGTCATGTGGTGAGTACTCCTAGTTGACTTTAGTATAGTAATTGAAATGAAAAAGATGTCTTTAGTGTGTGAATTATCTTTCTGCTTCCTTTTAAGAGACTCTTATCAGTCCTGACTTAATGTTTCATTTCCTGTGGAAATTTTTATGATAATAAGGACATTTAATACTGAATAGTATGATAAAAATGATGCAAAATAGGACATCTTAGGATTTATTATTATTTTAACTTTGTTCAATCCATTTCTAAATTGTTTTTACCTGAACATTAATGTTTCCACTTATTGGTTTTTCTTTTTCTACTTTTATGTGTATATGTCAGCATATTTTCTGTGTGTCGGGGCACATGTATGTGGATATGCATTCACTCTTGGGTATGTATGCATGTGAAAGCCTGATATTAATGCTGGGAATCATCTTTGGCTGCTCTCCCACCATATTCATTTTGGCAGGGCCTCTCAGTCAAATACAGACCTTGCTCTTATGGTTAATCTCAGGCATCTTGCTTTGGAGACCCACTGTTTCTGTCTTCAGGGTGGGAGTACAGGCAGCAAGCTGCCTATTCTAGATTTCTTCTCTCTTTCTGTGATAAAAGAGTGACAGAAATGATTTATTCTTCTAACAGGTTAGAGTCCATCATCAAGGGAAGCCAGGGCAGGATCTCAGGCAAGAACCTGGAGTCAGGAACTGAAGCAGAGGCCATTGACAAATACTTCCAGTGTTATGGAAATAGATCCTCAACTGTGATTCCCTCTTCCCAGGAATGTCTAGGTTTGTGTTGAGTTTATGAAGACCAATCTGCACACTGCCACTCTCACCTGGGATTAACGGAGATTTCTGGGCATTTGAAGTTGGTCTTCATGCTTCTGTGCAAGTGTTTTAACTGCTGAGCCAAATGCCCAGCCCTTCCACTTCTTAATATTATTTCACAAGGAACTTTATGTATAGCACATTAATAATTAGAGTACATAAATTATTTTACATTTATTAATTCCAATTTTTAAGTTTTTCAAAAGCATTAACCAGCCCAAATCAAACCATTAGAAGTAATATGCATAACATTTGCAACCATTTTTAGTTCTATAAGCATAGGTCAAGAAACCAAATATTAAGCAGCATATTTACTTCATATATGGTATATTTCATCTTGAATGAGTTAGAACATGACAGGGAATGAATGCTATTAGTGCATTTTGAGTTTAAGTATGCTTACACAGTTGAATGTTTATGTTACTTTCAAAGTTCTGTATATTATATTTGATTCAAGAAATAGCATCTAGTTTCAATCCAGTATCAGTGTGAATATACTTAGTGCCTCCTTCAAAAAAATAATTGTGATGATTTCTTTTGTTGTATTTATTATAAAAGATTGCTATTTTGAACAAGATATCCCAAGAGGAAAAGGGAAGTAAATAGTGCTTAGAGCCTTTCCTGTGTCAAGAATTATCAAAGGTACAGAGTATATGGACAAAAATATGAACTTGCTGAAGATATCAGAGTAGGAAAAAAATGTCAGTAAATAATATAATATGAAAGATCATAGAAAAATGTACTGAAAAAACTATTCATTTAGGCTTGGCTATGTCATCAGAGGCTCTATGCAAATGGAGGAATGAAAAAGAATTTCTAGAATGTGTGCAGATCAAATATGTGAATGAAGGATATTTAGGAAGATATTATAGGCCATGGGCAGAGCATTATTATCATGAACAGGAAAGTGTAAAAAGCTGGTTTTAGCTGAACCTTAACTTTCTAGCAGAGCAGTAGTTAGTGATGAGGTCTGAGGGCAAGACTTCAGCTGAATTAGATGTTCAGATTAGAAAATACAGATTTTATAGGTTGCTACATGCGAGCAGGTTCAATTTGTATTAGAGATTCATGTTTTTGTACAGTGTTCCCCTGGACAGATATGTCTTTCACAAAGTTTGCTAGTACATTATAGTATTATTGAACACTTAATGAGCAGGGACTAAATTCTGTAGGACAGTCTGAAGTCTATTGCAGACACTATGGTGGGATCTCATGAAAACAGAAACAATGGCTAGAGGGAGGAGGAACCTTTGCTTAGAAACATTTATAGAAAGTACAACCATGATGTTTGGGTTATTTGTCCTAGGCAATAGAATGAAGAAGTGATAAAGGTGAATCCCAGGCTTTGGACTTAGGAAACAGGTTTAGGCTTTGTGTTGGTCAACTGCTCCTGGGCATGAGGCCTGCCTTACATGTGGCTAATAGATGCAGTGATACTCCATTGGATAAACTGATTTTTCCTTTGCTGGTGGGTATCAATTTCATATAGCTTCTTGGTTAGGGGTGGAGGGCTATGTTCACTTACCCCTCTCAGTGCTGGTATAAGCTCTGGCTTGAACTTGTGCAGGCCGTGTGCACGCTCTGACAGTCTCTTGGTTCATATCTGCACCCACTCTGCTGTATCTGGAAAGTACCTTTTCGCTGGTCTCATCTATGCAGACTTTACATTCTTACGGGAAAAATTCATGGGATACAGAGTCTGGTTATAAAAGTCTGAATCCATCATTTGCATAGACATTGAAGTTGGCCGTAGAACTCTTGCTTTCAAGTAAAGTCACCAGTACTGTGAACAAGACAAACTTGGGGACAAGCCTGTCAAGTAACAGTGAAGAGGTGAAAGAGGAACTGGGCACAGTTAAACTGGGGAGGAACCCCAGCAGGACAGACTCAGCTAATCTCAGAAGGATGCAGACCAGTGTAAGAGCTCTGCAGTGGGAAGGGCTCTACAAGAGGAAATGGGAAGGAAACGGAAAGGCAAAGAACCGCGCATGCATCAAAACACAACCACTGAGAGGAAGAGCAGATTTTATGCAATGAGTGGAGAGAAACCTGGCCAGGGTTGGTGGGAAGGAAGAAACATGAAGGAATAAATAACTTCTCCAACAGAACGATTTTGTAGGGAATGGGGAAAAGTGGTGCAGAGTAATTAGAATGTTCGACAGGTGTTGGAGTGTGTATTTACTGTTTTAAGTAGGAGATAATTGAGTTTGTGTGTGCCTGAAGAAGGTCTGAGCAGTGTTGCTATAGTTGACCCAGCAAGAGCTTAATTACTCCAGAGAAATGGAGTCTGAAGCTTGGGTAAAGGACGTGAGAGGAAGCAGAAGAGGGAGAAGGAGTGGTAAAGGAAGTAAGTTTGCTGCTGTCGGGACATTTAAGACGGAAACATTACTAGACTCAGGAACTTCATATACAGAAGACAAGAGATTAATGTACAAATACTGTTGGGAAGTATAATAGACAAATTTTAAGTTAAGTCCTTAAACTATAAGAATTCTGGGGATGCAAATGAGAGAAAGTCCTTTTGATGTCAGTTTAGGCAAAACTTCACAGGTGCAGCTCCCAAAGCTCCAACCTTAAAACTTGACTTAAATGAAATCTTCTGTTCTATGAAAGGCTCAGTAAGAAAACGCGTAGACAGAGTGAGAGAACATATTTTAAGATGACATATTTTCTGTAGAACTTGTATTTAGAATATGAAGAGCTCTCAAAACTCAGGAATAAGAAGGCAAATAACCAGTAGAAAAAAGCAGAACATTTGAGCACACACCTTACAACACAGATTTACTCTAGCATATAAGCACATGTAAAGATTCTCAATAGCACTGTGTTAATATAGTGCAAATTAAAAACACAAAGAATGCAAATACAGAAGATCTAAAAGTAAAAAATGACTGACCATGCCAATTTGTAGTAGGAATGTAGAGCAATTGTCATTCAAAGGGGGTAAGTGGACATAAAAAATGATACAATTTTGGAAACTAGCTGAGCAATTTCTTTAAAAGTTGAACGTACATCTGTTATACAGTCTATTACTTCTGATCCTAGATAATTACCCAAGGAAAATAGAACACATGTTGGTAAGAGACTGATAAATAAACATCCATGGAAGCTGCGTTTGTAAAGGCTCCAAGAAGCACCTAACCTGCCTTAGCAATTTTCCCTTCTGTGACAGAATATTTGATAAGCAATTTAACAAAGAAAAGATGTATTCTGGCTTCCAGTTTTAGGGGATGTATTCCTCCATAGAGTGGAAGTCATGGGAACAGAGAAGAAACTAGCTGATCACACTGCATTGGCAGTCAGGAAGCAGAGGGAACCGGAAATGGAACCAGACCATGAAAGCTCAAATATTTGAACCATGCCCTGCAGCAATGCTCCATCTCCAAAGGTTCCCAACCTTCAAACAGTGTCACCTCCTAGGGAAAGTGCTCCATCACAGGGGACATTTCACATTTAAGTCACAACACGACTTAAATGTGCAGGATGGATTAAATGAACAAATGAATAAATGGTGAGGCACCATTTAGCGGATGTGACTCAGCAATGAAGAATCATGAACTGATCCAGCAGTGACACAAAGGGGTCCTAAGTAAATTACACTGAATGAGAGAAGCTAGATCTAAACCAGTGAACTTATGGAAAATTCCAGAAATTGCAATCTGAGCTCTAGAGATAGAAAATATGCCAGAGTTTATTCTGCATAATAGTGTGCTAGATCTGCTCCCCTAGAATGCTGCTGATTGATAGCTCAAATAACAGAAAATTATTTTCTCACAGATCTGGAGGCTCGAAGCCTGAAATTAGCTATAGCAGAGCTGATTTCATCCCCAGGCATTTTCCCTGGCTGTCTTCTCACTTTGTTTCCCACATGGCTTTTATAGTATGTAAGGCTTTTATAGTATGTATGGCTTTTATAGTGTGTAAGGACACTTCTGATGTCTCATTGCATGTCTAATATTCCTTTTAAAGGGATTGGGCAGGTCAGGCTCACCCTAATGGCTTCACTGTTATTTAATCACCTCTTTAAAAGCTACCTCCAAATTCATAGTCTACATTTTGGAAACTGGAGATCAGTACTTCAATATATGAATTTAGGAGCAAAACCAAATCCATAACTTTTGGGAATAGGGAATACAGATGATATAGGCATAGAAGAAATCTATGGCAATGACAGACATGTTTATTTGCTTCCACTGATGGTTTGTAGGAGTACATATATGTCAAAATGACCTCAGGAACTGTATGGGATACATCTAGTTTATTATGAATCAATTACAGCTCATTAAAATAGCCAAGTATGTTAGAAGAGTTGCCTATTGGCCTCTGGTAAAATCCTTGCTGTACCATGATGGTAAGTCATATTAGGAAAACTTGAATGTAACAAGATACTATGGTGATATTTTATTTGTACTAAAATGTTATTTGTATGTTAATAAATAAAGTTGCCTGGGCGTCAGAGCTAACAGCAAACCATAGCAGAAACTGGGCAGTGGTGGTGCATGCCTTTAATCCCAGCACTTGGTAGGCAGAGCTAGGTAGATCTCTGTGTGTTCAAGGATACAGTCAGCATTGGAGACACACACCTTTAATCTCAATATCAACCATAGAAGAGCTGGAGGTCTGTACAGACAGGCAGTGACTAAGAGGTCATGTGGTTGGATTTACAACCAATGAGAAGGCAGAACAGAAACACTATAAAAAGACAGGCACACAGGAAGTAGGTCTCTTTCAGAGAGGTAGGACAACAGCGACAGTGAAGGGTAAGGTTTTTAGCTCTTAGCCATTGCTCTGACCTCTTGGCTTTCATCTCTGTATTGGCTCTGTGTTTCTTATTTAATAATATGGTTGGTTACATCTACAAGACACATTCCAAACAAGAGTCCAAGTGACAGCCCATTTGGGAATAATGTCTGTGGGCAAGTGTTTTCCAGTAAAATATGCAAATCAGTGTATGTTTTAAATCAATGGTCATATTATGTGGTTGACAGGCGTATAAACGAAAATATATGTGATTTTTTTTAGTTATACACATTTAAATATTAATTTTGTGTCTAGTCAGTGAAAATAATCAATGGACTGAGTTTTAAGAGAGAGAAATTGAAAGCACAGAGTTGAGTTCTGATGTTCAGAGATCCTAATATACAAGCATCATAGGTCCAAAACCTTATTTAAGTGTATATTCAATTGCAGAGACACAGAGCTTCCTAAAGCAGTTCAATCCAATTTGGGAACATGTCAATTTTTTTACTGTAACAAACGGGAAAACAGGGCAAGAATCAATGAAAATAAACTTACTGTAGAAGCTACCAATGGAGCCAAAATATTGCTGACGATAATAGAGATAATCAGGCAAAGAGGCATTGCAGACATCCCTCTTTGTTCATACTGCCATGATCCCCAGACAGCAAGTGAAGTCACAGATGTTAGTGATGACTGTGTAGGCTGTCCTCATGTACACACACCCATGATAAAGCTTCATTTATGACTTAGGAAGACTAAGAGAGTAATAGCAAAGATAATAAAATACATAACTGTCAACATGTGGTCCTCGAACACAAACATTGCAGTAGCATATGGCTGGATTTGAGAGCAGTTGTAGCTGAGTAACTGACACACAGCTAGGTGACATTATTGCATAGAGACTCTGAACAAAGAGTTGATTCACCTCTTTACTAACTAGAACGTGATGGCCTGAAATCTTATCATACTGCACAGAACAGCACATAATTGCGGAATTTTTCACTGAACAGTTTAGGAATGTGCTTGATTAGGAATAACAGAAATTGGAGAGTGACACCATTTGTTGATAATAGGGTACTTTGGAATTGTGGGTTGACATTCTCTCTGCTAGTCAGGTCACACTGTTAAGACATACTGCCTAGTGACCTACATGCTATTATTGTGGGTTAACAGCAATATAGTGTAAAATTTTCTTAAGGGACTCATTTATTTTAAACAATTTTGTGTGTGACTATTTTCCACAGAAACAAAAGAGGAAAACCAGGATGTATTTATTGCTAGACAATATTTACTTGTCAAATCATTAAGAGAGGCGACACAGGGATCCTTCCTTTGCCTTCTCCATATTGCTGGAGTCTCCTGCTCCTCCTCAGTAGACACTGTGTGAGGTCAACACTAGATGGTATCGTGCTCCTTCCATTCCTCCGTATTTGAGGGAGAGGCGAGCACCTTCTGCCTCTGCAGTCCGTGTGCTGTATGTGTTTTAATGGGAGATCAGCACTGGTTAGAAAAAAACCACGTCTGTTTATGAAATATGTTTAGGAAGATGTGAGCACAAGCAATCTCTTTTCCAGTTTTAAGCTTAAGCAAATGTGTTTGTGATTAGCATGGCATGTGCTCTCAGATCCCAACACTGTATTTTATATTTTGCAAATAAAATTTTCTTTAGAACATAAGGAATCTAATAGGAAAAATAAGAAAAGAATGTGTGCGCCAAGTTAATGTTTCATTTCAATTGTTTCAGATTTATTTGTTTTATGTTTATGAGTGCTTTACCTGCATGCATGTGTGTGCATCATGTACATGTTTTGTACATGCCAAAGTTAGAAGAAGGCATCAGATCCCCTGAAGCTGGAATTACAGTCAGTTATGAGCTTCCATATTGGTTCTGAGACCAAAATCTGGGTCTTCTGTGCTGCAGCAAGTACTCTATCCATCTCTCTAGCCACTGGTGTTTTATTTATTTAAAATCCTTCAGAAATAGATTTTATTTTGAAAAATATACAACACAGAAGACAAATTGCCTATTTTTCCTCTTTTAAAATTTTAATTAGCTCTTCAAACTAGAATTTTGCTTTTCAGAAGGAGTATCTAGTATTTAGGAATAATGCTGAGTATTAGTCTTTGAATTCAAGACTGGCAGAGATTTTGTTCCAGACTACAATGTGTGTGGTAATAACAAGTTGCAGACAGATTACATCAGGCAGTTAGTGACGCCAGAGAGACTGAGCTCCAGTCAGGTACAGGTGTCCTCCTGATCTGTAAATCTCTTCTCTTTCCTTTCAACTTCAGAAAATACCTGCTCATATTTCCAGGCCAGGAAAATATTACTTTCTCTGTCACATCACTGAGGTCTAGCTAAGTTGAGTGTCTTGTGCTCATACTTGTAAAATAATTTCTCATCCAGCACCGTGACTGGCTGTTCTGTATGTTTACTCTGGTAAGCATCTGTCTTCCCCACTGAGGGCTGAAGGCTGTAGAGCAGAGGGCACCTTGTTCATTCTGATTCATTGTCCTTAAGTATTACTAAATGTTTGAAATTTGACATTTGTCTTTAAAAGGTAGATAAAAAAAAGGAATCTTAAATCAAGCTCATGTTACCATTTTGGGAATAAACAAGTTAAGGGTAGAAAAATAACCTTTGATTCTACATTTGTAGGTATACATTTTCAATTTTTATTTTTTTTATAGTGATATAGGAGCTGTGGTTTATTTCTACAGTCTTCTGCATATCCTGGCAATAAGGCCAGAGGTTAGACTTTCTTCAAGAATCCTATATATTTGTGCATTGAACAGTTTGTTCTTTTCTGAACAGGTCTTTCTCTCAAGCAATTACAAGTCGTTATTTTCCAAGTGTTGCTAGAACAAGTTATAGGATAGACAGTTAGAGAACTAATTAAGCTTTGGGTGTAAATTAGTTCAGGCAGTCAAAGTCTGAAAGAAAAAGGGAGAATTGCTCCACCATTTTTAAATGAACATAAATGATGGTGACAATTGTTCTAATTGGCTGAGAAAGTTCAGGGGAAGAAGGTGCAGGAGAATGAGACCAAGTCCACAGACAGCTGCTTTGAACAACCACAGACACTGATCTTTTGGGACAAATACGAATTTAAAGTTAACACTTGTGTTTAATGTGGCTAGAATGTAGGCCATTAAAGTTTCAATGAAATTTTGTGAAACAAAGTGAAGATTTGGGTATTTTTCTCACACATACTTTTGCTCACACTACACAAATGCATCACTATGAAAAATATTGTAAATGACAAATAAATGGACACTGAGTTTGGGCAACTGGACTATACTTTGTTAATATTAAGTTATAAATAAATATGTGCATTATTTTAGCAAATCTTGAACAAAAAAAATAGTTGTTGTGGAATAGAATCTTTGTTTAACTATGTAAAGATGTGTTGCTTTTGATTATGCTCCATTTATTTAATAATGTAAAGATGTATTGCTCTTATAGTTTGTTATTATTAAGTTATAAATAAATATGTACATTATTTTAGCAAATCTTGAACAAAAAAATAGTTGTTGTGGAATAGAATCTTTGTTTAACTATGTAAAGATGTGTTGCTGTTTCACCTTACCTGTCTAAGGTACCTGATTGGTCTAATAAAGAGATGAAGAAAGGGGAGCCAGCTAGCCAGCAAGGGGCCCAGCCAGCCAAACATGGGAGAAGCAGGAAAGTAGGTCATATAGAATGGAAGAAGGGTAAAAAGCCCAGAGGCAAAATGTAGATGAAGAGAAACAGGGTAAAATAAGTTATAAGAGAGTGTGGGACAAGCCTAAACTAAGATCAAACATTCATAACTAATAGTCAGTCTCCATGTCATGATTTGGGGGCTGGCAGTCCAAGAAAGCCTGCTACAAATAGGTGTTGAATATGTTGCTATGTACTGAATTTTAGTGAGCAAAGAGACTGAATTTAAATACATGTGATATGTTGTACATCTATTTAAAAAGCAAGAAAAACTTCTAAAACTTTCCAGATCGGATTAGCATATTTATATCTTTCTGAATTTTATCAGGCACTCTCATTACAACAGGATGCATGCTCAGTCTAAAGATTTCCCATCAGTAAAACTTAAGCTCCTTGAAATCACAACTTGCTTATAATTCATCTTTACTTCAAAACTTTAAGGAAAACAACCATTTTAATATAAAAATACATATCTTATTCCAGATAAATATAATAGTCTTAGCATTCATTCACTGAAGAGACTATGACAAAAAAGCTGTAAATTCTTTAAACAAATTGTATGTAATTGGTTATAATATCTAAAATAATTGGAAACAAAGCAGAATAATTGCCTGAAAGATATTACTCACTTAGTTTATAAATATTTGCTGCAATTATGGATTATGATATAGTTCCTGAGGGATGGATCAGACTATCATACCTACTCTTTGTCATCATAATTTTGAGTACACTGTTCTCTACAGTATGATGGTAGAGGAGTCCTTTTGTGTGAAATGACATACAATATTTCTATCAAGAGATAGATATATATGTATATATATACATATATATGTACATATTATTATCTAACCAAAAGAGGAGTAAACAGATGTGAAGCTATGTAGATAAAAGAATAATTATTGTAATATTAGAAACAATTGCTAGCACGATGACTATAGAGAATCAAATATGAAAGCTGCAGTGTTAAGTAAGAATAAATGCAGAGCTAAGAACCTGGTTGAAAGGGAAAGAGCAAATACAATAATTAAAATGTAACAAATCATATTTGAATGATCTGATGGCTACTTTTGGTTGTCAACTACATTGGGAATGGACTACAACAAGAAAGGAAGGAAGAAGTGTGATAGACTTTTTTGCTAGGTTTGTAGTGGATGTATCCACTTCTAGTTCAGACTTTTGAGGTGGGAAAACACACCTTTGTTCTAGATCAATGGTTCTGTTTCAAGATCTTGAAACAAAAAGGCATGCCTTTAATCTGGACCATACCTTCTGCTGTAAGTCTACATAAAGACCTAGAATAAGGAAGCTTTTGTTTTTGCTTGATTGCCATGGCCTTGCTAGCACATCCGTTCCTTTCACTGGTATTAGAGACTACTCCTTCGAGACTCCAGCATATACTGAAATCAGCTGAGTCATCTAGCCTCGTGCAGTGTGCAACTACTGGTTCTTGGACTTTCCATTCACAGCCAGCAGTTGTTGGATTAGCTGGACTGCAGCCTATAAGTCACACCAATAAATTCCCTTTATATATAAATATACATAAATTCGTTCTATAAGTTCTGTTGTTACTCTAGAGAGCTCTTACAGATACAGGTGATGAAGGAGGTCATGGCAGCAGCAGCTGCCGCAGAAAGGAGAAGAAGAAGAAGGAGAAGAAGAAGGAGGAGGAGGAGGAGAAGAAGAAGAGGAAGAAGAAGAAGAAGAAGAAGAAGAAGAAGAAGAAGAAGAAGAAGAAGAAGAAGAAGAACCTCAAAAACAAAACAAAAGAGAAAAACAATTGTTTATAGTATTGGTAGATTTATAGAACATTCAATTATACCATGTACCTAATCTTGCATTGTAAAGAGTTGAACAGTTGTGATCTACAGATGTGATAACCACAAAATGATTCATGGCTTCTTTCACCCATCATCTGGCTGGATTTATTTTGTTCTTTCAGAGGAAGTGCATCTGAAATAGGCAATGTGGAGCTTCCTCTGTGTTTATGGTCCTGCACCTTTACTAAGGAACCATGGACAATACTAATAGATTCAGAAGTTTATGGCTCTGGGTCCAGAGAACTAGTCTGTGGTTCTAAGCTCTAGAGCACAGAAAGCTGTCTATCTTAAGTGCTCAGGTCAGAGGTCAAATTTCTGGGCCTTTCCAGTGACCTTGCCCTGATTGATCATTGACCCATGATTTATAACAACAACTACACTGATGGCTAATGTTACTGTTCTCAAGTCTTGAATGTCAAGACTCACAGCTTCTGATAGTGTCTCAATGGTGCTGGATGTTCTTGGACCTTGGATATTGGGACTTAGGGTTTATAGCTTTATGAAACTTCAATGAGTATCAGTTAGCAGTCTTTCACAGTTAAAACTTCACAGCTTCCTTCTCTCATATTTTTAGCTTTCCATGTTCGTTTACTTTCTACTACTATCCTTCATCATCTCAACTGTTTTGATCTCTGTTGGTAGCCCTGTGGCCTAGTTTTGGATCAGCATATAAATGTCCAACAGGTCTCTGAGAGGCAAAGCCAGTGGAGATGGTATTTCACTTAACAAGAACCAGTGGACCTTAGGACAGCACAGAATGCTGTCCTGCATACTCTCTTCTCTCTCATAATATTCATGATTCTCTTGTCGACTTATAGTCCCACTTTGTCAGTCATGCATGGGACAGATGTGATCATTCCTGGAAACCCTTTTTTTTTCTCCAATATTTTCCCCCTAAAGTTCTTTAGGAACTGATGCTTCTCAGGTTTTTTTTTTTTTTTTTTTTTTTTTAATCGGGAAATACATGCTGTCACTCCGGACCCTGGGAACTGTTCTGATTCAGTGCTGACAGGATTGGAGGCAATAAAAGTTAATGTGCAGTTGAAGAAGTGCAAGCTAACTGTATACAGGCAGCTTATGACAGATCACTCTCATTTCCGTAAATATGCTTTGCTAAGTTTTGAACAATATTGTTGTTCTTGAGAATGTGTGCCTATATTTATCATCTTTTAGCTTTGCAAGGACAGGTTGTGCCTGGCTCAATATTTAGCCAAGCTAACAAAATGCTGAGTATTGTTTTTGGTTTTAAAGTTATTTTGATGTAAAAGTTGGGCAAAAACATTTGTTTATATTTCTGGAGGTTAATCCTGGAAGGTGGGAAAAAGCATGCTTGTTTTTTGAAGTGTAAATAAATATGGCTTGAGCTATTCCGGTTGGCCATTTGTGTGCAACTCATCTGGTGGGCAGACAATTTTTCTTCTGACAAAGCCCCTTCTCCGACTCAGAACCTGAACACTGGCTGCAGCAGAACTGCAACAGATCTCCATATTTTCTGCTTTCAGTCACTCTTTGGAGCTCTTCATCGTCCTTCACGTGGCTACTCTTCCTTCTGCTGCTACCACTGTCAACATCACTACTGTAGATTCTGCAATTGCTATAGCTCCCAAGGACATGGCCATTGCCTTGGCTGCCACCTTGGTCATCAGCTCTTCTTCCAGTCAGCCCACTTTCCACATAATAAAGATCACAAGCAGGCAAGAAGAGACCCCCCATGATAGAAACTTTTTATTGAGTCTAGCATGACAGCAGTAGGGAATGATTGCGGAGGTGAACTGGATATCTGGTTATATAGTCAGAAAGAGGTGTGGCCAATGAGTGTGACCAGCAACGCATGCTCTGATTATAATGCACTAGATGCAGCACAACTTCTAGAGCTAGTTCTAGTCTGTTCATGGCAACTAAACAGATTTTTCATCCATTGTACAATAATCAGCTTTGTTCTGAGCTGTCTGGCCTGCGTGAGAATAGCTATAGGTGAGAAGGCCTGTCTAGAGTTTTCAGAGGTTTGTTTCAGAGTTCTGTCTTCAAAGATAGACTGTCTGGAGTGGTTTAGATAGGAGCATGCCCTCTTGAAATGGAAGCTGTGGCTGAAGTTGTAGTGTTCCTTGCAACTAGAGTGTCAGCCCTTAGGGAATCCACAGAGTCATCAAAGCATTATGACTGCCATGGTGACAGTCCAATTGATCACAAAAAGAGGTTAATGGCTCTGTGCTAAGCCAGCTTAATATAAGGGTAGGGTGTGAAGTCCCTGTCTAAATTACTTTCCTTTTTGCTTTGATAATGTACCCTTGACAAAAGCAAATTCATAACTTGAAGTGTAGTCTATCATGGTGGAGAAGTCAAGGCAGGAGAACCTTGAAGGACCTAGTGGAATCCTATCTACAGTCAAAGAAGATAACAGTAAGTCCTTGCGCTCAGATCACTTTCTTCTTTTTACAGCCCTGGATCCCATCCAAGGAAATGATATTACTCAAGCAGGTCAGTTTTCTCATCTCAATTAACCTAATCAATACAATTCCTCATAGGTATGCCTAGACGCTCAACTCACATGTGATTCTAATTTTCAACAAGTTGACAACTGCAATTAACATTACAGTCCTCAATAGCTTGGTTATATTTACAAGGAAGTAACAACAAAAACCTGCTAGTAACCATATTTTAATAGTGCTTAAGTCACAGTCAAATATTCTGTGAGAACTGGGTCAATCTGTTTGACTCAAAATTACCTGTGAGTGGAGCAGGAGCTGAACACTGTTGCTTAAAGGTTAAAATCATCTTAGTTCATCTGAGATGTGTGATTGCTTTCTTAACTGTGTGAATATTGCAGAAAGATAAATATTTGAGTATAGAGGTGATACAACAAAGTCATTATTAACATGACATAAATTTTAATCTGTATCTTTTAAAATGTCTGCAGAGATTTTAGCATATAAACTGCAATTTAAAAAGTTAAAATGTAATTGATACTAATTTTTTTAAGTTGGAAAAAATGAGATGAATACATGACTAATTTTATAAATTTTTTTCATATTTAAACTAAATAAATTTGCTGTAAGTTTAAATTACTAACTTACAATATTTGTTTAAGGTCTTAAAATAGTATGCTTCTGTGGGTTATTTTATTTTATGTACTTAAACTACTTGAAATATAGGTAAAATATTTTAAATAAATAGAGTTTTAAAAATTAAGAAATTTTATTCATGAGTAAAAGGGTGCTAAAACTGAATGAAGTTATTTATTTAAAAAGGGACACTTGTTATTAAAGAATAAGAAATATTTGTGTATAAAATAATTTAAGATTTTTAGATTAAACTGTTATGGTAAATAACTTTTAGAGAGTCTGTGTTAAAGTAACCATCAATTTTAAAACAAAGGAAATCTACAGTCCCCTTTCCTTCAAATGGAGCTCTCACTGGCTTCTAAGAACAGCAGGTCATTTGAATTTTTCTGTCTGGAGCACCCACAGTTGTGATGTAAATAGTGATGAACATTTGCTTATCTTTTCTAAGTGCTAAGAATGTAAAAAAAAAAAAAAGATTCTTATTCAGTGTTTGCAGTAGTATTATGAAGAAAGTACTGACTTTACCTTTCCTATTTATATTGCAGAAACAGTTTATGCTGTTTAAGTTTCTAGTGAATGTCACATAGGTAGAATGTGGAAAAATTAAAGAGGAAATCAGAGATCATAGAGCTTGGAAAATGCCTAAAACTTCTCACATCTTTTGCAGAAAATCTTTGGGAAAGTATTTAGGTGGAATTGGATTGAGGTTTTAGAAATAATAGCAAAGGAAACCATTTCTTATCAGAAAAATCTAAAAGAAAAAAATCGATAAGCTTGAAATTTAAAATGTGAAAATTTTTATATATCCACAGAATGTTGCTTCACTCATCTGTCTATCTACCTATCTGTCTGCCTACCTATCTGTCTGTCTGTCTATCCATCTGCCCATCCATCCATCCATCCATCCATCCATCCATCCATCCATCCATCCATCCATCCATCCATCTATCTACCTACCTATCTATTTATCTATCTATCTATATCATCTATCAATTATCCATAATCTATCTGTATGTATGCTGATCTTAATTTAACATTTGAAAACAAGATGCTATCTCACTAGTGTATATAACTAAAGTCCTGAGTGCAATAGACTCACATTTACAGTATTTATGTTGTTTTTTTATGTGGTACTTTATATAAGTGGTAATGTTTTAATATTCATTTTTGCCATTAACAAAAACCATATTAGGATAGACAAATTATTTGTAGAGTTTACTCCAAGTATTTTACAATAAAGGATTTAATAAACTGGAAGCAAGAATGACATATTACACCAAATATGGATGAGTAGCCTACTTCTTTTTAACTCAAAACCAACATGAATTATATAGTCTATGTATATATGTCTATGTATATGTGTGTATGTATTTGAAACAATGTCATCTTCTATACCCTCTACTGGCCTCAAGTTCACTATGTAGACTAGACAGACTTTAAAATTATAAGTATCTATCTGCTTCTGTCTCCCAAGTTCTAGGATTACAGATGTGTACCACCACACTCAGCCAAAGTCAATTTTAAAAGTAAATTTAAATATGACATCAGTAAGATCAGATTATGGCAATCATTTTGCTCTCTCCTTCATCTCACTTCTAAGACCCCATCTATACAAACAAAGAAATATTATTATTGCTTGGCTTACATGTAAATATGAAAACTGATGGGTAAGCTTGTATGTTCTAACACAATTATCTTTAAAATAAATTTGTAATCAGTACACAAAGGAAGAAAAACTGTATAGTTCTATGAATAAAGGTGATAAATAGCCATTGTGTGGTTCCTTTGAGCTAGAATAAGAATTTTCAAGTCATCCATCAACAAGTGTTTATTGAATGTCCAGAGTTTCCTTACAAATGTTAGGAAAAAAGTCAATAATGTCACCTAGCCCACTATTGTGGCAGTATGAAGAAAAAAGCTCTCAGGATATATACTTTTGTTATATGGATTTTTAACAAGAGAGTTGCTATTTCTTTCCAAAGATCAATTCTACTCAAAAACTCTCCAAAGTGAGCACCTGTATTTATCCATAGCAACAATGGTTTCTATTAAAAATAATTGAATCTGAATGTATATTTTTCTTTGCAGAAAATGAGAAAGGGAAAATTAATTGTGAATATTATACAGTGTAAGTGGACAAATTTGTCTAAGTCTATCCAGAATGTTTTAAGCAGGAATAGTTTATCAACAGTGTATCTGCCTTTTCATTGCAAAATGTTGCTAGAAAATTTATGTAAATTTGATTGTGAGATAGATTTCATGTTACAAGAGCAGTTTTAAATAGAGGTTATGTTTTGACAAATAACGCATTTTGTAGATGGAGCTAAAACATAAAAATCTCCAGATAGCAGCATGGAACATTTCAGTAGAAAAAACAAAATTGCAATTTTCTGTAGTGTGTAAGTGTTCCATTTTGTTGACAAGAAACTGTCTCACAAAAGGTTAGATGTGTTTCAATAAGTAAAACAAATAAGATTGTCGAGAACCATAATATGAACTCAAATCTCCATAAGCTTTAACTAATTAGTTAATTGTGTGTTTGTGCATGTGTGCATGTGTTTTGCGTGTGTGTGTGTGCATGTGTGCGTGTGTGTGTGTGTGTGTGTGTGTGTGTGTGTGTGTGTGTGTGTGTTGGAGGCCAGAACACAGCATTGGATCATCTGGACCTGGAGTTCCAGGTGGTTGTGAGCTGTTAGATATGGGTGCTATGAAGAGAATTCGACTCATTTGAAAGAGCAGTAAGTGCTCTGAATTGCTGAGCTGCCTCTCTAGCTCCCTGAAATCTTCAAATCTGAACCTATTGCCCTTTGTATTATGACCACAAGATATAAATATGTTGAAAATAATAACAGTCTGAAATCAATGTACACTCAGTTTTCAAGATCTATAGTAAACTGAGGAGCTTAGCAGATCTTACTTGGGTACATGGTACATATACATGGCTTTCACTATGGCTAGTGTACTCATTTTAAATTTATGAAACCTGTAGGAGATGTGAGATTCCTCTTCAGTCATACTCACTGTCATTTATATATCAGTGGAAGGGTGTTTAACAAATACTGATTATATCAACAATAAACATTTTCTATATAAGCATTTAGTTTTTGTTTTGTTTTGTTTTCTGGTGTGCTGTGGGGCTAAAATGAGCCTGTGACATTTACAATTTGTATTTGTGCCATTCCCCAAGCTGTGGGCATAAACTTTTCCATTTCCAGTCCTTCAACTCCTCCCCATTGTACTCATGTCTGGTTCATCAAGGGTTGAATGAGTCCCCTTTCCACTGTACTGTACTGACTCACTTTCACAACACTTCCTCTCAGGTCTGGGACCTTCCTAGTGATGACATTTCACCTTCTCCTCATCTTTGTCTGGGGTTACCTTGCTTCACATATTCATTCTGGTGAATTATATATCCTAAATATTTTCAGCATCAAGGTTTCAGGTCCTTGATCAGATTTCAAAAAAGGAGGACCATAGGTTAAATAACCTGAGGATGAGTGCAGAACTTGCTGAGATCAGTCCAAACAAAACAGCAGGAGATACAAGCAATTATCAGCCAGGCATTCATGCTATTAAATCATTGTTTAAATAATGGGTGCTAAATAAGAAATGGTCATGCAGTGCTTGCAAAGGAAAAGGAGGATGTTTGAGGATGGAGGGTATTGAGTCTATGCTTGTATGCCAGATAAAGAGCAGGGTTATTGACCTTGAAGAGAAGGGAGGAGTCACAGGCAGATGGTGTCAGCACCCAATAGATAGGGCATGCTTTATTTACTAGGACACAGCACTTGGCAAGATGCCACCAGCAGGCATCAGCAGCCACTCAGGCTCAAGCCAGCACTTCTAGGTACACATAGGTGGGCAGAGACACATATGCAGACTGGCACACAGGTGCCCAGGCCTAGAGACAGATACACACAGGAAGGCTGGTGAAGGTGGAAGTGAAGGGTTAGAGTAAGGTCCATTAACTGAAGGCCATATTATTACAGATTCACACAAAAGAGGCACTCTGTCAAAGAAGGGTTATATGCCACTGTTTACTTTGGGGCTCCCTGGGATCCAGTGCCAGCCATTTTGTGCCAAATCTCACACACACACACACACACACACACACACACACACACACACACACTATATTTATACACATACACCAGCACCATAGCCTTCTGTTCCCAGCAAGTGGAAGTTGCTTCAGCACAGAATAGGTTTTCATTGGTTGTGCAGAACACAGGCCCAGGCGCTGTTGAGGAGCCAAAATGAAAGTGCTTAACTCTTGGTTATTTAAGACTGTCACATTATTAATCTGGAAACACTTGTTTAAGAAGAAGAGTCTGAAATAGAGGATAGAGACAGAGAAATATCTGCTGTCAGGTATTTTTGCATAATTTATTGTTGAAGATAGTTTTGGCACTTCTGTATGGATTGTTTTACCTGCTATTATCTTTTATACATGATAGATTATGAAAGAAATGACCTAACATTGCATTTAGGGAATACAATAATTCAGCAAGAAAATTGCAATTCTGACACATTATGTCACATGAAAACAATACCTCAAACAGATTAAATAGGCTTGGGATGTGATTTCTTTTATCTTTGCTTTAATACACTGAACAAAGTATTTTATTAGGGGAGAAAAATCTCAAGTAATCAATATTTTATTATAAGTGCTACAGACATGTGAAATATGTGATATATTTTTTCAGTTGAAATTCTCATTGTACATAAAAACTGGCTTCATATAATTTGTGCTATGAGAGGGAGAAATGAGATTAACTCCAATGATTCCAGCTCTACTAACTACAGAATCATATTAATCCTGTAAAGTCTGAGGTGTGTGTGTGTGTGTGTGTGTGTGTGTGTGTGTGTGTGTGTGCGCTATAATGCCTCTGGGTACACATGCATGTGTTTTTGTGTCAAATTTCATGTTGCTTCCTCTGAGATTAAACTTTTTTTTAGACTTTCATATGTGAGTTATTATTTTATATTGTAATATATTCTTGACAAATTTGGAGCAGTGTGATAAAAAAAATGGGGCTCAGTCTGCACAGTTTATTTTGTCTGAGTTGTTTACATTAAATTAGACAGAGGACATACTGTTCTTTTTTTTTTTTTTTTTTGGTTTTTCAAGATAGGGTTTCTCTGTGTAGCTTTGCGCCTTTCCTGGAACTCGCTTTGGAGACCAGGCTGGCCTCGAACTCATTGAGATCCGCCTGGCTCTGCCTCCCGAGTGCTGGGATTGAAAGCGTGCGCCACCACCGCCCAGCTTAGACTGTTCTTTCTATTGTATGGAAATATAAGTTTGATGATGGTTTACTTGGCACTGATGCTCGTTCATCTTAGGTTCAATGTTAACCAAAATTCTTGACCATGTTGTGAGTTGTGAATGCATCTTGGTTCCAAGCTCTTCAAGGTTATTTAAGTCCTTTTGAAGTTCTCTTTAACTTTTCTATGATAGCACACTCACTGGGTTTCTCGCAAGTCAGGGAAGAAAAATCATGTTATTTTATTGAAAGGATTTAAAGTAGGGTACTTAAAAAAACAAGAAAAACAACAACAAATACACAAACCAGCAACAGTGGAGGTGTCTTCATTTTATTTCTGTTGCTGTGATAAAATACCATGACACAAAGAAACTTAGGAAAGGTTTTGTTTTAGCTGACAGTTCTATATTAGAGTCCATTGCTGTAGGGAAGTAACTGAGACAGCCAGGCACAGCACATCACAGTTAAAACAGGAGAACAGCTGTTGCCTTGATCACTGGTGCTTCTTTCTTCCTTCCTTTCTTCCTTCCTTCCTTCCTTCCTTCCTTCCTTCCTTCCTTCCTTCCTTCCTTCCTTCCTTCCTTCCTTCCTTCCCTCCCTCCCTCCCTCCCTCCCTCCCTCCCTCCCTCCCTCCCTCCCTCCCTCCCTCCTTTCTTCCTTCCTTTCTTTCTTTTTCTTTTTCCGAGACAGGAGTTTCTCTGTGTTGTTTTGGTCCCTGTCCTGGATCTCACTCTGTAGACAAGGCTGGTCTTGAACTCACAGAGATCTGCCTGGGTCTGCCTCCCGAGTGCTGGGATTAAAGGGGTGTGCCACCACCACCACCCATCTTTGTGCTTTTTTTTTTTTTTGGTTTTTCGAGACAGGGTTTCTCTGTGTAGCTTTGCGCCTCTCCTGGGACTCACTTGGTAGTCCAGGCTGGCCTCAAACTCACAGAGGTCCACCTGGCTTTGCCTCCCGAGTGCTGGGATTAAAGGCGTGTGCCACCACCGCCCGGCTATGTGCTTTTTTCTTAAGCTTCCTTCATGCTTATACAGTTGAGGGCTGGCCTATGAAATGAGGCTGTTCACAGTGGATTGGGCCTTCCCATTTTCAAGATCTCAGTTATGACAATCCCCATAGGCTTGTTCACAGGCCAATCCAGTGAAGATAATCCCTCAATGAGACTCTTTCCAAGGAGATCATCCGTTGGCTAGACAGTATATAATACTTCCAATTGTGCTTTTTCCTTAGGATTGTGTTGGCTATTCATGATGTTTTGTAGTTCCATATTAATTCTTTGATTCCCCCCTCCAGTTCTGTGAAGAATGACATCAAAATTTTGATGGAGATTGCATTGAATTTGTAGAGTATGTTTGATAATATAGCCTTTTACATTACATTAATCCTCCCTACCCAGGATTCTGGGCAGTCTTTTCATTGTCTACTATTTTATTTTTTCCCCAAAAAGTATTCACTAATTTTCATTTATGTGTATGTGTGAGCTCCCGAATGTGTGTTTGTATACTACGTGTATGACTAGTGTCTGCAGAAGCCAGAAAAGAGTGTCAGATAACCTGGAAGTGGAATTAGAGGTATTTGTGAGCCTCCATGTGGGTGGACACTGACTCAGTTCCTCTGCAAGAGTAGCAAGTGCCATCTTTCCAACTCCTTTAGTGGCTTCTTTCACTTCCTTTTGCAATGTCATGAAGGTTTTATTGTAGGTGGTTTCCAATTAAGTACCTAGTTTTGTTGTTGTTGTTTTTTCCTAATTTTTCTTTCTGCAAGTTCATTGTTGCAATATTTAAAGATTACTGAATTTTCAATTTGATTTTTTTTGTCTTACAACTTTATATAATATGTTTATTGAAACCTAAGAGTTTTCTGGTAGCACCTGCAAGGTCATTTAAGTATAGAACCCTGTCATGTGCAAAAAGGGATAGTTTAACTTCTTACTTTCCTATTTTACCCTTTCATATCTTTCTCTTGTCTTATTGCTACAGCTAGGACTTCAAGTATTATAGTGAGTAAGAGCAATATTGTTCAGTCTTAGTAACAATCTTGTGACAATTGCACATGTAAGTACAAATAAATGTTCACCACTGCTGTTCTGCAAAGATGCCCATGTGTTAATGGCTTGGTCCCTCTGCTGTGGAGTTAGTGAGAAGTGGTAGGACATGGTCTTCGGGACAGAAGTTACATTTCTAGGCATTTTCTTTCCTTGCTCTTTTCACTGTGGCTGTGAACTGGGTATTTCTTTCCTTTTTTTCTGTCAGTTATTTATTTATTTATTTATTTATTTATTTATTTATTTATTTATTTATGTATTTATGTATTTATTTATTTATTTGAGACAGGGTTTCTTTGTGTAGTTTTGGTGCCTGTCCTGGACCTTGCTCTGTAGACCAGGCTGGCCTCAAACTCACAGAGATCCACCTGGCTCTGCCTCCTGAGTGCTGGGATTAAAGGCATATGCCACCACTGCCCAGTTCAGTAAGCTGGGTATTTCTACTGTCAGGCTTCTACCAGGATGAACTGCTGTGTACCACAGGCTTTGAGGCAACACAGCCACTATGACTAAAAAAAATTTGAGCCAAAATTATCTTCTTTATGAACTTTTTATTTTTTATTTTTCTGTAATAGTAGCAGACAACTGCCTAGTACTACACTAAATTTACTGATAGCTTCTATCAGTCTATAAGTAGCGATATGACTTTTGATAGAAGAAAACATCACTAGGAAGTAAAGTGTTACAATAATACCATAAAAGTAATCAATAGTTTGGTTCTATAAGTTGGGCAATGATGGGCAATACATAGCTTTAAGTGCACATTGTATTACTTGTGTATATGTGAGTGGGTATGCTAGAGAGAGGGTTTGGGATTAGTGTTAGAAGGTAGAATACAGATTTTTGAGGCCAATTGAATTCAGAAGTGAAATCTAGAGAAAAGATAAAGTTAGAGTGGATGAAGGTTACAATTTTAAATGTTTAGAAGAGCATTTTCTTTTACTGTATGTAATTTTCACGTAACGAGTTTTTCTTTGAGTATCTTATAATCATCATCTATTGATTCAACAATTTTCTTTAAGGGAGAATGGATGTTCACGTGACAGAATAGCTCTTTAGTCTGTGTCATACAATAAAGGACAGTGGGAATGGGCTCCCATCTGATGTTGAAATGGAAGTAAAGTAAAGTAAAATCAGGATGTTTAGTCTATCAATGGGGGAAATTGTTATGTCTGAGACATGACTGGGGATGGATAAGGCAAGGGGTTGTATCAATGGGTGTTCTCATTTGTTTTTAAGAACAAATTTAGTCAAAATAAAAGAAATAAACAATGTATTGAAAGCAAGGTAGAGTGTTGAACTTTTAAAAACAGTAAGTGGATATCAACATTTTATTGTAAAATGAAGATGAGACAGAAAACAAGAAAACAGACATTTTTAAATGGCTCATTTTCAATTGAAACCTTCTATATGATTACCAGGTTAAAACAAAACAAAGCAGTGACAAAAAAAGAAAAGACAAACAGATGCCTATACATCTTCACTGTTCAAGATATAAGACCAGTGAACTTCGCTTAGTTACTTGACCATTTCTGCATGCAACATTGACAAGACATTGGTCTTCTTATATGTAATGTGTGTTGAGAACTGATAACTAAGTCAGAGATGGAGAAAAAGCTTATCTGAATGAAGGACAATTTTTTTCATGCTTCACTTTTCTTTATCCATCTTCTAATATCCCATAAGTTCTGGATATATCTGCTATGGAATCACTGCATTTGTTTCTGCTAGCCTTGTTTGCTGACTTATAAATCATGAAGAGAAGTCTATACAAGTAAATACATGGATGAGTTTATTCTTTGCTTCATTAGTCTTTGTAAAATTTGATCATTTTTGTGGGCTTTGTTTTTAAAATTGGAAACATGATTTATTATTTAGTTGTCTAATTTTCAATGTAATTTCTGTATATGTATTTATTTTATAGATATGTCAAATATTTATATGTTATTGATTTTAAGTTTTAATGGAATTTTTACTTTCATTACTGATAACTTTGTCTTTCATAACTTTACAACCACATGCTGCCTGTCTTTTCAGTATTTAAATCTTAATTTTACTTCCCCGTAACTCATTTTAGCACAATAGACATACTGGTTAAATAGGTATAAATATCAATTATTAGAATATTCATATGGAATGCAGCAGAACAATGATCATTTCTCATTTCTTGTCAGTAAGAACCCTCCTACAATTACTAGATCAGGTTTATAAGGTAAGTAGCAGCTTCACCACATATTCAAATTTATGAAGAAGCTGACTCTTGCTGTCTACATGCTCTAGGTTGAAAATAAAGTGAAAATACATTTTTCCTTTCTTAGTAGAAACTCAAAAAACTTTCAGTGACAAAAAGGTTTCAATGGTAACTTTCAAAGATATTATAATTTACATGTATCAAATCCATCATCCCATGTTATTTGCTTTATACTCCTATAGTGTCACTGTAAAATTGGAAACTATCCTACACTAGCAGATAGATGCTGAGTATCTTGATCTCCTAGGGTGTAAGCTCAATGAGAGTAGAACTCAGTTGTCTTTCCACCTTAATATCTCTCAGATGTCTATTGTGTGCCTTTTGCAATGAAAATGCTCACTGCACACTTCCATAGTGGAAGCATGTACAGGTTTAGTGTACACAGAATGTTTGACTCACACAGACCCCAGTATTTATAATCTGTTCTCTGAAACCCCTGTTCTTCAGCATGGAATGAGAGGATTAGATAATGGGACCTTTACACAATGCTCAACTATTTGATCTTGAGAAGTGGATGGAGCTTTCCGAATTTAAGGATCTCTCTATTGAAGGGGCACATTTGTTTCCCCTTCCTTTACTTTTTTTTTTGGTTTTTTTTTTTTTTCGAGACAGGGTTTCTCTGTGTAGCTTTGCGCCTTTCCTGGAGCTCACTTGGTAGCCCAGGCTGGCCTCGAACTCACAGAGATCCGCCTGGCTCTGCCTCCCGAGTGCTGGGATTAAAGGCGTGTGCCACCAACGCCCGGCGATCCCCTTCCTTTACTTTTACTTTCATCAGATTGTGTGGGTTTTTTTTTTTTTTTTGGTTTTTCAAGACAGGGTTTCTCTGTGTAGCTTTGCACCTTTCCTGGAACTCACTTTGTAGACCAGGCTGGCCTCGAACTCAAAGAGATCTGCCTGCCTCTTCCTCCCAGGTGTTTGGATTAAAGGCATGTACCACCCCCACCTGGCATCAGATCTTTAAGGATTTTCTTCAGTGACTTTTGATCATTCATTCTCCTGCCCGAACACTTCGCAGCTCCACTTCCCCTTTCCTTCCCACCCAATATTATATCATTTTTGCACATCATCAAAGCAAATTTTGTTGTTAGATATGTGGTTTTCCACTGTAGCATGGTAGATCTATCAGTAACTATGCTCTTAGAGAAAACTGGTCTTTCCAACTTGTGCAGGTATCCATAGCTACCACCATTCAGATAGGACAGACATTAGAATAACTAGTCTTTATATTTTAAAAGTTACTTTCTTTTAGAAGTGTCTCACCTCAATTAGTTTGTAAATGCATTTGAAATTACATTTATTCAGTCCTTTTATATGCCATTTAGGTTTATTGGTATGATAAATGTTTTTATTCATAGAACTATGGTAGAATTTCTCTTTAAAACTATTGTTGTGTACCTCTCAATGCTTTGCTTTCTACACCTTTGAGGATGACCTGTCATACTTAGGAAGCTAAAGGAAATGATTTATTTGTGGTTGCATTCCTAATTGCATTTGTAAATTGTACCTGTAATTCCTATCTTTTGTGAACCAAGGCTGTACGCTTTATTGTCTTTTCTTTTATCTTTCTCCTGCCTTTCCATCACTATTTTAGTTTTGTGTCTATTTATGGCCATTGAACATGGTTATGCTTCAGATGCCTGCTTTACTGTTGAGCTGTAATCATTTACAAATGAACCAAATAGTCCCACATCCCCGTCTCTCCACCCTCACCGTGGCAAATAGCTGCAGTTCCCTTTGAAGCATAGTCTATTTTTCTAAGATTCTGTTCTGAATTTGTCCAGGTGACAACTTAATTAACATAACTGAGATGCTCTGTAAGGAGGTCAAGGAATAATAAGAATGATTTGTAGAATTTCAGAAAAAAATAAATTAATAAATTGATAATCCACTTTTAGACCAAGTGATCTCCTTACTCATTACATTGTAATTTTTTTCTGTCACTGTTTTAAACCCAGAAGAAGATACATATCAAATCATTAGCAAAGAAAGGGAAAGCAGGTATAACATGGGGTATTTTTCTTTAAATAATTTATATTGTCAAGAACTTGGAAAATAATACAACATAGAATGAAGACAAAAAGAAATGCACTCACCTTTAGTTCCAATTATCTACTGATTATTGTGCTGAGGATTTTATATTACCAGTGGTTTAAACTGTCTTCATTTTATAGAAAAATAAAGCCAAGATTAAGAAGTGTGAAATAACCTGCCAATATCAAACAGTATTTACATGGCAGAGTACACACTGAGTCAGTCCTAAACAATCTACTCAGAATAGAGTCTCTGATTCTAATCAGGTCCATTTACTGAATTTGGACCTCAGATATTATGGAGGAGAATGTGTTTACCTCAAAGTCTACCAATTTCATTGCTAATCTCAATTTTAAAAATGACCAAAGGAACATTGGGAAAAGTATAGGCAGTTTAAAAAGCCACTATGACACTTAAAAATCATAATATATCTGCTTTCTACTCTGCCATACTACCTCTTTAGGCCATGTGGTATTATATAATAATGGTAATTGTTGATAAATGGAAAATATACAGATAGTAAAACTATCCCTGACAGTCCACGTAGTTGCCTCAGTCCATATCTACCATGTAGTATGATAAAGTCTCATATCTCATGAGTTTGACCACAAAGCTCATTTGCTGAGTCAAAGGACATACTGCTCCCATGGCATGACATTTCAGGCAATTTGCTTCAGCACTCAATAAGGAAAATCTTACCTCATCCCTATAAATATCAAAAGAGAATACAGCCCAGAAGAATGCAGAATTTTGGCTGATTTTTTAAAATTTTACTAATGCTGAAATTTGCACACATGACAGATAAGTTGAAATACTACTAAAAAGCCTACAAATCTCAATAGGTTCTCTGTCTATATCAGGTCTGGATCTATATTCAGATCTAGAGAATATATATTCAGAATAAAATATATCAAAATTCTATATCCCAAGTAGCACAGCCTGTAATAATAGAAATTATCCACAACTACCCACCTGTCTTGGATGATCTTCAGTGCCACAACACAAAATGGCTGACCAAGAAACAAATAAAAGTTACTGAAAAGAAATATGAGTGGATTCCTCCTGATTGAGATAAGTTGGAAATATTGCTATCTTGGACTATATGGAATTGTGGGAAATATAAATGAGTAGAAATTAAAATACCAGAAAATGTATTATCATCTCATTGTATGAAAGTGTGTGTTATTTTCTTTATTAGATGAACATTTCATATGTAATAAAAAGTGGATTCATAATATATAAACACTCTGTGTAAAATATAGTTGTATATATAATATATCTGTGAATACACCACTTTAATGAAACCATGTTGTCTGGTCAATATATTCTAGTTTTTTAAATTAATTCTTTCCTTTCTTAAAAAAATTATTCTCCTCTTATATAATATATCCCAAGTTCAGCTCCACCTCCCTCTACTTTTCCTGGTCCCCCCCCCATCTTCCCTTTTGCCTAGATCCACTGTTCCTCTGTTTCCCTTCAGAAAAGAGCAGACCTCCCAGAAATATCAACCAAACTCAGCATAACAAAATGCAGTAGGACTAGGTACAAACACTCATATCAAGGTTGGACAAGGCAACCTACTGGGGGAAAAGGATCTTCAGAGTGGGCAAAAGTCAGAGACACCCCCACTTCTACTCTCAGGAGTCCCACACAAAGCCCAAGCTAAACAATAACATTTAGGCAGAGAACCTAGTGCAGATCCATGCAGGCTCTGATTGTCGATTCTCTCTGTGAACCCCAACGAGCCCTGCTTAGTTGATTCTGTGGGCTATGCTCTCTTGGTATCCTAGATCTCTGTGGATCCTACAATCTTTCCTTCCCCTCTTCTTTGGGGTTATCCAGCTCTGCCTAATGTTTGGCTGTGGGTTTGCATCTGCTCCCATTAGCTACTGGAGGAAGCCTCTCTGATGATGATTGGGCTAGACACTGATCTATGAGCATAACAGAATATCATTAGGATTGATTTCATTGAATTTTTTCTTTTTTCTTTGCCAGTTGTGTTTGATTCTACCACAGGTCTCTGAGCCATCGAACTTCCAGTTCATAACCATCCAGGCAGTATCAGGTGTGGACTCTCTCTCATGGCATTGGCCTTAAGTTAGACACGTCATTAGTTAGCTGCTCTCACAAGATCTGAGCCACCATTGCCCTAACACACTTTGCAAGCAGGACAGGTTGTATGTTGAAGTTTTTGTAGCTGGATTGGTGTCCCAATCCCACCACAAGAAGCCTTGACTGATTACAGAAGGTGGCCAGTTCAGGCTTCATACTCTCCATTAGTAGAAATCCTCCTTAAGGTCACCCTCAGAGGTTCCAGGAAGTTTCCACTGCACTAGGTTTCCACATTTCTTCCAAATAACCTCCCAATTCCAGTTATCCCTCTCATACTTTCTCCCTCCATCCCTCCTTCCCAACCTGATCTCTACTATTTCCATCCCCACCTGTTCCAAGTCCACCAGTAAAATCTATTCTGTTTCCTCTTCCCAGGGAGAACCATGCATCCCTCTAGAGCCCTCCTTGTTATTTAGCCTCTCTGGGCCTGTGGATTATAGCATGATCATCCTTTATTTAACAGCTAGCACCCACTTATAAGTGAGTACATATCATGTTTGTCTTTCTGGTTCTGGGTTGCCTTGCTCAGGATTATTTTTTCTAGTTTCATCCATTTGCCTGTAAATTTAATGATGCCATTTTTAACAGCTGAGTAACACTTCCTTGTGTAAATATACATTTTCCTTATCCATTCTTCAGTTGAAGGACATATAGGTTGTTTCCAGTTTCTGGCTATTATGAAGAAAGCCACAATGAACATGACTGAGAAAATATCCTTGAGATAGATTGGAGCATCTTTTGGGTGTATGCCCAAGAATGGTACAGATGGGTTTTGAGGTAGATGGATTCCCAATTTTCTGAGGAACTGCCATATTGATTTTCATAGTGCTGTACAAGTTTGCACTTCCACCAGCAATAGAGGAGTGTCCGTCTTGCTCTGCATCCTCACCAGCATGAGCTGTCACTTGTACTATTAATCTTAGCCATTCTGATGGCTAAGATTCTTATGGCTGAGATGGAATCTCAAGATAGTTTTGATTTGCATTTCCCTGGTGGCTAAGGGTGTTGAATCTCAGTCATTTGAAATTTTTCTGTCTAAATCTGTACCTCATTTTTAAATTGGATTATTTGGTCTATTGATGTCTAGTTTCTTGAGTTCATTATATATTCTGGATATTAACTCTCTATCAGATATGGAGTTGGTGAAATCTTTTCCCATTCTGTAGACTGTTGTTTTGACCTACTGATTTCAGAAGCTTTTTAGTTCACAGGGTTCCATTTATTAATTGTTGATCTTAGTGTCTGCTCTTTTGGTGTTCAGTTTAGAAAGTTGTTTCTTGTGCCAATGATGTAAGGCCTATTTTTGGTCCCTACTTTCTCTTCTATCAGTTTCATTGTGTCTAATTTAATGATGAAGTCTTTGATCTGCTTGGACTTGAGTTTTGTACAGGGCAATAAATATGAATCTGTTTGCATTCATCTACATGCAGACACCCAATTACATCAGTACCATTTGGTGAAGATGCTTTTGTTTTTCCATTGTGTATTTCTGTCTTCTTTATAAAAAATCAGGTGTCCATAGGTATGTAAATTTATGTCTGGGTCTTCATTTTGATTCCTTTAATCAACCTGCCTATTTTTTATGCCAATTACATGCTGGTTTTCTTTTTATTACTATAGCTCTGTAATATAGCTTAAAATCAGGGATGGTAATACCTCTGGAAATTCTTTTATTGTTAAGGTTTGATTTAGCTATTCAGGATTTTTTGCTTTTAACATATGAAACTGAGTATTGTACTTTCAAGGTCTGTAAAGAATTGTGTTGGAATTTTGATGTGGATTACATTCAGTCTGTAGATTGCTTTTGGTAGGATGGCCATTTTTACTATACTAATCCTACTGATCCATGAGTATGGGATATATTTCCATGTTTTGATATCTTCAATTTCTTTCTTCAAAAACTTTAAGATTTGTTATGCATTCTTTCACTTGCTTAGTTAATTTTCTCAAGAAATTATATATATATGTATATATTTTTGTGGCTATTGTAAAAGATTTTTTTCCCTGATTTCTTTCTTGGTCGATTTGCCATTTGTATATAGGAAGGCTACTAATATTTTTGAGTTAATTTTGTATCCAGTCATTTTGATCAAAATTTTTTTCAGCTGTAGGAGTTTCCTGTGGAATTTTTGGGGTTGCTTATGTATACTATCATATCATCTGCAAATAGCAATACTTTGACTTCTTCCTTTCCAATTTGTATCCCATTAATCTTCTTCAGTTGTCTTATTACTCGAGCTAAAACATCAAGTAATCTATATTGAATAGATATGGAGAGAGTAGACAGCCTTGTCTTTTTCCTGATTTTAGTTGATTTGCTTTGAACTTCTCTCCATTTAATTTGATATTGACTATTGGCTTACTGTATATTGATTGCATTTATTGTGTTTAGGTATGTCCCTTGTAATCAGAGCACTTGGGAGGCAGAAGAAGGCAGATCTCTGAGTTCTACACCACCCTGGTTTACAAGTAAGTTCCAGGACAGACAGGACTACAGAGAGCAATCCTGTCTTGTCAAAAAACAAAAAGAAAGAGAGAAAGTTCAAAATCCAGTTTATACCTTGATTTCTCTTCAGATTGTATAAATCTTTCACCTTTTAAAATTATTTTAATTGTTGTTTGTATCAGTGTTTTTAATGCATGTCTGTTCATCATTTGTATGCCTGGTGCCCACAGAGGTCAACAAGGGTTAGTTCTCCTGGGACTAGAGTTACAGAAGGTTGTGAGCTGCCATAAAAGTGCTAGGAATCAAACTCAGATCCTCTGGAAGAGCTTCCCATGATCTTAACTGCCAGGCCATGTCTCCAGCATCTACTTTTCATGTTTAAACCAAAAGTGTTAAAGAAATTTATATTGAATAAACTGATATTAGCAAGTAAACATTTGTCATATTTTGGAAACAATGGGGGGCCTCTGACCATAATTGTACTTCATACACATGTTATATTGGAACTTACACTTAACTATCATGTTTGAAAAGACAGTATTTGAGATCCAGCATAGACATCATTAGACAAATTTAAATGTGGTACTACTGTCAAGAATGTGGTCAATTTTTTTTCCTTCTGAATATAGGAACATTGCCACATGGCCTCATTAGAAAATCTCAACAAAGCATTTTGGTTGATAACTGAACTATTTATGTTTTAAAAATTTCCTGACAGAATACCCCAGCAGAAAACAAATTCCATGTGCTTAATAACAGTTTTTTTACTGAGAAAAAAAATATAACAAGGAAATGTTATATTTTGAAAAGTTTGTATAAGAAAGACCACATATAACTAACTACTGAGTTTCCTCTCTGTTATGGAAAAAAAAAAACCCTCCAGAGTGAAAGTAGGAAGTGGACATTTTGAAATATAGAGAATTAGAACAATTATTAATCAGGAATGATAGATTATAGAAATTCCACCAACCCAGTCTCACTCACTATTTACTTCAACATCCTCTTCAATTTAACTTTTACTGGCTGTATTTACGTTTGGTTTAGAAATGTAAATAAATAAGTAAAGTCTGAATTTTGGGAAAGGCCAATGTCTATTAGTTTTGAAAGTGACTCTCTAATGCTGTAGTTAAAATAACCATTAACACGATTTGCCTTCCAGCACATTAATTCTGAGGTGTGGGAGGAGGCTAAAGTAGTGGGTAGAAATCAAGCTTATCTATCTAGGCTGTGGTAAGGCCAATCTGCTTTTTTTTTCTTTTGTCATTTAAATGCTCTGAAAATACCCTTTATACCAAAAGATGTGTGCACAGAGTTATGGCTGTGCAGTCTTTGTCCTAAAGGGCGCTCTGTGTCATTCAGAATTCTGATGATAGCCCTGTGTATTTTCTGTAAACCTCAAATTCAAAGCCGTTTTCAAAGTAGTATTTTACATCCAAGATTAATGGAGACTATCATGCCGTTATGCTCACTGGATTCATTACACATTCATGACTTTTAATCACAGTCTGGCCTTTGATGTGCAGCTTCCTGTGTCAGTCCGTTAATTACCCCCTTTCTCTTTCCCCACATTTAGCTTTTCCATATTTTGATGACTAAGCACAGTGCTCCTACACATTATACATTAGTGGAAGAAGGGATGTTTTTCAAAGCCATGCCACCTTTTCCATGGTATGTTTTAGGGAAAAAAAATGATTTTATGGGCTTCAAGTACCTTTTGTCCTCTTTTTCCCCCCAATGACTAACCTTTAACTACATACTATCTCTCCCTGCTTGAGCGTATGTGTGAACCATGGAGGCAGAATCCCTGTCCACTGATTCTCAAGTCACATGTGCTCTTGGCCTAGCCCAGTCAGGTACCATATGACATCTGTCAGACATTGCTTTTGTTCCCTCTGTTAGGAAATGTCTGCCCACCAGGCAGCCCTGCCTCTCCTGGGCACAAGTGTCACAACCACTTGTGCACTACTGAATTGGCCAGGTGTCAGCACAATCTCTGGGCATTTATGCTGCTTTCACAGCTGCCAAGGCCTCCCAGCACTGCCTGCCAGGCACCACACTGGACCATCTGGCACTGTGACTTCTGCTTTCTCTTTCCATGAGCTACTGGGAAAGGAGGCAGACAGCTTAAGCCTGGAATATGACCTATCGTACGCGGGGAGGAGCAACTCCCGTTGCATCCTTTAATACAATATTTTGACAAAGAGGATGAAATGACCCAGTTTCTTACTGTAATTTCCTGAAATCGGATCCTTTCTTAGCCCAGGTTCTGTTTTGGCACAAGATTGAGATGTGAGTTCTTGGGATTTGGAGATGGTTTGGAGCAAGTAGTAAAACTTATAGGAATTACTGATGTGAGGAATGCTGTGGGAAAAGAGCAAATAAATCACTTCAGTGCTTGTTTGGGGTCAGAGTTCCTTAGCAGACCCTGAGTCAGACTAAGTCATTTATTAAATGTTCCAGATAGCAAACAATGAGGAGGTGCAGAAAACATGACCAGGAAGCTAAGACCTCGCCTCCAGTCTGATCTCCAAGGAGCTATGATGTGTCAACTATATCTTGGACTTTCCCCTAAGGGGAACAGAATGTTAAAATGTAATTATGATGATTTGCAAAATTAAAAAAAAGACTTGTATGACTTTATGATATATCCGTTATTGATCTTGTTTTAAGATAGATTGACCCTCAATAAATATCTTACTCTGGTCTTGAACTCCATCTTCCTGCCTCACCTTCCAGGTTTCTGGGAGGTGTGAACCAGCAGGTCTAACTGTGCCTCATGTTTTGATGTGTGTATTCATTGTGAGATGGTGGAATGGAGCTAACCACTATGTGCACTCTCCCTTGTACTCTCTGGGATGAGTGGCTAAGCTGGCCTTGGATGGAATGTGCTTAAGAACTTTCAGTTTTCAAAGCAGCCTTGTGAGAACATTCATGGGGGGGTCACAGACACTCATTAGTCGGGGGAGGGGCCCATAAAAGTGAGTGGTGAGAAACAAAGTAAAGGAGGGGATCTTGGTGGAATACTGACTGGTCCAGAGCACCCTCATATACAGGTTTTCTCTTTGTACCCACACTTGCCTTCAACTGTATTTATCTCCCTGTTTCAGCTTCAAGAATGCTGGAATTGCATATGCTTAAGAATCTCTTTTTTTCACAACAGAGAACAAAAAGTTCCCGGCTCCAGTGGAGTCAAACAATCCTCTCAATAATTGCTTTGCCATCATTGCCTGAAGAGCACATGCTATGAATCCTCAGAGTCTACTCATCAACTTTTATTTGATGACATTGCACACCTGAGTGTTGGTAGATACATACATTATCACCACACTGTATGTGTCCTTTTGTAACTAGCTCATTTCATTCATCTTTAAATTTGTATTATTAATTTTTCTTTCTATGTGTGTTGGGAGGTATGTGCGCCCATGCGCTTACCGAGTCAGGAGGAGCACAATAGGTATCCTGCTCTGACACTTTCCCCTTTATTACTTTATGACAGATAGAGTCCGTTACTTAACCTGGAACTGGGCTAGTAGGAAACAAGCCTCAATGAAACTCCTCTCTCTGCTCCCCACAGCAGATGGGCTGCAGGCATGCTCATGATGATGTCTCACTTCTTATGTGAGTTCTGGGGACTTGAAGCTGGTTCCTGACACTGTACAGCAAGTTCTCTTACCACTAAGCCAATTTCCCAGCCTTTATTAGCATTTTAAAATGAGAATATTAATTTTAAAGAATTATTTATTTTATTTTTTTGAGATTATAAGGTAATTATATAATTTCTCCTTTCTCTTTCCTTCTTTAAATCTTTCCATATACCCATCTTTTCTCTTTTTCAAATCCATGGACTCTTTTTTGAAATTTTTGTTATTATCAGTCATTATAATGTTACATGTATGTATGTTTTCAGGTCTGACCATTTGGTATTTGATAACCAGTTATGTTTTTCCATGGGAATAACTATCTCATTCTGAGCATTCCTTGGTTGCCTGTAGTTCTAAGTGTAAGTGTTGAGGCCTGGTGGGCTTTCTAACATACACACTGGACATGCCTATTGTTGTTGGTCTTGTTGAGCTCATGCTTAGGCAGTCATGGTGGTGAGAATTTATCGGTGTAACTTTTGACTTTCATAAGAGACATAATCTTACAGTAATGTCCTTCATCCTCTGACTTTTAAAACCTTTCTTCCCCTCTTTCAAAATGATCTCTGAGCCTTAGATGTAGAAATTGTTTTGTAGATGTATCTGTTGGAGTTGAGCCCCACAGCTCTACATTTTGATCAGTAGTGTTTTTTTGTAATGGTTTCTCTCTGTTGCAAAGAGAAGTGTTTTTGATCAGGACTGAAGGCAACACTTATCTGTAGCTATAAGGACAAATACCAATATCCATTTTAAAACAATTGGTTAATTGGTGTTTCTGAAGCAGCATCCTCAAGATATGGGAAGTTATAACTTGTACAAAATTTATATACTCATTTTATTGTTAAAAAAGCTGAATTTCACTTTGTGTGAGTCATTATGTTAACATTAAAGGTGCAAAAGATCATTATAAAAGTGGAGTTAGCCACAGATTCCCGAATCTGTGGCTGTTATGTATAACTGGATAGTATTGTAAAATAAAAGAAAAAAAAGTGGTAGCTATGACCTTGCAATGTCTATTAGGATGGTACCTAAGTGCAGAAATGTTTTAAGAATTAGCATTAGTCATAGTTATTTTATTGTTTTTCTATGTTTTCTACTTTTAGTACAAATGTTAAAACTATAGTATGTAAGTTAAAAATTGGAGAGACATTAAATAAAACTACACCTAGAACTTATATTCCTAGGTATCCATAGTTAAGCAATCTATGGCTAGACAATCTGTGGGTAAAAATTATATGATTTTAGACCAAACCCAAATTTAAATTATTCTTTATAAAATTATATTTTCTAAAATCATAATTTTGGGGCAGACAAAATGATTTTGATAGGTAAAATGTTGAAAATGCCAGAATTTTCACATGTGCCATAGAAGATACAGTCCCAGATTAACCTGATAACATTTAAGCTAAGGCTTTTCTCTCTCAGGTATGAATGGGCACAAATTGGCATTGTGGTATTCTGAACACTATATGAGTTGGTGAAAAAGGAATTGCTTTATTATCCAAATTTTGAATTGCTTGTATTTTGTAGACATCTCTCAGTCAGGTTTGCTTGAGGCTGTTATCTGCATCCCTTGACAAGGGAATCCGTTTTTAGAGTTTTCTTCTCCGGGTCCTGCCAAGCCCCAGCAGTCCCGTAGCATAGCCCACTTATAAAATAAACATAAAGACACTTATATTATTTAAACTGTTTGGCCATTAGCTCAGGCCTACCATTGTCTAGCTCTTACTTTTATACTCAGCTCTTAGCTACTGCCCTGACTTCTTGGGTTTTTAACTCTGCATTAGACTCTGTGTTTCTTATTTAATAAGACCGTTACATCTACATTTTACATTTCCAGTTTACTGCCAGCTCTGGATCTGGAGCTATGTGTACCATCAACTATCAGAAGTAGTTCTATCAAAGCAGCACGTAGCCCAGAAAACTTTTTTTTTGTTAACTAGCAAAAACTATATCCGACACACAGCATAGTGTGCAGCTTGGAGATACCTCTATGTAACATAGTGTAGATCAAGCCCACACATACCACAAACCTGCCATAGAGTGGCTCAAACATGAAAGCTGTCACTACCTTGAGAGAGAGACAAGTAAGAAGCTATTTTTAGCTCCATTTTAGAATCTTTTTTTCTCAGGTTTTACATGGAAACTCTTGCCCCATGTTGGGCACCATTTATAGCCAGAGTTTTTCTCTCTCTGGGTCCCGCCAAGCCCCAGCAGTCCCGTAGCCCACTTATAAAATAAACATACAGACACTTATATTATTTAAACTGTTTGGCCATTAGCTCAGTCCTACTATTGTCTAGCTTTTACTCAGTCCATTTCTGTTAATCTATATGTTGCCATGTGTTCCGTGGCTTTACCTGCTGCCTTTACATGATGTTCCCTGGATGGCAGGCTGGCCTCTCTTCCTCTCTGCCTTCCTGTTCTCCAAATTCTCCTTTCTGTTAGTCTTGCCTATACTTTCTGCCTGGCTACTGGCCAATCAGTGTTTTATTTATCAATCAATCATCCACAGCAGGAATCTTTTTATGGCCAGTAATATTTCAACTTTTTTCACTTTATGATGTTTTTCTTAATCTTCACTGTCTCGGACTTTCACAATCCATAAATCTATTAAAGAATAAATGATAGGAGACAAGGAAAAATTTTAGGTGACACCATCCATTGAAGGGCCAAAATTAAACAACAACCCAATATCCAGGGTGGTTCTGTTTTTTTGCAATAAATAAAACATTTGTTAAATGATAACACCCACCTTGAGTAGTCATTACATCACAGATGAGAAGGCTATGGCTCACGGAGGACAGGTCTCTGCCTGGGAACACAGATTCTGATTTCATTCAATACTCAGAGCTCACAATAGCCACATGATACAAACTTTATTGACATTAGTTCAAACTATGAAGAGGATCTTCTTTTTTCTCTCTACTTTTCCAACCACATCAGCAATGCTGACACAGGTAGAAGAGTTGAATGGACATCTTTCGTTTCAGAATCTTTCTGCCTTCTGATCTACCCAAACAAAGCTGTATTGCTGGTGAGGATTTAAAAGCAGGCATGTTAAGGATGATCTTCAGAATATATATATATATATATATATATATATATATATATATATATATATATATTCGATTTATAAACATGCAATACTTGAATACTGAACACACATTTCTATGCTTGCATAGAAATTGCAGCCATAACTTTTATGATTAATATGGCTATAAATCAATCACTTTACTTCAATTTTCTCATCTGTTTCATGGGGATAACCACAATACCCACTTCCCAGCATTATTTAAATAATTAAATGAATCAGAGAAAGAATTGTGTCTGACTTACACTATATGCTCTCAATAATTGTTTGGTACTATTGATACTATTCTAAAAGAGGGAAATAATGATTAGATAATACACATGTTCATTGTTTCATGTAGGGAACTCATAGGCATTAACCACACTACATTATACAGTCTTAGAGGAGAACTGTGCCTATGTAATAGTTCTCAAGGCTTTTGGAGAGCTTCTTGATTGCGTTCAAGAACAATAAAAAGAAGAGCCGAGAAATGTATGACACAAATATATTAACTCAGCAGAATTTACCAGAGAGTTACCTAAGGTAAAGAACATCTAAGAAGCACACTCAGCCCTGGGGATGACCAAGAGTGTGGTACTTCTGGTGAGGCCATGGAAAAGCATAAAGACCAGAGAATGCTGGTCTGTTATTTCTGTCTGTCTCTGGGATATGTGAGTAAAAACTAATGAAATTTCAAGGGCAATGCATTTGACATTTAATTTCTTTGCTTTAAAAATAATGGACATGATAACAATAACTCATCCAATCTCCAACTCTGAAAACTCACTTCACTTTCATATTTACCATCCAGTGCTTTACAACAATGACTGCTTTCTTCCTACCTCCATTTCTTGAGGATGTGAGATAAAAATCTGAAAGCATTAAAACCAAAACATCAGTAATTCATAATTTGAAAGAAACATTTTAGTTGGATGGTAGCCTTAGTATTCACATTGAAGAAACAATGAGGCTTTTCTGTCCTCATTCCTTCAGGTTTGGGTTTACATGAAATGCTGCTGGTTGTGTTTCCTGGTTGTATTCTCCATCTATCCTTTTCCTGTAATCTAGAATTCACCCCTACCTCCTTAATGAAGAATAATGAACTTCAATGATCATCTTGGTTATTTTTTCTGTTTCTGTGATTAAACAGCTGACAAAGGCAATGTAAGAAAGAGAGACTTTACTTGGCTCACATGCTTCATCATAGTGAGAAAATCTTAGTGGTAGGAACTAGTCACATAGCTGCCACAGTCAGGAAGTGATAAAGATGTTTTAGCTCAGCATGCTTTCTGCTTTGGATTTAGGATGGGATGCTAGTCCATGGAATGATGCCACTGACACTCAGGTAGGTCTTTCTTCCTTAAACCATCTAGACAATCCTTTATTGGCATGACTAGATGCCTACCTGCAGGTGATTCTAGGTACAGTAACAGTGACCATATAAATCATTACAGTTGTCCATGATATTGTTATTACTCCTTAAATTATTACAATGTATTCAGAGAGTCATCTATCTCTGTTTTGAGATTAAATTTTGATAACTTTTAAGTCAATGTCTTCATTCTTGGTTTCTTTGGGGGACTAATGTAAGCTTTTCCAGGAAATTCAGTTTTTGCATTTGTATGCTAAGAAACTCCTTCAAGTAAGTCCCTATTGCTGAAGACACAGGACCCAGAGTATCCAACATGGATCTGATCTGAAAGCCTCCTTCCTCAGAACTAGCTTTCATGGTGCCAGAAGGTACAATGTAATCCTCCATGGGAGGGAAGTAATCAGTAGTCTTACCTAGATATGACTTCTATGCACTACAAGAACTATCATGAAATGATAACTCTAAATGTGCAATTGTAGATGTAATTCTGAATGGTCTTATTAAATAAAAAACACAGATCCAAATGCAGAATTAAAAGCCCAGAGATCAGAGAGCAGTAGCCAAGAGCTAAGACTACCTTCCTACCACCCTCTGCTGCCATCCTTCACCTGAGAAAAAGACCTACTTCCTGTGTGTCTGTATTTTTATTCACTTTCTGTTCTGCCTTCTCATTGGTTCTAAACCCAACCACATGACCTCCTTGTCACTGCCTGTCTATACAGACCTCCAGGTGTGATTTTTCTATTTGATCAGGCCTTGAGTCTAATTAGAGAGCTGCTGTTTACTACTCTCCAGGTCTCTATGGTTGATATTGAGATTAAGGGTGTCTGTCTCCAAGTTGGCTATGTCCTTGAACACACAGACTCTTCCTGCCATGTGATTGGATTAAGGGCATGTGCTACCACTGTCAGACTTCTGCTAAATGGCTTGCTATTAGCTCTGACCCCCAGGAAACTTTATTTATTAACATACAAATAAAATCACATTTCAGCACAAATAAAATATCACCATAGGCAATAGTGGTACACATATTTCAGTAGTAAACAACAGCTCTCTAATTAGACTCAAGGCCTGATCAAATAGAAAAATCACACCTGGTACTGGAAACATACCCAACTACCCATGACTAGTGAGGTCATGGATCTTAGAGGATATGCTGTGGATACCACTCTATATAAATAAAACACTGATGGCCAGTGACCAGGCAGGAAGTATAGGCAGGACAAAGAGAGAGGAGAATTGGGGAAACAGGAAGAAGGAGGAGAGACACTGCAGCCACCGCCAGGACAAGCAGCATGTGAAGACGCTGGTAAGCCACCAGCCACGTGGCAAGGTATAGATTTATAGAAATGGGTTAATTTAAGATAAAAGAACAGTTAACAAGAAGCCTGCCACGGCCATACAGTTTATAAGTGATATAAGCGTCTGAGTGATTATTTTATAAGTGGATTGTGGGACTGCAGGGCTTGGGGAACCTGGAGAGAAGCTCTCCAGCAACAAGGATAGGCTACAACTGCCACTTTATAAAACCAGCATAATCTCTAACTTCATGCTAAATGATTATCCTTATACCTACAGAAAAGTTATAGCTCTTACCATTCAAGAAAGAAACATTTTTTTTTTTTTTTTTTTTTTTTTTTTTTTTTGCAACAGAAGGAGACCATTACAAGAAACCACAATGGATCAAAATCCAGACAAGTGATCATGTGGTGCCAAGACTCAAGTATTATATCTACAACATAGCTGCTGCTTCCTAGGCTCATGGAACATCACGGAAGAAGTGGCAGGATATGGTGGTGAGTGTGGGCTCCTTTTTCCTCATGGCCTTTTCCTCATGGTACACGGCCACTAGCCCACAAGGACTAAGGGATGGAAATGGTGACAGAAAGCTTTGTACATGGCCTGTCAACACGATGGAGACAGCTCTCTGGGAGAAAGCTTCAGTGAGTTAGCTCAACTTTATTCCAGAGTACAGGCAATATGTAGGATTGGGGACAGTAGCTGAGGGACCACCTAATTTACACTAAACAGCACACTCCTATCATAAAGCTCCTGGTCCAAGTCTTAGTTATTATGTGGAAGCTCCTAGCTCAATATCTAATTACCATATGGGCAGCAGGGGGGAAGCTTCTGCAGGGAACTGTGTCAAGGGTTGTATTAGAGATAAGTCAGGCATCCCGGCCTAGAGACAGTCTCCAAATAAGGTCAGGTAGAGAACAGGCTGTTTTCCCCCCAGGGGAAGGGAGTCCTCCATGTTGCCGAGCTCTGAGAGAGCTGCCAGGCCATGGTAGACTGCAACCACCAACCAGCTGGGCCTCCCAGCGTCTCCCCCTCTTTCATTTTAAAATGGAGAGTTGTCATCATAAGCCTCGAGGAACTTGTTGTCTGTGTCGGAAGGGTCCAGGACCCGGCTGGTGGCAATTTTAGCAATGGTGGTGATCTGTCGCCGGGGGAACTGAATAAAGCAGGGGGCATGCATCAAAATAAAACAGCATAATCAGAGGACTGATGCAGGGTAGGAGCCAGGAAAACAAGGGGTTATAGAACCAGCTAAGTTGTTCCAGGTACGGAAATCTCAAAAGCAGGTCTTTGTGGAGGTTTTTGAGGGTATTTACATTAGTTTTAACATTTGATTTGTTTACATAGGAGCAACATTCTTTCCCCAATACCAAGCAAGTTTATTATGTCTAGTGTCTTTTTGTTGTTGTTGTTGTTTTGAAGCGCAAGCAAGAGAGTTGATCTGTTGCTAGAGGAATTTTAGGCTGTCATTCATGGATGGCATCACCTGATCAAGCTTGTCTCGAAAGTCTAATGCCAGGTGAGGCACCTGAAGAATGGCAGCCATGGCAATCTGGGCAGACCCAAGGGAGGCAGCAAGTGCTACTAGTCAGGGGAGGAATATCTCTCGCCTTTGTTTGGTCTGTAATAGTAGTGGTGCCTCTTTCTCCTTGTATAGATAGACCAATGGAATAACCACAACAGGGGTGCAAAACCCTGCCTGGGGGTGCCCATGCAGGGGGGCTTATCTTTCCCTTACACAAAGAAAGAAGAGCAGGAGTAATGCATGCCAGTCTGGAAAGAGTAATATTAGTGAGACACTGGTAATGAGTAGGCTTGTCCCCACTAGAAGTGCAAAGTGGATATTTGAACAGCTGGTCAAATAGGAGACAATCTGACAGGCAAGAAGCAGTGGAATTTTTTGTGTTCCTGGGTAAAGGAAAGTGATATTGACTGGGACAGCTGTCAGCAGAGGTCTATTGTTAGATGAGCCAAAGAAGCAGTTAGAGGCATTGGGGTGGGCAGTGAAAAGGAGAAAGTCAAAAACATATTGTTTCTCCTGTTTAAGAATATTTTTATGGGTTGGCATGGACTAGGAGGTCTGCACCAACTGTTGAGAAATATGAATATCAGCAGAGGAATCTCCTGTATAACTGGTGGGATATAGTTTTCCCATGACACCTGTTCTTCATCTTTCATCCCAGGGGTTATCTATAATAATAGTGAGATGGTTATTTAGTTTTGAAACAGGTTTTTCTATGGGAAATATTTCAGGACTAATAAGAACACCCTTTGTTGGGGCCATCCATATACCCAATCTCCTGGTTTTTGCCTTCGTAGCTTTCCTGGGAAAAATACCAGTGGTGGTGGGTGTTGGGTTGAGAATTAGGGAGTTGAACAGTGGCATGATAGGCCTGTAATATAACAAAGACTGTCACTAAAATAGCAGCAAGAAAGGCTTCGGGGGGAGGGCATATGCCTTGGGCATTGGCCATCAGATCATGGATGTCTTTCCAGGAGATTTTTGATGTTTTAGAAGGGGTGGCATTTTCTTCATCTCCTCTGTTCCTGACTGTTCAGGGAGAGGTGGAGTATCTTTCTGGTTGGCAGGCTGATACCAGACATTTTTTGGCTTGGACCCAAATAGGCCACAGTTGGTCCTGTGGAAAAAACACAAGCAAAAAGCCTCTTTGCCTTATGAAGAGGGGGTCAGATCCCTTCCCCATTTCAAACATGGGGTACCACCATCATACCAATATGACAGGGTGTTTGGAGTTCTTGTAGATATTGAATATATCTGGGGTGGCCGGGACCATTGCCAATTGCATGTTAAGGTATAGACTCTCATTTTTGTTTTTTATGCTGTGCCTTTGGATATATATATATATATATATATATAGAGAGAGAGAGAGAGAGAGATAGATAGATAGATAGATAGATAGATAGATAGATAGATAGATAGATAGATGGAGAGAGAGAGAGAGAGAGAGAGAGAGAGAGAGAGAGAGAGAGAAGAGAGAGAGGATTTTTTGAGACAGGGTTTCTCTGTGTAGTTTTGGTGCCTGTCTGTAGATCAGGCTGGCCTCAAACTCACAGAGATCTGCCTGGCTCTGCCTCCCGAGTGCTGGGATTAAGGGCATGTACCACCAGGAGTTTGATATTTTTTAAACAATTCCTTGGCACTGGAGATTGTAAGGAATCTCCATGTGGTGGACAATCTCCCGTTGTGTGCAGAAGGCCTTGAATTGGGAGCTAGTAAATGTGGGAACCTTTTTAGTTTTTAAAATTTTGGGTGGGGCATGTGAGCCCTACCCTGTAACACATAGGAACTGAGGAACACTTGGAGAACCTGGCAGCTAGGTCCACCTTTAATGTGGTAATACTGTGTCCCCCAATATATTGTGCACCCTAATAAACTTCTCTGGGGCCAGAGAACAGAACAGCCACTAGATAGATATGAAGGCCAGAAAATGATGGCACATACACACCTTTATTTTTTAATATTTTTCCTTTTATTCCATTTTATAATACCATTCAGTTCTACACAACAGCCACAGATTCCCTTGTTCTCCCCCTTCCTGACCCCCTCCCCTTCCCCCCAGCCCACCTCCCATTCCCAACTCCTCCATGGCAAAGGCTCCCCTGAGGACTGAGATCGACCTGGTAGACTCAGTCCAGGCAGGTCCAGTCCCCTCCTCCCAGAATTGAAGACCCTGACATTAACCCACACACCTATGAACATATAATTTTTGACAAGGAAGCCAAAAGTGTACAATGGAAAAAAGAAAGCATCTTCAACAAATGGTGCTGGCATAACTGGATATCAACATGTAGAAGGCTGCAAATAGATCCATATCTGTCACCATGCACAAAACTTAAGTCCAAGTGGATCAAGGACCTCAACATAAAACCAGCTACTCTGAACCTGCTAGAAGAGAAAGTAGGAAGTAATTTTGAATGCATTGGTATAGGAGATCACTTCCTAAATATAACACCAGTAGCACAGACACTGAGAGAAACACACACACCTTTAATCCTAGCATTCTGGAATGTTGGCACACACACACACACACACACACACACACACACACCCACACACACACACACACATCTTTAATCCTAGCCTTCTGGAGGCAGAGATCCATCTGGATCTCTGTGAGTTCAAAGCCACACTGGAAACAGCCAGACATGGTGACACACACCTTTAATCCCAGGAAGTGGTGGCAAGAGGCAGAAAGGTATAAAAGGCATACCTTTCTGCCTCTTGCAAGGAGGAACAGGAACTAGAGCCTGGATAAGGTTAGGCTTTTGAACAGCAGTTCAGTTGAGATCCATTCGGATGAGGACACAGAGGCTTCCAGTTTGAGGAAACAGGATCGGCTGAGAAGTTGGCCAGGTGACGTTACCTGTGGCCTGTTTTGTCTCTCTGATATTTCAATATTCACCCCGATACCTGGCTCCTGGGTTTGTTTGTATTAATAAGCCCTTTTAAGATTTGTGCTACATATATGTTAAATAGGCTCTTCAGCCTTTTGTCCCAGGTTTGAAACAGATGTGTGTGTGTGTGTGTATGTGTGTGTGTGTGTGTGTGTGTGTGTGTGTGTGTATGGGACAGAAAGTAAAATTAAAAATTAGTTTTTATTAAAATTTTAAATATTGACCAAGATGGAATTTGGTTAGGACCACCATCTGCTGTGTGGCCTTCAGACATGTATTGTTGGAGCCTATATGGAAAAAACCCATAAGCTACAATATCATTTTATGAGGCTTGTTAAAAATAAATAAATATATACATACATATATATACATATATATTTAAGGACCATTTGAAGAAACTCCCAGAATCCTCAAGAAGTTACCTCGTCCTTGGGCAGGTGTTATCTTTTGCGAACTACAATTCCCAGAGTCTCAGGAAGTTACCCGGTCTTTGGGCAGGTGGGGCTTTTAGGTTAACTTTGGGTCTAACATTCTCCACTTAAGTTGTATCTTAGATCAAATCTTTGACTTTATGATGGGTACTGGTTTACAATATGATCTAATAAGTGTTAGTTTAGTGATACTCAGATAAGAATAATCATTTACTTATATTAGTGATGTGAGAGCCAACAGTGATTAACAGAAATAGAAGGGCCAAAGGCCCTTTGTTTTGCGTTAAGCAGACCAAGTGTCCTACCATATCGTAGAACCCTATTAATTAATGAATCTATCTGTTGATAAATCTGAGACCATTTTTGTATGTCAATTGTCATTATAGGTATTTATTTTTTCTTCTGTATTAGGGAGTTTTCTTTTGACTTAGCCTTTTGTAGGAACTGTTATGGGGGCAGGGATAATGTATTTTCTTTTGTAGGTGCTTCTAGCTGAACTGGGTCATAGGCTGTCAGAGCTCAGGAAGGCTGGAAGGCTAGTCAAAGGCTGGGCACTGGTGCATTTACCAGAAGCATCTGATTAGCTGCTCCACGTGAAGGGACAGGGAGGAATCACATCAATTGGACTGGTTAACATCAGCTTTTAGCAAGTCCAGCGCTTAGCATCATAGTTTGTAGGTGGTCCCTAGATGGTGAGAATCAGCCAATTGGAAATCTGTTAAGATATAGACTAGGGACAGAAGTTAAAATTCAGAAACTTAAGAAAAACCTTACATTTGGAAGCCTGTTTTGTTTGATCTATTGACAGGTCAATCCAAGCCTTATGACTTTGGTTTCTATAAACTTATATGAATTTCAGTTCCCAAAGGATATACAAGTTTTAGATATATTAGCATTACTGTTGTATTGAAATCCACACTGTAGAAAAGGCAGTAGCTGGTGTCTGTAAAACAGGTGAAGTACACTCATGTCTTTGAGTCCCAGCAAAAGCTATAACTTTGGGTTAAAAGGCATGAACATTGTTTTATGTCCAGAGAGCCATATATAGATTGAACAGAAATGTCTTTAGTCCAATGAGAGGCACTTTTAAGTCTATATTTAGCAGACTAACAAAGGAAACCTAAAATCTTTAGCTTGTGACTAAATAATAAGTAGTCTGTGTTTTACCAGAGATAGATTAATAGCTTGACAGAACTTAACTGGTTAATGTTAAATCCTGAACTTTTGAAACCTTAGTGTAAAAATAGCATAGAAGGGAAAGAAATCGGAAACATTTTTATATACCTTAAGCCATCTTGATACCTTTACAAAGTGTATCCATCCATGTACCTCTGAACCACAACCCGGGTTTTGATGTCCTCAAACTTCAATAACTTGTATTTGCATAGCTTAATAACTTGTATTTACATACCTAAGTCACTTTTTCATCATAATAAGCTTTTACATCTTCAGATTTCATAACTTCCATTTATACACCTTAAAACACGTTCTTAGACCCTAAAATATTTCTTTAGTTTCACACAGCTTAAAGGTTAAACTTGAGAACTTTTTATGCTTGATCATTTCTAACAAGAAACAGGTGGTTGATTACTGAGAGCAATCATTGTAAAAGGGTGTTTCTTTAAATAAAGGGATAGTAACAAATTACACTGAAATCTGTTTTGTGAGTTTATCTGTTTTTTTGAGCCTGGTAATAAGGTAAATTGTGTCTAGACCTAGTAGTAACTCTAGAAAAGTAAGACCTGTGACCTGAATTTTACACAAAGGGATAATTAAGAAGGAAGCAGAAGCTTTGGGAAAAGAAATGGGTGTTTGTTCCTGTTAAAGCTCCTTATTTATCAAGATTGTATTATAATAAAACCTTTTATGAACTTAAGATGCTTTGTAGCCCTAAGAATACTAAATATTTTCAAAAGCTGTTGTTTAAAATATGTCTAACGTTTTTGTAATTGAAATGTAAAATTTTTAATTTTTTTCTTTAAAAGCTTCAATATCTTTCAAAAATAAAGAACCCTTTTTATTTTAAGAGGGAAGAAACAGAGCACAACCATAATCCACACAAGGCAAAAACAAGCTCTAATAGTATAGGTTTTTCAACATTTAATACTCAGATTAATTTATAGACCTTGTTTTTAGGACAAGACAAGAATTATCACACAAAAATCTATCCTAATATAAAATATCTGGGAGACCTATTTTTGTCTCCTTGGTAGACCCACTCCATGTGGTTATCTTTAATGATATGGTGGTGAAGTCACATGGAATCCATCTTCTCCAAACCTGGCAAAGATGGTGACCAGCTATGTGGCTATGTAGAGACAACAGATAGCTTATTTCCTCAAATTGGATCATGTTGCATGGTTTGTTTTTAAGATTACCTATGTATAGATTTTTAACTATCAACCATATACTACTAGTTTCAAATTAACCTTTTTTTATAGATCTAACAGATTTTAACAAAATCCAATAAAATGAACTTATAAATCTTCAGGTATGGAATACTTATATAAACCAAGTCTAATTTTTTGGCTGTTCTGCTTTGCTCTCTGTGAAATGAATCAACCTGACACAGGGCATAGAGAAAGCTTTTAAACAGGATTGAATCTAGAGAAAGGGGGAACTAGAACTCAACTCTAGTGATGGCTTTTAATAAAATGTAACAACAAAAAAAATTCTAAACTTCTGTTAACTTGAATCCAATGCTCAGAGAGCTCAAAGGTATATTTTGAGGTCTGGCCATAGGGGCAACCATGTGGTGACTGCCTGGTGGCTATAGAGATAATACATTTGACGTCTTTTTATATCATGTCATACATAAACATCATTTATGGATTTACCAGAATGTACAAACAGAAAAACTTTTTTTTTTTTTTTGGTTTTTCGAGACAGGGTTTCTCTGTGTAGCTTTGCGCCTTTCCTGGGACTCACTTGGTAGCCCAGGCTGGCCTCGAACTCACAGAGATCCACCTGCCTCTGCAATGACGCATGCAGACACAATTTTCTTGAGGAACAGAAAAACAAAACTTTCCATGGGAAAGACATTTCGTTATGAATTACATAGATATTGAACAATGTCTGATGGGCAACTTATAATTCCTGAGATAAGGGTAATACGGGACAATCTTAAAATATAAAGAAAAGATTTTTTTTTAGATCTTTCCAGGTGCTGCAGGCAGGACTGTAGCTCCTGAGAGAGCGCAGAGCGGGAAGCAGAGATATCCATGTGGGTACAGTAGGCTGCAGGAGTCAGACAAGCACCCATGTGCCCACATGGAGAGTGAAAGCAGTACAGAGAACAGTAGCTGCAGGTGGGAACTGAGAGACAGTATGTCACAGGCTGGATGGGAAGGGAGCCTTTGGGAGAGAGAGTCAAAGAAACGGGCAGGTTTTGGAGTGAAGGGAAAAGAGTCAAGAGCAGAGAATTCTCTCTCATTCTCCAACTGCTCACCAAGTTAGGGGAAATCATCTTGTTACATGTAAATTAACAGGGAAGGACTCTATGGGTACCTCTGGGTTCCTGGGCCATTGCTGCTGAGAGAACTGGGGAAAATTGTTTCCACTATCTCTGAGATTACAGAGCTGCTCAAAGGTCATAGCGGGAGAATCTTCAGCCAATGTCAGAGTTGCCTTGACCGAGAGGAGAGGCTTCAGTTGTCCCAGAACTGTATCTGGACCCACTCGAGGCACAAACTAAAAGTAAAGCAACGGAGAGAAAAGAGAGAAAGGAGACCACTGATCCTCATGTGGGGACTACCAGAGAAAAATGGTGCTACCCTCCGGGGAGGGGATGCGCACCAACTTCTGTATATCCCAGAAGTCCTTGTTCATGGCACCAGCTGTGAGGTCCCCCTTTTCCTCAGCACTCCACAGGGACAAAGGGGTAGAAACAGTGACAGAAAGCTTTTTATGTGGCTTTTGAACATGGCAGAGATAGCTCTCCAGGAGGCAGCTTCAGCGAGTCAGCTCAACTACATTCCGGAGTATAGGATTGGGGAGAGTAGCTGAGGAATCCCCTAATTTACATTAAACAACACACTCCTATCATAAAGCTCCTAGTACAAGTCTTAGTTATCATATGTGGAAGCTCCTAGCACAATTGTCTAATTACCACACGGGCAGCAGGGTGGAAGCTTCTGCAGGGAACTCTGTCAAGGGTTGTATTAGAGATAAGTCAGGCATCTGGGCCTAGAGACAGTCTCCAAATAAGATCCAGAAGGGAGCCTGGTGCTTTCTGCTGGCAGAAAGGAGTCCTCCACATTGCTGAGCTCTGAGAGACCTGCCAAGCCATGATAGACTGCAACCTGCAACCAGCTAGGCTTCCCAGCAGTGGTGGAGAGATTATAAGAGTGAGAGGACCAGAAAATCTTCTGTAAGATTGTATCTCCTAGAAATGTCAGGGAAGCTACACCTAAGGAATTTCAACGAAATGGCCGATTTAACAAGACCTGAACAAGTACACCATCAATAGATATGATTACATGGAAGGGGGAAAATCACAGGGCACCCAAGCCCAGACAAAGTACTGCAGACAACCAAGGAATTTTGAGAGCTAGAGAAATAGTCTTTCCTAAAGAAGATTCCCCCAATTAGATATCCAATATTGATTGGACCATCTTGAAACTATACTCATACAAGAAACATTATACAGACAGAGCACAGGGACTTGTATGTACATGTTTAAGAATATACATATATACATGTATATAAGTAGGAGCACTTAAAGAAAAAGAGGCTATTTGTCTGAGAGAAAGCAAGGGGGTGGGACACATGGGTGGAAAGTAGAAAAGGAAAAGATAAAATTATGTGATTACACTTTGATTTCAAAAAACAAAAAAATTGAAAAATAAGCTCATTTAAATACAACTTTTAAAAGAGATGGCTATTTTGATTTGTCCTTGTACCTTTCTAAGTGAGACAGCATTGCTGATGAAAGTATTGGGAAGGTCTGGGTTTAATGTTAAATGAATTAATTTTTGAAATTCTTATAGAAGGCAAGAGCAGATACTTTATTTTCCTATTTAAGTTATTAAGCATAGTTTATTAATATCAAGTATAAATTCCTCATGTGTAGTCATAAGTTTTTCTCTGGTCCCACCTGGCCCTGGAGTTAGGAGAAATCTCTCCCACACGTGATTCCACAGCTGCTTATAAAATAATCACTCAGAGGCTTATATTAATTATAACTACTCAGCCATTAGCTCAGGCTTATTAATGACTAGCTGTTACACTTAAATTAACTCATAATTCTTATTTATGTTATTCCATGTGGCTTGGTACCTTTTCTTAGTTCTGCCTTATCATCTTGCTTCCTCTGTGTCTGGCTGACAACTCCTGACTCTGCCCTTCCTCTTCCCAGCATTCTCCTAGTCTGCTTGTCCTACATATACTTCCTGTCTGGCTACTAGCCAATCAGTATTTTATTTATCAACCAATTAGAGCAACAGATAATCACAGCATATAGAAAGACATCCCACAATACTCCCCCTTTTCTGTCTAATCAAAAAAGGTTTTAATTTTAACATAGTAAAATTATATATAACAAAACAATTATCAAGCAAGATTTACAGTTATAATAGCTAGTCTATTTGTATTTGGCAAAATTAAAGAAAACATTCTATGTATCCTATATTTGTGAGCCTAAGATTTCATATCGAATTTATCTTTTATCATAACCAAGGAAAATTATAACTATCTAGTCTTCCACTACATCAAAGATCCCAGAGGGATATCATATTACCTAAGCAAACAGAAAGAACATTGTAAGCAACTTCCAAAAATCTAGAATGACAGAGACAGCTGGCTACCTGGAAAGCAACCCAAAGCTCCTCTGTAATGTTGGGGCATCCATCTTCAGCCAGTAGGCCTAGAGTTTTTAGTTGCTTCTCTCTGTGTCCCGTAGAATATTTGACAGTCTCCTCTGCAAAGCAGGAACCTGAAAAACTATTTTGCCCCATTTTGGCATATTCAGTGGTCATTTTCCTATGGATCCTGCATGTCCAGTCTATACAACATATTATCAAGTAGTGCAGGCAAGAGAAGTTTCTTGCCCAAAAGGCTATTTTTGCCAAGAAGATGATTAACTCCATATAGAGTGTCTTCAAAATCTTTCTCTTTGAAGTAAATTGGTGCTGCCAAGAGCAGACATATATCACTGTCTAGAAAGTCAAAGTTTTTAAAATATTTTAAATGCCATATCCTGTATGTCTTTCAAGTGTTTGAAGATTACCTACCTAATTGAATTATATCTATGTATACCTAGAAAACTTAACTAACATGACTATAAATTTGACTGTCATAGAAGTCTAATTATTAATCTGTATTTCTTAATTATCCATTACAATTTTAAATGAGCTACACAAACATAATATCTTAAGAGTAGAAATATACATACAGTATAACAAAATTAACTTTAAATTTGTATCAATAAACTAAAATCCACAGCAACACAAAACATTTCAAATAAGTTGTTGCTCTTTAAAAGTAGATCCAATAATCAACCCTTTTATCCTCTTATATCTATAACATCCTGTTTTCTTTTTGAGAAAGAGATTGTATTTATAATAAACCCCTTTAAATAAAAATAAATATTTATAAACAATATTTTGGGAATTTGAGCTTAGTTTCTCATACTACTTCCTGCTGGTTGAGGGTGCTGGCAATCTTATGGGGATCCTGAGAAAATTCAAGATAATGGTGAAGTCCTGGGAAGACCAGCTACAACATTTGTGGGTAGGTACCATCTGTTAAGGTTCAGGAGGTCTGTCTTGATCAAGTCTGATCCATCTTAACCTGGAACAAATCCATAGCTTCTTGCTTCCTGTGGAAACAAAAACAGAGCCTCCTTTCCAAAGCAACATATCCTTATATCCAAAGTTTGAAGTCAAGATACCTTTAAAATATACATATTGGTTTAACACAGCAGCTTTTATAATCAAATGTCTTTTTCCAGTTAAAAATACCAAAGACAATATAATTCAGACTCTGTGTGTGACTTCCATCTTTACATGGCTTATTTTTATATTACTTTTACTATCTCTTTAAAATACTTTATTTTTTAAAACTATTTCTTTATATAACTGTCTATCCTCCTGATTTCCTCTCTCTTCCAAGCCTACATACATTTTTACATATAATGTAAACCATTTAGAGTCTTATTTCATCTGAATCTGACTTATTGTGAATCTATAATCCTCTGACCAGGAGAGATTTTAAACTGCTAAACTTTGTGTTTAGGACTGAAGCAGCAGCTTTGCCTACTGACTCCACTCATTTCAGCTTTTTAACATGGTGGAAGTAATTCACCTCTCACTCTGGGAGCCATGTTCTCTGCTGACTCTGGGAGGCAGTGGGTCCACGCCTCCATCCAGCACCATGTGGCCTAGAAGCCTAGAAACCATTTTTTTTTGTCTGTACTAGCCAAAGCTAAATCCATCATGGAATGCACTATGTGACTTGGAGACACCACTGTGTACTGTGGCTATAATCCTCCATGATGCTTAGCTTATGGTAGCTGGTGGCCAGCTCCCATCTCACAGGCAGCTGTTGGGAGATGATTCTCTGTACTGCTACTGGCATGAGACTGTGAGACTAGGAAACCCAGTGTGGCTCTGTTTCTGTGCGTTCAGAATCTTAAAGCTTTCTTGGGTCTATGTGAATCACTGTCCAATGGTGAATGCATAATGTAGTCATAAGTTTTTCTCTGGTCCCACCTGGCCCTGTGATTAGGACAGATCTCTTCCACTGATGGTCCTGCAGCTGCTTATAAAATAATCACTCAGAGGCTTACATTATTTATAACTGTTTAGCTATTAGCTCAGGCTTTTTGCTGACTAGCTCTTACACTTAAGTTAACCCATAATTCTTATCTATAATTAGCCACATGGCTTGATGCCTTCTCTCAGTTCTGCCTTATCATCTTGCTTCCTCTGTGTCTGGCTTTTGACTCCTGACTACTCTGCCTTTCTTCTTCCTAGCATTCTCCTAGTTTGCTTGCCCCATCTATAATTTCTGTGTGACTACTGGTCAATCAACACTTTATTTATCAACCAATCAGAGCAACATATATTTACAGCATACAGAAAGACATACCACAGCACTCATGAATTGCAACTCTTCCATCCTTGTTTATAAGGTGTTACAAGGGAATCTGTTTTCTCCATATTTCATGTCTTCAACACATTCTCAGAATAAAATTTATTATCCTTCTCCTATGGTTTGCCGCCATTGGCATATACTGGAACTGCCCAGGGGAGCTCCTGCAGGAGTCACTACATCACTGGATAGGTTTTCCTTTCTTTTTCACCCCGAGCCCTCTGAGTGAGTTTGAGATTTTTTGTTGTTGTTGTTGCAGGCTTTTTGCACCAATGAGCTGACCAAGACAATCATTCACTAGACTCTCAGGTTATTCTAGATTGTGTCTATTTCACAATTACAACTAACAATCACAGTAAGAATTATAATAAAATAGATTCAGAGAAATTAGAGAACTAAAGCACCTTTTGAGTAAATAAATGTTAATAAAGACAAATACTAAAATAGGGTACTATTAAATATGATAAAGATAAGTGACTGTTAGGAGGTAGAAGTGGATACATAAGTGTTAGAAGAAGAATGAGAGGTGAGGAAAGAGAGCAACAAAGGTATTCAACCAGAGAAAGGTGATGCTAGGGTAAGACACAAACCAAGGTACTACAGAGTGTCTTAGTTAGGGTTTCTATTGCTGTGAAGGGACACTCTGACTACAGCTACTCTTATAAAGGAAACCATTTAATTGGGTCTGGCTTACAGTTCAGAGGTTTAGTTCATTATCATCATGGTAGGAGGCAAGGCAGCATGTAGGCAGACATGGTGCTGGAGGAGCTAAGAGTTCTTATGTCTTGAGCCATAGGCAATTGGAAGTGATCTGAGACATTGGTCATGGTTTTAGCATATATGGGACCTCAAAGCTTGCCTCCACAGTGACACTATTCCTTCAACAAGACCATACCTACTCCAACAAAGCCGCACCTCCTAGTAGTGCCACACCCTATGAGCTTATGGGGGCAATTTCAATCAAATTACCACATTCTGCTACCTGGACCCATATGCTTGTAAGAATATCATAACCCAGAATGCATTTAGTCCAACCTCAAAAGTCTGCATATTCTGTAACAGCCTCAACAATGTTTAAAATTCCAAACTTCAAAGTCCCTGCTGAGATTCATGCAGTCTCTTAACTTTAATCCCTAATAAAATAAAAATAAAAACCAAATCACATACTTCTAACATATAATGACACAGGATATATATTACTGTTCCAAAACATAGGGAAGGGAGCATCATGAGGAAATATTGGACCAAAGCAAGACTGAAAACCAGGTGGGAAAACTCTAAACTCTTCATCTCCACGTCTGATGTCAAGACACTCTTCAGATCTCCAACTCTTTTCATCTTTGTTGACTGCAACATACTTCTTTCTCTTGGGGTAATTCCACTCTCTGTTAGCAATGTTTCTTGGTAGGTATCTCACAACTCTCGAATCTCTAACATCTTGGGGTCTCCAAGGCAACCCAGGCTTCAACTTCACAGCTTCTTGCAATGGCCTCTCCAGGCCTCCACTCAGAGACACCCTGGACACACACCTGGCCTCAGTGGCTTTCCTTAGTCTCAGAGGTAAATTCCATAGCACCTTTTTTCTACCCTTAACTTGAGAACCATGTGGCCAAAGATACCAAGTCCTACTGCTTACTGGTGCTGGAACATGCCCCCCCTTATTCAATTAGATCTTCACCAACTTTCTGATTTTGGTAGTTTTTTTACTACCTAAGCTTGGCTGTCCTGAAACTGGATCTTTAGACCAGGCTGTCCTCAAACTCAGAGATCCACCATCCTCTGTTTTCTAAGTGCTGTGATTAAAGGTATGAACCACCATACCCTACCTTCAGCTTTTCTTTAATTCCTTTCCACAAGTTGGAAACTCAGCTGGGTGGGATTTCATCCTGAAGTCACCACTCTATTTATTCCATTTCTTAATCTGTTTATCTCCCTGAACACAGGGCTTAGCTCCATTCTGCTTCCTGATGCCCCCTTTCTCCTCAAACTTTACATTTTATATTTTTCCTTGCTCAGCTCACTCTTACTCAGATCTACAGAGAGAAATAGAGAAGGAATATGAAAGCTGTGTAGTGTGATGAAGTAAAGAACAGGGACAAATTCAAGGGTTCAAACCAGAAAATGCAGACAAAGCACCTGGAACTGTGGAAGAGATCAATGTTATTCCAGACCAGAAATTACAGACCAGTACAGATTCTGCTCTGTGCTGGAGCAATAGAAAAGGTGTCCCATGCATAGGACTCCATGTATCAAAGATTCCAACTTTTGAAATGAAAATTCTCTTAAGAGGGGAGAGCCCTGATTCAAACACCTCAGTTGAAATGTTCCCCTGCTCCTTAACTGCTTGAAAATAACTGCTTAGAAAAATGTTTTCTCATATTCAGCCGACAAAGTGCACAGAAAGGACAATTGTAATAGATGGGAGACAAAGTATATTTCAAGCTTGCAGTAAAACAGACAGCATCACCTGCGTGGTGCTGTTTTGGTGGGCATAAAAATTGGCCAGCAGCAAGTATATTGTAAACCTTACACCTTGGTCTCAGAAAGATACTAAAGCCAAGCAATGCGATGCAGGGTCACATTCCCAGAAAAAGCACTGAGAGGACATTATCTAAAGCTAGGGAGGTGAGGCCCACATTATAATGGAGACCCTAGGTTGTTGCATAAGTCAGGGACATGGTATTCTGATGAGGAAAGCTTCTAACAAGAACAAGCAGCCTAACAAAGAGGATGTATGTGCTGCAGGCAACATAGCTGGAGAAGCCGAGCTGAACAAACACTGTAGAAGTCAGATGAAACCAACATATGCCTCAGGCACCTGAAATATAAAGTCAGGGTTTGATGTGTGCCCTTACTGACTTTGGTCTTACTTTGACACACTATTCCCTTGATAAGTCCCATTCTTCCATTTTGTGATAAAAAATGATTATTCTGCACCAATTATATGTTGCAAGTATGTAACTTGTTCTTTTATATTATATGGGCTCATGATTAAGAAATTGCCTTGAGTTTAAAAAAAACATGCTTTGTACTTTTGAACAATATTTAGATGTTAAAGACTATTGTGACTTTTTGAGACTGAGTAAAGTGTTTTTGCATTATTATATGAAAAGGAAACTTTAGGGATCAACAATGAAATGTTATGATTTAATATGATATATTTGGTTATCAAGTTGGTAAAGAGTGAAGTGGTGATGATAAATTTTCATTGTCAACATGACATACTGAAAATTGGCATGGAAAGACACATATGTGTGTGTTTATGAGTGTGTTTCCAAAAAAGTTTAACTGAAGAGGGAAAATCCTGAAAAAAAATTAGAAAAGAAGAAATCCGTAAGTGCTAGTATTGCTTGCTCTCAGCTTTCTGACCTGGTGCATACTAACTCATGGGCTAGGGTCCAATACTAAATAGAAAAGAGAAAGTCCATCGGGCATCAGCATTCTCCTCTCTGTTCTCAGACTGCAGAAGCACAGCCACCAAAAGCCTCAGACCCTTGTTGCCATTACTTCCCTGGAATGGTGGACTGCATCCACTTTTTTTTTTTTACAAGTAGATAGGTATATTTTTATTAACATAAAGATATGCATTTAACATATTTAATAAATGTTGATTAAAGGCAGAATGTATAGCAGATCAAATTTTGCTTAAAATCTGTAACTTTATAAGAGCATGAAATATATAAATTCATAATTCATAAGTACCATTTAGATTTGGTAATAGATGTGCAGTGATAATCTGTATTTCCTGTTATCCTTTCTCTCCTCCTCTTCCCTGTTCTCCCTTCTCTAGCTGTCAGGATCAAACCCTAGGCTCTTACACATACTAAGCAAGCTGTCTACACTGAGCTCCATCCCAGCTCCTCTCATGTTTTTCTCATTCATTACAATTAACATATGTGTATTTATAATTAACAAAGACAAAAGGAAGAGGCACTCTTCTAAGACTATGACTTTCTAGTACATGAATAACAATAACCTTATCACAAAGCATTATGATACTTTAAGATATTTGTAATAATAAAGATTAGGTAATATATAAATAGCAGTTTATAAATTACATCCAAGGATATTTTCATGTTTGGTGATCACACAAATCCTAAGATACAATTTGAAAAGATTGTATAATGAGGCCTCATTTTATGGATGGGACTTTATATCCAGCTCTTATTGAGGTACAGTTTTGGAGGCTGTACACAAATCAGTGAATCTGGTTTTGCTTTTTTTTTTTCCCCTGAACTCCACATGATAGAAAGAACAGTTTTTAAAACCAGATTAAAAGACAAAACAAAACAAACGAAACAAAACAAAACAGCAACAACAACAACAAAAAAACTAAAACAAAAACAAAAAGCTGGGCAGTGGTGGCACACGCCTTTAATCCCATCATTAGGAGAGCTAGGCGGTTGGACAGGAACCAAAACTACATGGAGAAACCCTGTATCCATTCTTAAGTGGTGATTCCCCAATAAGTCTTTTCTTATGTAGCTTTTCTTAGGCATTTTATCATAGTAGCAAGGAAAGAAACCAAAACAACTGAGATACATGGTGTGCACCTCTTTTGTTCAGGGGTCTGTGGTCTGAGTATAGGTGAGGTCAGACATGTGGGTTTTGCATCTACCTTTCATTGAAAATTCTAGACCACAAGGCTTTTTATAAGCTTTCTTCAGTTTGTGACCTTTTGCACATAATTGTCACACATCTCTGCTGAGAGGATTAATTGTTCTTACTGTGTGAGTTCACTGTTGGAGGGGACCTAAAGTTTATCCATGCTTTCTTATTCTCTTCATCATATACACATGTGCTAGTTTTAATCCTTTACTTTCACTATAATAAAAATTTAGCATCAGTATAGCCTTTCTCACGAGTTCTGTGAGTTCTTAAAGCTAGAATGTGGCCTCAGAGACGTCTTTACCAAAGTTAACGCTACATTACTTTTAAAAAGTATTTGTATTTTATAGTTTAATAATCTACTTATTAATAACTTATGCATTGTTGTGGGATATTTGTACTCTGTGTGAAGATTTGTTGCTGTGATTAGTCTAATAAAAAGCTGAGTGGCAAATAGCTAGACTGGAGGGATAGGTGGAATTTCCAGTTAGAGAAAGGAAGAGGAGGAGGAATCTAGGCATGCAGGAGAAGCCAGGAGACACAGAGAGGAAACAAGAGGTACAAGATAGAAAGGAAGTAACATAACATAATAGAACATAGATTAACATAAATGGGTTAATTTAAATTATAATAGCTAGTTAGGAACAAGCCTAAAGCTATAGTCTGAGCTTTCATAATTAATAAAAGTCTCCGTGTTATTATTTGTGATCTGGTGGCCTAAAGAAAAGTCCGACTACATATGGTGTACAATGTGGAGGCTTGAATATTCACATAGGGCCTGAGACAGTGGTCTCTCAGTCAGGCTCATAGTAAACAGGCACAGCTCTTTTAAGAGGCCCTACTGTGCAGCCGAGGACTTGAGCAACTGATACTGGGTACAAACTCCTGTTGCAGGCAGACACAACAAATTCCCAGAGCTGAGGCTAGGCTCTCATGGCACTGAGGGGGCAGAGGCAGCCTCCAGTGCCACTTTGTAGCAGTAGTCTAGCAGTTTAAGATTTGTCTCCCATGGTCAGAAAATGCTGCAAGTGCATGGCTGCAGATGTGTAAAAAGCCAGTTCCAGGATCCCCCCCCCCAAAAAAAAATCCAACAAACCAACCAAAAACCCCCAAACTCTAAATAGTTACAATATGTTTTAAAATGTACTAGGTGCTGAAAAAAGAAAAGAAAATGAGTAGAGACAGTCATAGAAAAAATAAATAGTTTAAAAATAATAGTCTTTAAAGAAAGAGTAAAAGTAATATTTAAGAAAATAAGCCACAGAAAGATGGGGAATACATAGGTTGTCTGGTTCCTGTGCGGTGCGGCTTTGTTGACTTTCAAGTTTGTAAATGTGAATGTACAAAAAAAAAAAAACAATAGCAGCTGAGAAAGACTGGATTATAGAAACTGCTAAATTAAACCAACCTATATATTTTTAGGTTGTCAACTTCAAAATGGAAGTCTCAAAAATATGTTGCTTTAGAGGAGAGGTTATGCCTTTATTTCCACAGGAAACAAAAAGTTATCGTTCTTTTCAGAATTAATGAAAATCAGTTTTTATTGGGGGAGATCTCCTAAGGATCTTGGCTACAGACATGAGGGGGGAAAAAAGAAAGACTACAGACCAGGCGACATATATGCTGATCCCCCTACTATGGGAACAGTTCTGATACTGGATGAGACATGATAAATTTTGTTGGCTACAGAGTCCTCATGACTTATTATTGCATGCCATCCTTTCATGTAGGTGGCTAGAGATTTATATTACAGTTTGATCATGCAGTCCAAATGTACTTACAAAGTTGACAGATAGCTTTTAACTGCTCAAACGTAAAACAAAAAAATCATCATTAACTGACTTGTGTACACAGTACATTCCATGATATATATATATATATATATATATATATATATATATATATATATATATATATATCTCAGAAAAAAATGACCAGAAATCAACAAAGACAAGAAACCCAGGTAATTCAGCCTCAAAATTTTGCATCCAGAACAACTTCAAAGCTTTTTAGCTCAGATGGTCCAGCCTTACAGACTATCCAGCCAAGACTTCAGATAAGTTGTACACTTTCCCATCACACATAGGCTAAACAAAATGTAATATAGCTAGCTTTCCCAGGACTTGACTATTATCCCAATTTTCTCAGTGTCCCCTAAAGATGCTGTCACCCCAGACAACAGGAAGCAGTCTAGAGAACATGATGCCCACATCCCCAACAGTTGGAGTGGGTGGTTTTTGGTCATTTGGTAGGTTATGGATGTTTGTTATCATTTAGCAGAGTTGGTTACAAGTTATTATTGGTAATGGTTAGGGGAAAAGCTGAACAAAGGAGATGAGATTTAGGAATCTTTTTCTGATGGGAAAAAGGGAGGATATAAGTATAGAAATGATGGGATAAAAACGTAGATTGTTGAGTCTACATTTATTATTATTAAGAGATTTTCTATTCATTTTACATATGAACTACAGATTCCCCTCTCCTCCCTCCTTCTGCCCCCCCAGACTTTCACCCCAAGCTGTCCCCCATTCCCACCTCCTCCAAGGCAAGGTCTTCCATGGGGAGTCAGCAGAGTCTGGTACATTCAGTTGAATCAGGTTCAAGCCCCTCCTCCCTGATCTCAGGCTGTGCAGTGCATCCCACCATAGGCACTGGGCTCCAAAAAGCTGGCTTATGCAACAGGGACAGGTCCTGATCCCACTGCCTGGGGGTCCCCTAAACAGTTCAAGCTAAACAACTGTCTGGCCTATCCTGGGGGCCTAGTCCAGTTCCCTGGGGGCTCCTCAGCTATTGTTTCACAGTTCATGCATTTGCACTAGTTTGGCTGGCCATCTGTGTACATTTTCTAATAATGATCTCAATGTCCCTTGCTCATAGAATCCTTCCTCTCTCATTAATTGGGCTCCTGGAGCTCGTCCATGGATCTCTGCATCTGTTTCCATCAGCTTCATCCCAGGGATGCAAGGGTGGTTCAACATATGAAAATCTGTCAATGTAATACACCATATAAACAAACTGAAAGAAAAAAAAAACATGATCATCTCATTAGATGCTGAAAAAGCCTTTGACAAAGCCTTGACAAAATCCAACACTCCTTCATGATAAAGGTCCTTGAGAGATCAGGAATACAAGGAACATACCTAAACATAATAAAGGTAATTTACAGCAAGCCAACAGCCAACATCAAATTAAATGGAGAGAAACTCAAAGTGATTTCACTAAAATCAGGAACAAGACAAGGCTGTCCACTCTTCCCACTGAAGTTCTTGCTAGAACAATAACACAACAAGAGGAGCCTACTTTTGAACAAACACTAGTCTCAAATATTTTAATTGGTATGATTTTTTGTATATTGATACAAATTTGAGGTTATTTTTGTTATACTGTGTATATGTTTGTACACTTGTTTAAGGTCTTATACCTCTGCAGCTCATTTAAAAATGTAACAAAGTTTTAGCCCTTGAACATTATTTAGGATAATAAAGAAAGACAGGTTAGTAGTTAGTCATCTATAACAATCAAACTTATATTCATGTTAGATATGTGTTAAAGATCAAATAGAGATAATTTTAAATGGATAGTCTTCAAATACTTCCAAGATCTACAGAATTTGACATTTAAAATGTTTTAATAACATAAGGCTTTTCATGACAGTAAGGCATATCTGCTTCTGGAAGCACCAATTTACTTAAAAAAAAGGCTGATGGGCATCAAAGAACTTCCATATAGAGTTTTCTTTCAATATGACAAAGCTAGCCACTAGACAAGACACTGCCCTTACCTCAGCTGCTGGTAGTATGGTGTCCAAACTGGACAAGCAGAACACAAAGAAAGTTACTGCTGAACTTTACCAAGACAAGGTAGGACAGTCCTTCAAAATTCCTGCTTCACAGAAATGTCTATGAGATATTCTAGGCCTGTAGGCTGAAGATGAATGCCCCAAGATGAACCTTAGTAACTGTCCAGGCAGTCATCTGTTTTTCTCATTTCTATAGTTTTGGGAGTTGTTTTCACTGTTATTCCTATTTGCTCGGGTAATATTATTTCCTTCTTGGATCTCTGATGGAGTTGAACATGAAAGAGTTATAATTACAATTTTCCTTGTTACCAAATTCAGAAAAGAAACTGACAGAAGAGATCTAAAATTTATAAGGTTAAGAAACATAAAAGCTTAAGTTGTTCATCTAAGAAGATATTTTAAGGCCTAAAAAATATTTTTAAGTATGGTAATACAAGTTATGATAGAAGGCGATTTAGTTATAAAACATTTAACTCACTAAGATAGGATAGATAATAAAGCAATTTCTCTGAATTTGTCAAATACAAATGGACTGGACATTGTGAATGTAAATCTTACCTGATAATTTTTCTTATCGTATGTGGTTTTACTATTTTAGAGTTAAAACCTTACTTTTTTATTTATACAAAAAGGGGGGAAATGTTGAGGGATATTTGTACACAGTCTGAAGATGTAATGCTGTGTTTGGTGTAATAAAAAGTTGAATGGCCAAAGGTAGGCAGGAATTATAGGTGGGATTTCCTGAGAGAAAAAGAGAGAGGAGGAGGATTCTAGGCATGCAGGAGAAACATGGAAAGGAAACAGGAGGTACAAGATAGAAGAGAGGTAATGTCATATGATAGAACATAGATGAAAATAAATGAGTTAATTTAAGTTATAAGAGCTAGTTAGGAATAAGCCTAAGCTATAGGCAAAGCTTTCATAACTATTAAGTCATTATTTATGAGCTGACAGTCCCAAGAAAAGTCTGACTACAGTGCATGGAGTGCACACTAGGATCTAGCCACTGTACTATGCAATGAAACTATGAACACACTCACCATGTCTCAAAGCACCACAGAGGAAAGACACTAGAGAAAAGAAACAATATACTCACCAAAACTCATATATGATGGAGGCATTTTAGATTTTTTTCCCATATGGATCAATATTTTCCCAAAAGAACATGATAATTGGAATTGGCAAACATCAAATTTAAAGTTTACAAAGACACACATAAATTTTGCTTATTTGTTTTTTGAATGGAAAGAAACAAATTTGATGGATAAAAATGAATGAGAAAAGAATTTTGTTAGAATTGAACTCAAAGCTTAGATTATATATGCATGCAAGTCCAAAACTTTTTATATTTTATTTATTTGCTTACTGTAAACATTTTGTGTGTGAATATATGTGTGCATATACACATGCACACTCTGCATTCATGAACACATGCACATTTGTGTGTTTGAGTATGTGTATGTATGTGTATGTACATATGTATGTGTATTTGGTTGGTTGGTTAAATTTTGTGATCATTGATTTCTATTTTCCAGCAATCTGTTTTTAGAATAATCTAGAATGACATACTTTTGAGTATATCATTGATTGCATTTCTAGAGATATGTAGTGGGAGATGGAAGACACACCTTGAATATGGGGTAAAAATATCCCAGGTCCTGAGGTTCTGGTGTGAAAAAAGAAGGAGAAAACCTGCTGAGAACCAATATTCTTTGCTTTCTGCTTCCTGGTTTCCCTAGTTCTACCCACATGCTCCTGCCCCATGGATTCCACACTATATAGTAAGCAATACTTCTTCTAATCACGAACTGGCATAAATTCCTTAGTCAAGTTGTTCTTGTTATGTTATTGGTCACAGCAATGAGGAAAATAATTAACATCCTTAATTGAAACTTAAAACCTCTCTATTTGGCACATGACAATTTTTTACTTTACAAATTTCTTTACAATCATTGGTACTTTATTGTGGCTTTGATCATGTTTACCAAGTACTAATAATTGCTATCATATTAACATGAATACTTTTCTTAGGGCTGGATAGGTGCCATAATGGTTAAGAGCATTAAGAGCATTGTCTGATCTCCCAGATGACCAGTGTTTTATTCCTAGCACCCATATGAGGGTTTACAACCATCCATAATTTCATTTCCAGGGTATCCAACATCCTCTGCTAGCCTCTAAGAGCACCAAGCATAAATATGTTGCATGTATGTTCATTCAGTAAAACACCCATACATGTTATAGGATAATCGTTTTTTTTTATACTGGTTTAATAAAATGCTGATTGGCCAGTAGCTAGGCAGGAAGTATAGGGGGGATAAACAGACAAGGAAAATTCTGGGAAGGGAAAGGCTGAGTCAGGAGACATGGAATGACACATAGGTAAAGTCATGGAACATGTGGCAACATATAGATGAACAGAAATGGGCTGAGTTTAAATGTAAAAGCTAGTCAATGGAAAGCCTGAGCTAATGGCCAAACAGTTTTAACTAATATAAGCCTCTGTGTGTTTACTTGGGTCTGAGCAGCTGAGGACAGGGCGGGACACAAAAAAATTTCATCTACATATATGCATTAAAAAAAGATTGTAAAAAGAATACATTTCTTAGTATTAGATACAAATGATGTTGAGATGAAGATTATAACATATTTAAAAGTATTCCTTTTTATTTAATTAATTAATTATATTTATTTATTTATTTATTCTTCTATCATGTTTAGCCCTCCCTCTTTTTCTCCCATTCTCTCTTTCCACCTCCTCTCTCCCCCAGATCCACTCCTCTCCTCTTTCTCTTGAGAAGGCCTCCCAGGGATATCAACCGAATATGTCATAACAAGTTATAATAATCAAACACAACTGGCAAAATAAAGTCAATGAAATGATTCCTAATGATATTCTACTATACTCATGTATGTAGTTCTTACTGCATATTTTTATAGAAACAAAGGTAACTTGAGTTTGTATTGTTTTATAGGATGATAATAATAATTTTAAAAAACTCTATGGCAAATACTTCCTATCCAATTGAAAGCAATTAAGGGATATATAAATAGTATACACAAAATCATCTGAAAGCTTTTCACATTGAGTTACTGTCTTGTTTAAATACTTCTTGATATAGACACCCATTAATGACATTCCTCTCTCCTCAAGCACCTGTTCCTGGTAAAAACAAGGGCTGTATTGATTTGCTGCAATTTATCTTCTCCCAGGATTTTTGTCTTGACAGTGCGAGAAGATTAATTGGAATTAATGGCATTTGCACAGCTAATTAAAGTCACTCTTCCTAAAGTCAAATCAATTCCTTTAATCAGGGGAGTGACAGCGCTTTGCTTCCTTGTGCTACTCTGCATGTAAACGTTCCCTGGATGAGTCAGAATCTCTGAAAGCGTTAGGCATAGAGCACAGGAACTATTGGGGCTTGCCAGGAAGTTTTCTGTCACACAGTAATTTACAAAATATCATTTACTCATATACATATATAATGTTTTCATTAAACACAATAAATCCAATTTACAGATGTTTCTTACAGATATTCCATTTCATTCTACAGTTCCTTATGGTAGTTGAAATGCATGCATAAATACTCAGGGTAATTCTTAGTGAATGTTCAAGCAATAGGGGAAGAGGATTCCAAATTACTTGTCATTGTAGGCATAAAAGAAATGTTCTGTTTATATCCTCAGAATATGTTATATCCATGCATAGGAAATTTCTCATTAAACACTGATTAACTCAGTCAAAATGATATTTTAAGAGAAAATTTGGACATACATCATTTTGTGCATATTGGTTTTGCTGTCAGTACAATGGTAATAAGAGGTGCCAGACCTCACATTCTCAGTGTGGGGAAGAAAGGGGATATTTCCATTGACAGCTTGTAGTCCATCCCTGAGGGAAGTCAGGGCTGCTACCTGGGGGCAAAACCTGAAGCAGAGATCATGGAGAAGTGCTGTTTACTGGCTTGCTCAGCCTACTTTCTTAGACACCTAGGGAACATCTGCCCATGGGTGGCACCACCCCAAATAGTCTGAGCTATCCCATAAAGCGCTGACTTTCCTCCATGACCTCTTCATGACTTCAAAAACAGTGCAATTGGGTGAGTCTTCCACTACCAAGTTTGGTTGCCATATGCGATGTAGCTTTGGTCCTCTTGTGCTGACCCTGAGGACACACTCAAGAAGATTTCACCTCAATGATGTGAGTATCATCTTAATCACAACTGACTTCTCAGCTCAGTTAACCAGGAATAACAGTCTCAGAAAAGAAAAAGTTTCATTTTAGTACTTCTGATATCTTCCTAATCACAGCTTATTTTTCTGCTCCAGCTGGCCTGATCCACAGTTACTTAATTCAAAATATTGTTCAAATGGCCTTGTTAGAGCCTATAATACTTTCTTCTGAGACTCCACAAGTCAATCTTCAACCATGTGCATTACTCTTATCATTGTTATCTTCTGAGATCCTACATTTGCCCAATATGTTCTGAGTACTCAATGGTTTTTGCATCCCAAAGTTCAATACTACTACAATCCTCAAAACCATGGTCGGATCTGTCTCAGTAATACTCCAGCCTGGTACCAATTTCTGTATTAGTTATGGTTTCTATTGTTGTGATAAAATACCATGACAAAAAGCAATTTAAGGAAGAAAGCTTTATTTAAGCTTACAGTTTCAGACAATAGTCCATCACTGAGGGAAATCAGGTCAGAAATTCAAGGCAGGAGACGGGAGGCAGGAAACTGGAGGCAGGGAGTGATGCAGACCATGGAGAAGTACTGCTTACTGGCTTGTTCCCTATGGTTTACTCAGCCTGTTTTTCTAATATACATCAGGACCACCTGCCCAGAGATAGACCACCCAAAATTGGCTGGACACTCCTACACTATTCCTCAATCAAGAAAATGCCCTACACACCTCTCGAAAGGCCAATCCTATGGAGACATTTTCTTGATTAGGTTCCTTCTTCCCAGATGACCAGACCTTGTATCAAGTTAACACAAATCTAGCAGCAGAAACATTAAGAGCAACCTTCAAAGGTACAGCTTTGAAGAAAAGTAATTATTAAAATATATTCAGATGTGTAAGTGGATTTCAGATATGCTTTTTAACTAGATCCAGGAATCAAAACATACTTCTATAGGACTTGAATAGATAGTTTTGAGTTACAGAAGTCACAAGGATAAAGTTTGGGAAAATATCTCAGAGTGATATGCCGAAAGCCATCTCTGAGTCCTTACCTGTTTTCTTGCTTTTATTTAGTCTGTAAAAAGAAATGGTTATCTTACTACTTAGAAAAGCATTTGTCTTGGATATTTTATTTTACAACTATAATCTATATTTTTTTCAGTTAGGTAAGATTATATACATTTATCATATAAAACATATTTTTAAGCATATATATGAATATTTGTAATTGTTCAGTTGACAGAGACTAAATCTTACATCATTGTCACCAGATTTTGCTATGCATTCTTTCTGTTGCTAAAATTATTTGTAATTTTTCACTACTTTTGCAAACATTTTTTATTTTTTATGGCATATTATTATGTGAGTACACCAGAGTGAAGTTACAGATTCAATTATTGAACTTTTATTTTTCCCCATTCTGTAGTTTATTTTTTCTCTTTCTGGTTGTGAAATTCAGCTTCCAGATTTTACCATCAATGTATTCCATTTCATGATATATTTTCCTTTTACTTAGTCACAGAGATTTCAAATTATGTATCACAAACTATGGTTTTACCTGGTAGATTGAAAAAGGCTATTAGAGTATCTGAGTGTGTTACTCACACATTAGAAGGTAGAAGACATCAAAGATTGCTCATCTCAGGGTTCAAGAACTGAATAAAATAAGATGTCAAGTACTAATTGACGCAAATGCTAAAGCATTTGATTAGGAAGTGGATCTGTAACAGAGATACTGGCAAAAATCACAGCTGAAGGAAGAATGCATGAAATTACAGGTTCCATGTATTGGCAACAGCCATATTCATGTCAAGGATCTGCTTCAATGGACAACTGATTTCCAAGGGAATAAAGTGGGGTTCTGGTGGTTACATTGGATGCTTAGATCCTGATGAGTGAGCAACGTCAGGAGCTTTGGAGGTATTTGCTTCTTAGCTACCATTCTTCAGTTGATAAGAATTATTGAAAAGCCAGGATTTAGGCTCAAGGAACTGATGGTGCCTGACCCTAAGGCACAGAATCATGAGTTTTCAAAGGGATTTAGATGGAGCCTTCATGAGTACTGATAGGTAAGGGAATCTGGGGAATTAAATCCAGGATACCCATGTAGAAACATCAAAAAGGCAGAAATGATACTAAGGCTCTCCACTTATGGTTCTTTCAGACAATGGTAACTGGAAGCCCCTCTAGAGGACTGTTTTACATTTGTCAATAAAATTTTAAGGCTGCAGCTGTACTCAAGATATCAAAGCTAGAAGTAGAGGGCTAAAAGCACAGCTTCAGCTAAGCTTGCTAGAGGTGTTGCTCAGTGGTCGAGTACTTGCTTAGTATCCGCATAGCTCTAGAACTGATCTCTAACACTCCAAAGTAAATAAGTAAAACGGAAATTTAAAGTGCAACTTAATTTGAAAACATGTGTTTTTCTGTTTGTAGGAAACTACAACTTACTTATAAAACTTCACTTACTTAAATGTAGCATTCTTCACATTTCGTCTCAGTTCTGAAGAGCAGAGAAAAATTTATCACTATTTCTGTTGCTTTGTAAGTTTTTGGTTAAGAACTTCCAGTATCCCTCTCAGATAATAAACTACAAAGACTAAGTGTATGTAGCTCTAAAGACCCCTCATCTGGTTCTATGTGGCAAAGGAGGGTTTTTTCCTATGCCTTTTCTTTTAACAATCTGAGGGATAGGTGAAAGGTTGCTTCACAATTGTGACTTGACTGCGGCTCTTCATTTGCAGGAAACATTGCCTGAGAACCAAATGTAGATAGCCATTTAAGCATTATTGAAACAACCAATAATCTCTGCCTTGCCTGTTCATATAAAACCCTTATGTTTAATGATGTGGGTTTGCATGACTGGTTGACTTTTGCATCTATTTGTGTTTTAGTACTGGAAATTATAATTCCTAAAATAGATGCATAAATGACGTCAGAAAGAGTACCCTCTCCAGAGCTTAGGAGAGTTGATTATCTCCATTTTATAGTGCTTGGGAGTGGAGCTTTATCCCTACTTTAGTGTGTCAAAGGCTGGGTGGATGAGTGTGGAGCGCCTCTTACTTTACTTATCCTTAGTGTCCAAAAATAAAGTATGAATACTTTAGTGGAAAACATTCCAGAAATCTTACAGATAATACTACACTGATGATACCTTCAAGTATTTTTAATAAGATATTTAGATACAATGTTTAGGTCAAATTAATGCAGCACCGGGAGTTTAATGTACATCTTCTTGGAATCAGAAGACTGCTGCACTACAGACTTCTTCCTTGTTTCTGATTATAAACATGTCAGCACTTGAATTCCATTCCACAATCAAACAATATAGCTAAGAATTCTGGAACCATTGGTTTGGAGGGGGGTAGTCAGTCAGTAACATGCCAGCTGTGCAGACATGAATGTCTGAGTTCATGACCCCAGGACACACGTAAAAGGCCATATATAATAGCATGTACTTGTAATCTCAACACTGGGAAGGTGGAGACAAAACTGGTCTTTCGGGCTTCTTGGCCAACCAGTCAAGATGATTAAGTTTAATATTCTCAGGTCAATGAGAGACTCTGTCTGGGAAATTAAGTTAGAGCATGATAGTGAAGAGATCCTTCAACCAATTCTGGCCTTCACATGCACATACACATTAGTTCAGTAGTGTGAACATACACATGAATGAGCACATAGACAATGGAACCTAGGGATGGGATCTATGCTGAGCCCAGGCCCTCACCTCTTGTTCAGATGGGAGGTCTGGGGCAGGATGGGATCTGGGGGCTGGTCTCTTAACTCTCAGGAAGTGGCTGTGGTCTTGGGTGGATGGGTGTGGGGGCAGGGCGTGGAGATTGCAGGGTCTCCCGGGAGGTCTTGGAGAAAGGGAGCCTTCCCAGTGGGGGTGAAGGAGATCCTGACGATGGCCAGAACCTGGGGCCAAGTTGGGCAAGTCTTCCCCGGAAACGGCTGGTGCCCAGGGATGGGATCTAGGCTGAGCCCAGGCACTCACCTCTTGTCCAGATGGGAGGTTCAGGGCAGGATAGGAGCTGGGGGCTGGTCTCTAAGCCTCAGGAAGTGGCTGGGGGCTCGAGCGGATGGGCGTGGGGGCAGGGTGTGGAGATTGTAGGGTCTGCTGAGGGTCTTGGAGCTAAGAGTCAGGACAGAAACTAAATTGGATGATAGGAGATCAAATTTCTAATTTCCTAGTTGCCCTCACACCTAGTAAGTACCCCCATGTTGAGACAGACCTTGCATTTAGGTGATGATTTGATTGAAAGAGATGAAGTAGGAAGCATTCAGAGTTCTCAAAATCATGCTCTAGTGGCTTCACAAGCGTTGATTCTTGCTATTAAAAATATTGATCCTCCCAGGGTTGTGAGCTAATAAACACAAGCAAATATCAAGGTGTAGTCATGGTAAGAATATGGATTTTAAAGTCAGAAGGCCCTGTGATAGATAGCGTTTCAGCCCTTGGGAGACTGTGATTATTCCTTTCAAGAAGTAGGAGAAATATCCATCTTCAACTCTAGTGTACTTTAAAATAATGAGGTCTATAGGCGTGTGTGTCCCATTACTGAACATATCAGAATCTCAGCATTTACATTGCATTTTCTTTCTTAAGGAAGGTAATTGAAAGCTACTAACAGATTGGTGGAAGGGAATTAATTAAAACCAGTCTTGCAATTGGAGTTAAAAAATATTAATACCAAACATGGTAACCAGAAAATACTGCAAGCAATGGCTTAGGTGGTATGTGGGGGATGGCAAAAATAAATGAAAGAAAGACATTAAATGCTGGGATTGGAATGCTTCTGTAAGACAAGCAAAACTGTCAGTTTTTCTTACTTGCCTCAGTCTTAACACAAAGCCCAATATTGGCATCTTTATAATGATCTCAACTCTCATTGTGAAATAACTTTAATGACAACATTGAATTTTCTTTTTGTTTCCATCATTTATATGCACTATAAAAGGATTCCCTCTCAGAAAAGAGTGACATAATTTTCCTGGTAAAATAATTTCTCCAACACATGTATTTTATGAATGCTTATATCAAATAAACCGGTTCCATGGAAGGATTAGTATCTCCTTCCTAGTAAAGCCAGACAGTTGTTTTGTCAAGGAATCTTCCTATGAGTCCCGACATGGCCTGTCTGCTAATTTTATCTTTCTTGTTCTTCTGCTTCTTTCAACAGAGTGGTTTTCATTGTTTCCCACTGAAACCATGTTCTCCGTATATAGGGCTTTTCTCTAGTTCCTCTCAACCTCTCCCATGAAAGGAATCTACGTCAGGAGATTTCCACCTACAGGTATGTTTCTTTCAGAAGAGAGCTGCATCTACAGAATCCACCATGACAGCTCCCATCAGGGTTTGCAGCTGAGATAAATACCTTTATGCTGTTTAGGCTTTAGCACCACACACCACTTTTTGTAGTTTCTATGTTTTATTACCAGTCCACATTTAATTCGCTTTCCATTAATACTCCCAGAAATTATTCAGGGATAAGGTTTTCTGTCTTCTCTGATCATTGTCTACTAACATTTGTGTCCCTAGAGATATATTCTCTGCTCCTTTGAGTAGAATTGCATTTTGTCATTTTTTTTTTTTTTTGCTCAGAGTTCTGAGAGTTTCACAACTATTTCAGCTATACTCATCACAATTACAATATTCCAAGTTTTGGAGTTAGCATTGTTTAAAGATTTCAAATGTATGTCATATATGAACTGAAACAAGACTAAAATACATAAAGCCTCTGTGCTTTCTCCTAGATTTATTACTATAATTCACATTACCTTTGTACTCATCAAATGTTTTAGGTAAGAGTAGTTCCTGCTTTAATACAACATTAACAGAAATTTGAATAATATGTGGCAGATGAAAAGGTAAGAGACAGTATAGCTCCTGATGATGGTTATATTGGTGATAGAAAGTCACCAAGATTACCACAGTTGCACTGCCTTTTTTGCGTGTGTGTAAAGTGTTACATCAGTAACACAATATCTCTATGGCTTACTCATCCTTAATTTTGAAGGCAGATATATTGAGCTTCTGAGATTTTCAGTTATTTCTCAAAGGTCTCAGAAAATGTGTTATTTATAAGTCAATTGGTTGTCATTCTACCAATGTACTATATATTTTTATTTTGTGTTTAAAAAAAAGCAAAAAACAAAACACAATACCTACAACTCAAAATTCAATTCACATTCTTGTAAAAAAAAAAAAAAAAGAAATCATAGCATATACCTGGATGGTATTGTATTATTGGACATGGTATGTTGTTAACCAAACCCAAAGTAAAACAATAAAAACCCTAGTACTATTTTTCTAAGTTTAACATTTGTCTCTGGGTTCCCCTCTCTGTGTCTCTCTCTCTCTCTCTCTTAGATTGTGGATTCATATCTTTCCTGACAATTTACAAAATCCATTTCCCAGGTTTTAATTTGAAATGTTATTTACAATTAGTACACCACAGTGATCTTCCTAATGATGCCATTAAGGATGCATACAAAGTTTTATGAATAAGAAAATGTTTGATGGCTCATTTATTACAATATAGCAATCATAAATGGCAAGATACATTTCTTATATTGCTGAATATGAATATAAATTCATCTGAATGAGAATTTTATTACAATTTAACATTTATGAAACTCAATAAACTTTCCATTTATCTCTCTTTTTGGAACATTCTATCTGTTCTGTGGGGGGTACGTAAACAACTCTTCAGGTAATACATCATGTTTTGAGTGGTTGCTAAGGCACTAGGATTCAGTACTTATAACAGATCTGAGAAACACAAATTTTCTCTAACATTTTGTGATATATCCCCTAGTTTGTATGAAGGAATATAGTTCACAATACTACACATAATGGATTTTGCCTATATTTAAAAAAATAAAAGCTTTAATATTTTGCATTTATAGGACAATAGTAGCTTTCAAGAAATGAACACCCATTTGAAGAGGAACAGCACAGTTTATGAGCATGAACTGGAATTAGATTATGTTAGCATCTGGGCAAAATCCAGCTACTGATTATCAACATCAAATGCCTTTAGTTTCTTTGTGATCACTCTCATTTTTAACCAGTTTTATACTCAATTTTGTGATTGTGATTTACCAAAGTAGACAAGCATGAAATAGATTTTTCATAAAAAAGAGAGATTCTCAATGAATAACAATGTGGAAAGATGGTGTCATTTTGGTGGATTTCCTTTTTAACTTTTCCATGGGCACCCTCCTGTGACAGAAATGTATATTTCTTGATTTTTTTTCTTTTTCTTTTTTCTGAGTTTAAAGATACCTCTTCTTCAGTCACTTTATGTCAGGTAGGGACATGGAGCTGACCATGGTCCATGGAAAATGTATTCCTCTCTAAAGAGTCACATCCATATGTTTCTACTTTAGTTTCCCTTCTGTAGAACTCTTGAAATAAAGCACAACAGTGGAGCAGGGACCTGAAGTGTCAATCAGTGTCCATGTTGAGACCCTAAAATAAAGAAAACAATTTTACCCTGAGTAATACATGAATAATTAGTAAAGAATTAAAGTAGGGGTGCCTCCCAAACAGTTCAAGCTAATTAACCGTCTCACTTATCCAGAGGGCCTGATTCAGGTGGGGGCTCCTCAGCTATTGGTTCATAGTTCATGTGTTTTCACTAGTTTGGCTATTTGTCCCTGTGCTTTATCCAATCTTGGACTCAACAATTCTCACTCATACAATCCCTCCTCTTTCTTGCAGATTGGATTCCTGGAGCTCCACCTGGGGCAGGCGGTGGGACCCGGACCTGTCCTTGGTGCATGAGCTTGCTGTTTGGAACCTGGGGCCTATGCGGGGACATTTTGCTCAGCCTGGGAGGAGGGGACTGGACCTGACTGGACTGAATCTACTGGGTTGAGCTGAATCCCCAGGGAAGTCTAGGGAATGGGGTATGGGCTGGGAGGAGTAGGGGTGGGGCGGGAGGAAGGAGGACAGGGGAATCCATGGCTGATATTAAATCAAATTATAAAATTTAAAATAAAAGAAATAAAGTAGGGGGCTGGAGAGATGGCTCAGCGGTAGAGCACTGACTGCTCTTCCAGAGGTCCTGAGTTCAACTCCCAGCAACCACATGGTGGCTCACAACCATCCGTAATGAGATCTTGTGCCCTCTTCTGGCCTGCAGGCATACATGCAGGCAGAACACTGTATACATAATAAATAAATAAATCTAAAAAAAAAAAAAAAAGAAATAAAGTATATGTGGAACTGAACTAATTTCAAGTGTGAGGTAGACATAGCTACTGAGAATGTAGAGTTTAAGATATTTCATAGTTTTAATTAGATTTCTTTTAGCTGATTATGTGGAAAATTATTCAATCTCTTCTTATATTTCAGATCTTTTGTTTGCAAAATGAGGTTAAGAGTAGCTATGAAATAAGTTAATTTTAAGCAATGAAAGATCACATATGTCTATATTACCTAAACCACCAACATTTGGTATTATTTTTAAAAGCCTTTATTGTAGATCTAGGATTATTTCAGTTATCCTAAAAATAAGCATTCTAAACTATGTTATATCTTCCTATATATATCTCCTGAGTAGTTTGTTTATATTATAATACTTTAGAAAGAGAGTTTAATAATGAAAACTCACCATTAGGAAAGACTATACTGTTGCCCCTCTTTGGCCACAGAATCATATCATGTCTCAGACTCTTTTGGCAAGTTCATAGGAAGCTGTCTCCTCTACTGTTATGGTCCTCCTTCAGATCTATGGCTTCCCCACACAGTACTCTCTACAGTCCTAAATGTTCCTTGATCTCTCTGCCTGGGGCTGAGTCTCAGATCTACTCAAATTCAGGGATATTTTAGGATTATTACCAAGGAGAATGGCAAATTTCAGAGTGTAGTATCTAGAGTCTTTCCTGGCTATCTGTCACCCTTACTTTGCCCTGGGGCTGTTTCCAGCTTAGCAAAGATGCTGTGGTTCTCATCGTTGCTGTTTGGATGGCCATGATCCCTCATTTTGGAGCTTCTGAAAGCTGAGACAATAACTCAACAGACTGTATTATATAACTTCTTTTATGTCACAAAAGTAATGACAAAGCATTTTAAAGAGACATGATTTGTATACAGACCACTTCTTTTTCCAGGGTTTCCCAGGGTTCTTCTGTACCCTATCCACCAGATGCGGATCTCTTGTGTTTTCTAATTATGAAAAACAGCCAGTCTTTCTTCCTTTGTACTTTCTTTATCTAGAAGACAAATAGAATGTATCATATATGAAAAGAAAGTAATCCATTTATATAGTAAGGCCTAAAAATTCACATCATTTCATTTTGCCTGTGTGAATCACCATGTTCCATATAAAAATTTTATTTTATTCTATTAAAGTTGATTGACTGTAAATCTAGAGATGAGAACCTGGGTGTCTGAGGAAATGTGAATAGTTCAATATGCCTGGTACTGAATGCGCAGAGAAAACTAGGAGTGCTGTTTGCTAGAGAAGAGATTAGGAGAAGTCCCCATGAGGCATTTCTGTTGTAAAGACAAGGACAGCTTTCAGAACAGCATTAACATGAGGTGTTTGTGTTCAAATTCTATATAAAGGTTTTTAAAAAGATTCATTTATTTATTTATCTTACGTGTATAGGTGTTTCGTCTACATGCACATCGGTGCACCATGTGTGTGCAGTGACCATGGAAGTCAGAATAGGAAATCAGATCCCCTGGAACTGGAGTTATGGATGGTTCTTGCCATGTGGATACTGGGAACTAAACTTCAGTCCTCTGCAAGAGCAGTGCGTCCTCTGTGCTGGATAGTTTTGTGTCAACTTGACACAAGCTAAAATCATCTGAGAGGAGGGACCATCAAGTAAGGAAATGCCTCCATAAACTTTGGTTGTCGGCAGGTCTGTAGGGCATTTTCTTAATAAGAGATGGATAGGGCAGGGCCCAGCCCAATGTGGGTGGTGCCATCCCTGGGTTGGTGGTCCTGGGTCTATAATAAGAAAACAGATTGAGCAAGCCATGAGTAGCAAGCCAGTAAATCACACTCCTCCATGGTCTTTGCATCAGCTTCTGCCTCCAGGTTCCTGACTTGTTTGAGTTCTTGTCTTGACTTCCTTCAGTGATGAACAGTGCTGTGGAAGGTTAAGGCAAATAAACCCTTTTCTTTCCAACTTGCTTTTGGTCATGGTGTTTTATCCTAGCAATAGTAACCCTAACTGGAAAAATAGTGGTCAGGAGTGTCTACATTAGCTCACCATTATCACGACCATGTCTCAGGGAACACTATGGAAGAGGAGTGAAATAGACTTGTAAGAGTCGGAGGATGGGGATGGGTACAGTGAAATGCTGTCCTCTGGGCATGACATGGCTATTGCCATCTCCATCTCACAGCAGCTGTGGTTATCGCACAAGGTCTACATAAGAGCAAACTAGCCCAAATCTTGGTTTAAAAGGTGTAGATGATCTCTCCTCTCTGGCTTTATGACTTTACTGCCTCCTCTTCCACAGGGTTTCCTGAGCTGTGAGGGGGGATGTGATGGAATACTTGGAATACTCATCACATGTATGACTGAGTATTCCAAGGTCTCTCACTCTCTGCATAGTGTTCAGCTGTGAGTTTCTGTATTCGTTCCCATCTGCTGCAGAAAGAAGCTTCTCTGATGATGGCTGAGCAAGGCACTGATCTTTGACTACTGCAGAATGTTATTATGAGTCATTTTGTTGCTATGTTCCTTTAGCAGAATGTTAGTATTTTGTTTTCTTCTAGGTCCAGGCCTATCTAATCTTAGGTTCTTGGCAACCTGAACAGTGTTTTATATCATGAAGTAGGCCTTAATTCAGTAAAAACACTACTTTAACTGTTGTGGATATTGGAAATATTTTTAATAACTGATATCCACAATGTTAATAAAGATAACTGTTACAATCCTGATCCTAGAAAAAACCTTTCTGAATATTCCTGCTGCTTTGTGTTTTGATTAATTAATATATTGCATTATGTATGGTGATAATATTTAAATTTCAATGTTATTGAACTTGTGACTTTTGTATGAAATACTTTGAAGCAACATGTTTCAGACTGCCTCTTGACTCCTCACACCCCAGTGTATGCTGGAAGATCTCTTATTATGCAGATCATTTATAATAGTATTTTGTACATCTTTACCCCATGGCAGTAATAAGAAATGACATCTCATTCCACTGTGGTTTTTTCCCTTTTTAGTAGTTACTATATAGCAGTATATTAATTGTATTTCTCTAAAGAAAAGGAGATAGAGATATCTAGAGAGAGAAACAGAGAGGGATAGAGAGAGAAAAAAAAGGAGGACAAGGAATGGATGAAGGAGGGGAGAGGGGAGAGTCTGGGAGAGGGGAGGGGAGGAGAGGAAAGAGGAAAGGAGAGCTCATTAACTGCAACCTGTCATCTGTAGAACTGGGGAAATCACTAGTTATATTCATTTCTTGGTCTGAAGAGGCTATAGCAAGAATCCAAAAGCTTGTAAACCAATAACATTGGTTTCCTTGGCCAAGAGAGTGGATGGCTCTTCTGATAAGAGAGTAAACACAGCTTCCCTCCACACTTTGTTCCACCTGAGCCCTCATTTGATTGGATAATGCCCATCTGCACTGGCATCATGATCCTCAGTCAATCTGTCTTGTTAAACTTTATCCTTCCCAGAAACCTCTGATAGTCACACCTAAAAAATGTCTACCAGATATTTTGGGATCTCTTAGCCCAGTCAAGTTAGTATATAAAATTAAACACCAGTGTTAGGAAGACGAAATTATTAATATGAATGAAGACAGATCCAGATACCCCCATACTTGTTCTTTAGTCTGAGGGCTTAATTGTCATAGACTCTCATCCAGATCTCTCCCCCTCCCCCCTACTATGTTTTGGGTTACTAATTTGGCTTCACCCACTATGGTTTATCTCATGTGCTCTCTGATCTCTGTGTTGGTTAATACCTCAGAATCTTTTTTGGGCACAGAATAAGAGGATGAATTGAATCTGAAGTTTGCTTTTGAATATAAGGAATAACTAATTTGTATATTTTCATATTTTTATATGATAGAATTTCATATTTATGTCCATATTTCAGCAGAGAGACTCTCCTCTTGAGGTTCTATTCTGTTTTAGGGGTGACTATGAACTAGGTTTAGGAATGTAAATTTTCAACAATATCTATGGGAGAATATTAGAGTGATTTTGTCCCCAAGAGTTTAGGAGTGGGAGTCAGCTACATATGAGTGCTGTCGGGATGGAGCACTTGGACTGATTCTTTAGGAAAGAAAATCACTGTTCCTTTGTGAACATTTTTGGATTATCTCCCTGGGTTTACAGGATAGCAGCCTCTGTTCTAACAAGTGAAGCCTCCTAGAATCCATTCTGTAAACTGATATGTTGTCTTCCACTTGATTTACTCAACCCCCAAAAAAGGATGAGAAATAGGTGATAATAGAAACCTTTTATACTTGCTGATTGTCTTCAATGAAACATTATTGTGTGTCTTGGTATAAAATGCCCTAAATGAATGATAACTATTATATTTTCCCAAACACCTGTGTCCTGAGGTTGGATGGCTCTGGGCACATAGTAAAGTATATTGTAATAGAAATAGATTGCATTTCTGGGCAACCACAGCAATCTTGCCACTTCATCAAGATTCCCACATGCTTTTACCTCTTTTAATGCACACTTACAGATTGATGTTGTAATTTTACAAATTGAGTAATATAATCACATAATCCAGGTGTTAAATTCTATAAAACTTTGTGTGCAGGAAAGCCCTTCTCCACTCTGGCCCTGTTTACGCATGGAGATGGCTATTTTCTGTATTTCTAGTGTTTTGTTATACTTCCATGTTTCTTGATGAAAATTCAAGTAAATATGTGTTTGTGTTCTTACGTATGTCACTTCATAGCATGGAAAGACATTGTATAGAGTATTTTTTAAGAGGTCTGATGACCCCTGGTGCTGATCTCAGTGGGTATGGAAGTGAAAAGAGGTGTAGAACATGACTCAGCTTTTCTCTTTGGTAATGCTCCACATTATTGCTCATCTCCCCTGTGAGACTCACTGTATTTCTTATATTGACATCCTCGGCTTTTCCCTTACATATCTTGGTACAGTAAATATTCAGGGAACTACCTAAGTGCCTAATTCAGTGAAGAACATAGAACGTTATTAAATGTTCTTACTAAAGAAGTGACGAATCTACTGAGGACGCATCCGTAGCCTGACCCGGAGTGTCACTACAAGGGGCACCACAGCACTTCTGCCAAAGCAGCTCTCCCTGCTACAGATGAATACATCTCAAGAACTTTGGTACCTCTCAGGACAGGATTTAGTGCATCAATAATGGGCTAGAAACACATTTTTTTCTGCATTGTGGCAGTTTAGGTTGCTAGTTATTAAAATGGACACTTGGCCAGTTTTCAAATATATTTAAAAATGATTCACAATGAGTTAGGCTAAGAACATTATGCAAGTAATATATCTAAAAGATAATTTTATCCCAAAGATTCAGTCTTCACATTTTAAGTACTAATCATTTGGTTCAAATGTCTGATTTCATGGTTTTAAAAACTGGACTAAAAGAGTTGATTTTTCCACAATCCAATATATCCTAATGCCTTTCAAATGAATAGTAGAAGAAAGATACTGGGTTATTTCACAGAAAAGAATTTGGAATTTATGAAGGTAATTAATAAAATTTCCATCAAAGAGAAACTAAAGCAAAATTTAATCACTTGGTCAAAATTATAATTGTCCATTTAGGGTTTGAAATATTGAAGTTAAATGATGGCACATTTACATTCTTACACCCAATTCTGTTGGAAGATAAAGCAATAGAATTCAGTAACTGGGAACTCTTCTACCGCAAAGACATAATACAGTTTTAAATTACATTTTTATCAAAAATAATTGTAGGAAAATGTTCTATGATGGTATGAGAACAGATGTGAGTAAACTCTGCTTTGGTATATTCCCCAAAAGTTTTTTTTTATTTTATAACACAAACTGTGAATATGTTCTCTTTTATTGTATTGTCACAAAACAACCGTTTTATCCTCAGGTAACTCATATTCTGAAAAGCCATTGCTTTTCAATAATAGCTGGCATAAAGTTCTAAAATATTAAAAAGATATAAGCAAATGTACATACTCATATTCACAAAGGATACAAGTTTGAAGATAATTGTTTTTAGGTTTAAGGAAAAAAGTACAACAAAATGAGAGTCATTGTGAACTATTATCAAAGTAACAAGAAGGTGATATTTCTAAACATGAAGTCAGTCCCTAGTATTTAGACTTCTGTGAAATAAAATATATGTACTCTAGGTAGCAATGTCAATTTGGCGATTTCATATCACATTTATGAGATGTTGACATGCAAGAAATACAAGGGAACATAGGAACTTACTTTCACAGAGCTCTGAGGAGAATACCTAAAATAATTAAGGAAAATAAAAAATGTAAGATGTACAATGATTAAAGTGTGTCCTCAACTCTTTTTTTTAATGTGGTGAACTGAACTTCAGATTAACATAAGTATGAACGCTATAAATAAACATAATTTAGTTCAATTTGCTTTATGAAATTCCATTGGCTTGAAATTAGCATGTTGTTGAATCACTGCAGTGGGAATCAGAGTCCTTGACAGTCTGACCTTGAGCAAATAACTCTGAGATTTTTTCTGTACCAGCTTCTCCATGTGAAACTGAGATTGAACTCCAACATCCTAGCCTTGCAGGTCCAGCAGCACCCCTGGCCTTGCAGGTCCAGCAGCACCCCTGGCCTTGCAGGTCCAGCAGCACCCCTGGCCTTGCAGGTCCAGCAGCACCCCTGGCCTTGCAGGTCCAGCAGCACCCCTGGCCTTGCAGGTCCAGAAGCATCCCTGGCCTTGCAGGTCCAGCAGCACCCCTGGCCTTGCAGGTCCAGAAGCACCCCTGGCCTTGCAGGTCCAGAAGCACCCCTGGCCTTGCAGGTCTAGCTTCTGCTGGTGATGGTATATAAAGGTAATCGCTGCCCCTCACTCCCCATGTGATAGCTCTGTTACAATGCTTTGATTCTCCCAAGTTTTTGAAAGAAATATTAACTACCCATTTATGAGGAATCTGTTTTAATCCTCCAAACCACTGAAAACAAGATTTCTTCCTTTTGCTAAAGAGAAAATTCTTTTGGTATGCTTACCATAGATGCCTGAGTTATCAAAATAGGTGGCACCAGTAGCTGCTGCCTTGTGTTCTCTGTTGCTGGAGATATTGATCTGGCACCTTCTGTACAAGCATGCCAAGTCTTTTGGCCCTCTCTCTCAGGGGCTTTCACTTCAGAGAATCTTCTACCAATGATTTCCCAGGGCGTTAAATTAAGCCAAGCAGTTAAGGTCAAGGATGTGTTTTCTTCTTTCTGTGTTTTCTTCTTCAGTAAATGATACTGCTATACACAAAATCATAAACACATGGAATATTAAAGTCTGTAGGCTGAAAAACCATTTTTTCATCTTTCTGAGCAGCATATTCTAGTCTTTAGGAAACCGTTAGAAGGGGTAGGCTATATGTACATATAGACACAAATTTAAAGACCTTATTTTAAAAAAATACTATATTGGATAAGCTCTGAGTCACATCAGTCAAGAAAAATCTTTGCAAACAGAAACTTTCAGATTTCCTAAAAAGTAAAATAACGGGATTTTAGCAGCTCTAAAGATACTCTACCACATTCTGTGACTGCTAAGATGTCTGCTCCCACTGTCACTATGGGGCCATTAGTTTGCAAGGATACTTGTGAGCCAAGGAGATTTGGAAGGGACTTGGGCAGTTAAAACAATATAGTTCATGTATTTTAATTATAATTAGTCTTCTAATTATAATACAACTATTATCTTAAATGATCACCTTCCAGTGTTTCAGCTTCTGGCTTCTCTCTCTCTCTCTCTCTCTCTCTCTCTCTCTCTCTCTCTCTCTCTCTCTCTCTCTCTCTCTCTCTCTCTCTCTCTCCTTCCTACCCACCTCTCCAGTATAGGGATTGCAGCAAGAGAACTTTGCACATGATAGGCATGCACTCTACTGCTGAGCTGAATCATGATCCCTCTTGCTTCATGATCTCATTGCTCTTACAGAGGAGAAAGCTTTGGGGAAAGTCAGTCAGCTGTCCTTAGTGACCTCATTCTGCTTTGCATGCCTTCTTATTTTTCTGTGTGGTATTTTTTATAATCTTCTTAAAAATACATCCTTTCCCCTTCACAGATGATATAATTCTTTGTTCATGAAATGAATGCCACCCAGAGGAGCTGTCTCATATTTCTGCTGTAAATAAACAAATTGCTTATGTCTCTGATTACATTAGCATTTATCTATTTTTCTAATGGGAGATAAAATCCCCCTTTTATTGAATTGTCATCTATTTATCTGGGCTGTAAATTTCATCTCTCTTTTCAGACTCAAGGGTTTCATGCTTCCAATTTTCTTCTTTCTTTTGAATAATTGTTTTTCTCTTACTTATTGTACCATGAGAGACATATACACTACTTATAATATGATGTGTTATGTTTAAAACTCTCTGTCCTTAACCAACTATTTCACTGCTGTTAAAAGAGCGATTTTCTTTCCTCTTGAATTTTTATCTCCATTCACAATATTTTGTCCTAAACACTCAGCATTTTCTTACCTCTAGTGTTCAAGAAGACTTCCATAGCTAAGCAGTGATCATAAAGGCTCTGATAACAGATACTGGATCTGGACTCCACTTATGGTGAAGAGGAGGCAGCTGAACTGTCATTCAGAGCAGGGATAAGACAGCCGTGGAACATGCATGGAACCGGACTAGGCCCTCTGCATAAGCAAGACAGTTGTGTAGCTTTAGTCTCTTTGAGGGGCCCCTAGCAGTAGGATCAGGATCTATCCCTGGAGCTATGATCTGGCTTTCTGGAGCCCACTACCTATGGGGGGGGACACCTTACTCAGCCTTGATGCAGTGGGGAAGGACTTGGTCCTACTTCAACTGAATGTACCAGTTTCAGAGGAGGGGATGGATGGTGGGTTGGGGGGCAGGTAGAGGAAGGCTGCGGGGAGTGGGGGGAGGGATGAGATGTACATAAAATAAATAAAAAAATTCTTAAATATGTAAAAAGAAATGTAAAAAATAAAGATTCACGTCTAGCAGATGAAAGGCAACAATGGCTTGTCTGACATGGTTGTTTTCCTTGGCTTATATGATCTTGAAGTATTTGAAATTAGATGATATGGAGATGGTGTCATCTCAGTCCTCTTTCTGGATTAGATTTCTAACTTGATTAAATGAGTTACTGCAGAAGTAGATTGCTTAGTATTTTATTGAGTAATTTCTGTGTTTCCCCATATCATATCTAGGAGCTGTTGAATATTTTCTTCTTGTTGTTATAAATTGTGTTCTTGGTTTGTTTACACATGGTCATCCTATGTAACAGAGGCTCACCTGGAATATACAGCTCTCCTGCCTCAGGCTTCTGGGTGTTGGATTAAGAGGCCTGTGCAGCCCTATTCTGGGCTGGCCATGCTGTGTTGTAAGAGTAACAATTTGGTTCATTTATGTAAACAATTTACTTTTATTTGGTTATGTTTGAGGAAACTGGTTCATAACAGTATTATAATTGAATACAGCTTTCCCTCTCTGAACACCATAGAAAGGGATATCAGCTACTTTTTTCCCTCTTGTGGGACATTTAACTTTTGCAAAGTTGGCTAATATTAAGCAAGACATGCCTGGGATGGTTGTACTTTCATGTGTCCTGATTTGAGCTTAAAAAATTGTACTTATGAGGTATCTGTGAGAGGAGTATACATAGAAAAAAGTGTCAGTGAAATCTGTGTCGCAGACTAAATATATATGTGTGTATAGATGTATGTATTATATGCACATGCTGGAATTTCAAAGCTGTGGTTGGTCTTGAACTTGACTCTGTATACCTATGAATTTCCCTTCTCCCTTTCATAGCTAAGACATGTCATTTTTTTGCCATTTAGTCATTTGCAATATGAGATTAGAAACAAGAAAGAAAAGAAAGGAGGTGAGGAGGGAGAAAAGGAGGAAGGAAGGAAAGGAAGAAAGGAAGGAAGGAAGGAAGGAAGGAAGGAAGGAAGGAAGGAAGGAAGGAAGGAAGGAAGAAAAGGAAGAAGGAAGGAAGGAAGGAAATTGATATGCTTTTTCCCTCAATGGGAGTTTGTTCTCGATGAATGGTTGCTCTGGTAACCAACAGGAAAGAAGAATAATATAATAGCCCTGATTTTCTAATTGGATTCACCATATCATTATGCACAATGACAAGTGAGGCCTGGGTCCCCAAACCCTGACTAGGGTCGGAGAGGGAATGAAAAAAAGAGAGACACATAAACACACGTACAGAAAAGCTGAGGTCAGGTGTTGGGGTGCACCTTGTTGGAGCCATACCTACTACCTCTAACAACCTGGAACCTCCATGTATTTAGTATGTACAGCACAGAGGAGAGGCAAGTTTATCTAGGTAGGATAAGTCTGTAAGCAAGCAGTCTCAGGTTGTAAACCTCTAGGAGGAGGAAGCTGGAGTTGCTAATTTCATAATATACCGGTTACTGCCTTGGACCCTAAGGAAAACTTTACCTTTTCCCATATGGGGAATAGCTTTGCTAATTACCTGTATGTCCGAGGATGTCATGGTCTTTGTCATGGCTGAATCTATGTTAACAATACACATTTGCTCAGGACTTCACTCACTCAGGGCTTCATCTGCTCCCTTACAAATTTTCTTCACTTAAAAATTTATTTATTCATTTATTTATCTATTTGCTGAGCGCGTGCGCGCGCTCGTGTGTGTGTGTGTGTGTGTGTGTGTGTGTGTGTGTGTGTGTGTGTGTGTCTGTATGTGTATTGACTGTGTGTGTTATAAGGCAAGTGTGGAGGTCATAGGACAGCTTTTAAGAGCTGCTTTTCCCCTTTTACCTTGCTGAGGCAGAGTCTTTACAGTCATTTCTGCTCCTGTGATGTTTACTCCAGGCTAGCTGCTGAATGAGCTTCTGGGTGAGTTCTAAAGAGCCTTACAAATAAAGTTTTAAGGGATTAGGGATTGTAGTCTTAAATTCATTAGCTTATTCACTATTGACATTCAGATGATACTGTTTTATGGCTGATGTCTAACCAAAGTTCATCATGTCTTGCTTTGTCAAACAACCAAATGCATCTCCTCAAGAATGTGTTATAGTGTGTGTATGTGTGCTGTAGAGAAAAGTAGAGGAAAGCTATTGTAATAAATGATGAACTATTTCTTAAATTATTATATCATTTTGGTGAATTTAATTTGTGTTCTATATTAAGCTCCAACACCACTGCCATTATTTAAGGTGAATAAATAATTTGATTTATTGGTGACATCAGTACCTCCACCTGTTCTCAAAGTACAGTACAAATAATTTCCTAATGTGTTGAAGGTATAATATAAATAACAGTCATCAACCTTATTTCACTAGGAGGGATAGAACAATCACAGCCCTGAGCATACATTTGATGCATTGTAAAAATGGAGGACATATCTTAGTCCCCTGGGTGCATGTGTGTAAACAAACAGATGTTACCAACCCACTGATTATCATTTGTCTGTCTATTCCTAGAAAACAGCACATGTGCAGTATGTTTGTTTTTAAGTCAAATATTTTCAGAGAGGAGATCAAATGGAAAAGAGAGAAACACATTTTGAAACTCTTATCTGATCCTGATCCATTTAATCTTGAGATGAGCTACCCACCAGCAGTTTTTCCTCAAACCTGATTATCAGTAGAAAAACACTTCTTGCTAGACTTCATAGACAGTCTTTCTAAATCCAAACTCCTGTGAGGTCCTCGGTTTTCAGTAAGTCACAGAAATGGTGTGATGCATTTGTTTGATTTCGAGTCGAGCTGTGGATTCGGTTGCTGTTCCTGTTCAGATTGTATATATTTTCTGAAAAACACAAGTCTTCTCATCAGAACAGGTTTAGATAAGCTTCATGGAGGCTTTTATTTTGAAGGGCTTAACTTTGGTTAAATAATCATATTCTTTTTTTTTATTTATTTTTCCATCACAGGCAATTTATTTTGTTCTATTCATTCACAGTTAATACAGAAAATATTTGGAAACATTTCCATATAATATTTGACACAGAAATCATCAAATAGAAGTATACAATGTTGACAGGAGGCAGTACATTTATAATTTATAACCCCAAATGTATTTATAAATTAGAAATGGAAAGATCTACAAATGAAATTATGAAGGTTCACCAAAGTCATTTAATCTGTCAGTTTCTCATTCATTTTTATGTCTTAATAATATTCTATTGTATGAATAAGCCACATTTTATTTCTCTCCAGTATTTGATAGCTATTTGAGTTGTTTTAACTTTTTTACTATTAGCAACACACTGCTGTAAACCTTCATGTACATGTTTCATAGGTGCACATTTTCAGTAGTTTGAGGTTATATTCCTAAGGGTAGAATTGTTGAGTAACAGAGTAACAATGTTTTGCATTTTGACCAACCACCAGACTGTTTTGCCAAAGTGGCACACCATTTTACAATCTCACCAAATCCTTGTTTTTAAGGCTCTAATTTTTGTACAAAAGCATTCAATCGTTCTGTCAGACCAAACCAGGAAAAGTAAGCTATAGTTCAGAGCTATTCTATTCCATTTACTATGCAAAGCCAATCTTGGCGTTTGCAACTCTCAGCCCTTTTGAGTATTCTTGCAGTGTTCACCTTTTCCTCCACCACTTTTTTTTCTTCCTTTTTTCTGGTTTATTTCTATCTATTACAAATGTATAAAAAAATCCTCCATCAACACTGCTGATAGCAGCAGAACCTTGAGAAATATACCTTTGGTTTGCCTCAGAAAAGGAACACATATTGTACTGTAAAGTTTATAAAATTGGCGCAAAACATTGTAATAATGTTACAATACCAGTTTTAAGAGTTCAGTGACTAATGGGGAGCCGATGGGATACACGCAGAACTGTGAAAGCGATCTCACTTAGCCAGCTGTACACGTAGACTGTAAATCTACATTCAGATCATTTCTGAACTAAGACTATCATCTCAGTTTATCTGTTGAGGTCAACCAGGAAACCCTAGAATCTACCTTGATTTTTGCAAAAAAACAAAATAGGGGGAGGGGTTTCTTCAGCATTTCAGTCCACGAGTAACAGTATCCTAACAGGCAAAGTGTTCTCTCACTGTCAACATAGAATGAACTGCTGCTGGAGGTCAACTTGGGCTTTAATTTGCATTAGCACTTACATGCATAGTAGTCCAAGTTGTTGACTTCATGACTTTAAAAAGTAACTCTAAAAAAGTAAAATGGCCCTTCTTGAAAGACTAAAGAAAGACATCCAGCCACAGTTGTAAAAAGTCTCATCAAAACAATATACCCTTTTATGAATTATGCCTCAATTAAAAAAAAAAAGTAGCCCCAAATAAGAAGCAGCTCTGAAAAAAAAATATAACTTAAGATATTTGAAAAAAAAAACAAGGTGAATACAGGTTCAAAAGTAATTAAGATATATTTTCTTAAGGCTATCTAGAATTAGGCTTTAAAGAATTCTACCATTTCAAGTTTACCACTAGTTACTAGATACCTATTTACAAACAAGATGTTCATCTTTTTTGTTCCTTTATCAAGAGAAAAATCTGCCTTCAGACTATGAGGGTGGTGATGGGGAGGGACTAGAAAACAAGATTCAAACAATCCCATGCAAATATCACATTTTTCAAATGGAAGAACTCCAAACTGCACTAGAAGTTCCAATCACTAAGACACTTTCCATTGAAATGATTTAAGTACAACTACATGACACCAAGGTTTAGGCCTAATATAGGCCCGACAACCAAGTCCTTGTTTTCTGGAAGAAAGGCCTCAAAAGTCCCACTCAATTCCATATAACAATACTTCAAAGGTCAATTAGGTTTTCCTTTCCTTAATATTTTTGTTTTTGACTTCTAATCCTAAAGACTAGATTAAAACTTAGCTCATTTCCCAGAAGGCATTGCTTCCCTTTGCTCTATGAAAGAGTCCACCAAGACCTCTTCCTCAAAACCATCTAGCCCCCAGCCTCCAGCCTTTGCTTGTGATGCATCTTTCTCAACATCCTGAAAAGGTAATGTAGGTAAAATATGCTCATAAACATTAAAACTAGTTGTTAGAAAGACGTAACTAGCTTTATAATTTAAGTTTTAAAGCATAAATACTTGCAGCTTAATCTGCACTGACAATGATTGTCGAAGCCTAGAATTCAACATTTACAAATTCTCATTCACACACACAAAACACACTATTGTCACACAAATTGTGTCTTGAGAGAATCTTCTGCTTTTTAAATCTTTGGCCTCCCAGTCAATCCCAAATTCAACCAACTTTTCTGGTAGTTACCTGGACCACTGAGGCATTGCCACAAGACTTCTTCTCTTTTGAAACATCCTTTTTCTCTAGATATTAGGATAGCTACACCAGCTTGTTTCTTCTGTGGTGTATGTTGGTGTGGGATTATCTATTGCTTGATTTTTCATGGATGTGTTTAGCTTCTTTGGGTTGAATTTTCCCTTCTAGTGCTTTCTGTAGGGCTGGGTTTGTAGACAGGTATTGATTAAATCTGGTTTTATCCTGGAATATTTTGTTTACTCCACCTATGGTGATTAAGAGTTTTGCTGGGTATAATAGTCTGGGTTGGCATCCATGGTCTCTTAGTGTCTGCATGAGATTTGTCCATGATCTTCTAGCTTTCATAGTCTCTATTGAGTAGTCTGGTGTTATTCTGATGGGTTTACCTTTATATGTTACTTGGTCTTTTTCCTTTGCGGCTCTTAATATTTTTTCTTTGTTCTGTGTGTTTAGTGTTTTGATTATTATGTGGCGAGGGGACTTTTTTTTTGGATCCAGCCTATTCGGTGTTCTGTAAGCTTCTTGTATCTTCATATGTATTTCTTTCTTTGGGTTAGGAAAGTTTTCTTCTATGATTTTGTTGAATATATTTTCTGTGCCTTTGAGTTGGTATTCTTCTCCTTCGTCTATCCCTATTATTCTTAGGTTTGGTCTTTTCATGGTGTCCCAAATTTCCTGGACGTTTTGTGTTAGGACTTTTTTGTCTTTAGTGTTTTCTTTGACTGACGAATCTATTTTCTCTATCATGTCTTCAGTGTCAGAGATTCTCTGTTCCATCTCTTGCAATCGGTTGGTTATGCTCGTTTCTGTAGTTCCTGTTCGTTTTGTCAGGATTTCTATTTCCAGCATTCCCTCAGCATGTGTTTTCTTTTTTGTCTCAAATTCATTTTTCAGATCTTGAAATGTTTCTTTCATCTGTTTAATTGCTTTTTCTTGGCTTGATTTGATTTCTTCCCATTTTTTGTTCGTTTTTTCTTCCATTTCTTTAAGGGAGTTTTTAATTTCCTCTCTAATGGAGTTTTTCATTTCCTCTTTAAGGGAAGTTTTTATTTCCTCTTTAAGGTAGTTTTTCATTTCCTCTTTAAGGAAAGTTTTTATTTCCTCATTGAGGGAATGTTTTATTTCTTCTTTAAGGGCCTCTATCATCTTCTTAAAGTCATTTTTAGGGTTGATCTCTTCTGTTTCTTCTGTCATGGTATGTTTAGGTCTTGCAGGTGTAGAATCACTAGGTTCTGATGTTGCCATATAGGTCTTTATGTTGTTGCCTGTATTTTTGCACTGGCGTCTACTCATCTTTTCCTCTGTGCGTTGCAGGTGGTGTCTGTGTCTGAGAGTGCCTCTCTTGTTCTAATTTTTAGTCTTGGTTTAGTAGGGGTTCTTGGTTAAATTGGTGCTATTGGGCTATTTCTTCAGGGACAGCTGATTTCAGTCGGTGAATTATATACTTATGATTCTGGTGATCTGGTTTGGTGTCTGGGTAGCGCCTTCTTCTGTGTTCCCAGGTCACGTTTTGTTCATTTGTTAACTCTTCAGCTGATCTTGTTTCTTCAGACTTCAAACTGTAGGCATCTGAATCCTTTCCCAGATGGGTTTCAGCTGAGCAGGGTAGTCTCACCAACACCTCCAAGTTGTTGGGTTTCACAGGATCAGCAGTTGGGCCCTGGGTTGTCCCCAGACGGAGTGTCCAGACTCGCCCTGTTTCCGACCCTCGGAGATAGCCTCTTCCCCAGGTGTTGGGGCTAAGGGCGTCCCCGTTCGAAGCTGTGTCCGCCCCTCTCCGTCACCGGGCCTGTCCACCCCTGTGGCCCACTGCCACAGGCCCACCTGCGTCCACTTGTCTCCACCACTGGGCCTGTATGTCCCTGTAAGCTACCGCTGGGTCTGTCTACCTCTGAGGGCGGCCAATGGGCCTGTATGTCTCTGCCGGCTGCCGCCGCGGGCCTACCTACCTCTGCTTGTCACTGCTGCTGGGCCCATCCACCTCTGCGAACTGCCACGGGGCCTGTATGTCCCTGTCGGCCACTGCCACCGGGCCCTTCCACCTCCGCAAGTCGCCGACCTGCGTCCGCCTGTCTCCGCCGCGTGGCCTGTCCACTTCTGTGGGCTGCCGCCAGGCCTGAATGTCTCTATTGGCCGTCGCCGCCGCCGGTCCTGTCCACCTCCGTCTGCTTATCTCTGCCACAGGGCCTGTCCACCTCTGTGGGCCACCGCTGGGCCTGAATGTCTCCGCCAGCTGCCGCTGGGCCTAAATGTCCCTGTCAGCCACTTTCGCCGGACCTGTCAACCTCTGTGGGCTGCTGCCACAGGCCTACCTGCGTCTGCTTGTCTCCGCCATCTTGAATCCAAATAATCATATTCTTTACATAGAATAATTTTGTGGTCATGTTCTGATGACACTGATGAATTTGTGCGAGTTGATGTTCTATCTGTGGGCCATGATATCTTAAAATATGGTGCCTATTTTCAGAACAGCTGGTGTTTCAGGCCACAGTTATCTGACTTGAAAAGAGACGCAGCAGCCAGAAGACAGTGCATTGCCTTGTTTATTCAGTCAAGAAGGCCAGTCTTTCCCTTTTGCTCTTTCAGAAGTGCAAAAGCTCTTCTGACCTAAGTGTGGATGGAGTCCAAAACTGGTTACCTATTTCTGTTAAATGATCCACTCACAAAACATTTGATTCTGGTCACATATATACACACATGTATGTTGCACACACACACACACACACACACACACACACACACACACACATATATATATATATGCATGCTATATATACATATATGCAGTGTAAATATACATTTAATGAAAAAGAGACCATAATTTGAGAGAGAATAAAGGGGATGCATGGGTCAAGTTAGAGGGAGGAAAGAGAAGGGGAAATCATGTAACAGCATTATAATTTCAAAAAATAAAAAAGCATTATGAACATACTTGATTGAAATAAAATACTAAAAATTGATATTTTAGCTGCTATTGTTTAAATGTGAACTATCCGCGAAAAGCCTTTGTGTCAAAGGCTGAATTCTCTGACCATAGCACTAACGAGAGGAAGTGAAACCTTTAGGTAGTGGGACATAGTACAAGGAAGTCAGCTAAGTGTGGGAATGCCTTCATGAAGGATGAGAAGACATTGGAAGTCCGGCCACTCTTTTTGTATGTCCTTGTTTCTTTTCCTTGAGGAGGTAAGAAACGGATTCAGCCACAAGCTTCCATCATCAGGGGCTGCTTTGCTGTGCACCAAATCTCTGAAACCATTTCTTAAGTCTCTTTTCTTTTTGTAAGTTGATCATCCTAGGTGTTTGTTATAGTAACATGAATCTTGACTCTAACTAATGATATTTATTGATTTTAATTGAAACAAGTCCGGTGTCCTGTTTATGACATAGAACACTGAATCTAAACTATCCCATTTAGGTTTACTCTTTGACAAAATTTAAATTCTACTTCTTACACTCCTCGCCTCCCACCCCCTTATGGTTGTGAATATGGGTTCGTTGCCTAGCCAGGGTTACAAGGAGCTGTAATGGAAAATAGTGTTGAAACAGCCTATGTGATTTGTGTAGGAGCTCGGGATTGAGAGGGCGTAGTCCCTTTTACCAAAGGGAGACCCGCCTGGTTTAAGCTCATCAGTTCTGCAGCTTCTACAAACGTGCTATCTCCACTTCAGACGGAAAAAGTATCTGTCCTGCACTGGGTATTTTTTTTCTGTTCCTCCTGTGGCTCTTTTGCAGCATTCCTGGAAATATCGTCCCACTTGACAGGTTTGCATTAAATATGGGAGTGCATTTGTCAGCTTGCTCACAGGGATCTATATTTACCAGTGTTGCTTTGACATTCCACATGTTCGCTACAGCCTTGGAAAACATCAGCTTCTGCTGCTTCCTGCCCACTAAGTTTAAAGGGCTCAGAGAGGACCTTGGCTCCATCTGAAGTATTTTATTAGAAAAAAGCAGACACTTTTGAGGAAAGTCACTCTATTTGTCATTTCTTTGATGACTTTACTCATTAGAAAAGTTAACATTATTGTTTCTCACTTATTTCCTACAATTCTCTCAGCCACACTCAGTGCTTATGGCTTTGAGGCTTAAGAGGATGTTTTACCATGTTAAGGCTTCCACCAGTGTTTGCTACTGTGTGGACAACCCTTGGTAACACCATACCAATCAGCCATGGGCAAGCTGTAGCCAAGGTCAAGTTTCCAGAAGTGACAGGGACTATCACATGTTTCTATTTGCTATCTTTTTTTCTTGTGTTTTATGTATTTTTGGCAGAGATTTTATTTTATGTGTGTAAATGTTTTGCCTGAGTGTGTACCACATGAGTGCCTGCTACCTACAGAGGCTAGGAGAGGACATCATATCCCCTGGAACCAGAGTTGCAGATGTTTGTAGGTCACCATATTCAGGTCATCTTCAAGAGCAGTAAGTGCTCTTAACCACTGAGCAACCTCTCCCACTTTGGATAGATAATCATATGTAACATTCCCAATAATACATTGATGGAAAGGCAGTGTGTACCTGTCTCACAAAGTGTCTGATGGGATGTTGACAAGTATTCTTCAGACTACAGGTTGTTTGCCTCAAGGTGTAAGTTACTCTTCACCTCAGCTTTTCTTTTATATTCATTAGTTCAACAGTCTACACTTAGAGTGGATTTGCTAACTATTAATTCATCTGATTAGCAATTCAGAAGCAGCAAAGTGAACATGAGTTAAGAGATGTATGCCATTCTCAAGGAGAATGTTTTGTTATATTGTCTGAGATTACTACGAATGTAATGTTGAACTCACAAATAGCTCGAAGATAGATCAAGAGAGAAAAATCCTTAGAGAAGCTTCTGAGGGTAATAACCTGGGAGCTTCTGGCACCTCCGAGTACAGCATTCCTCATCTACACAGCTTATTAAAAGAGTGAGAAGCTCACAGTGTTCAGTGAGGATTCAAAACAACACTCAACATACACTTTAATAAAATTAGCAAAACCCACAACAGAATGATGTCACTACCACATACTTGTAGAGAGACATGTGCCATACCAAGACCTTGCCTCTTTGTCAAGTCAGCCTTTTTGTCCCTTCTGTACTGTTCTAGTGACTGCAGAGCTAACTGGCTTGAGAAGCTTGATTTATGGCTTCCTTCTCATTGTTGTTAATATGCAGATAGACTGAAATACAGCAATAGAAAAATAGAATCACAAAAAAGAAAAATGGACCCTGTGTGCACTGGGACTCTGTATCATTTATTTCTCAGTATTATATGGCATGCACATAGTTAGTTCAAAAGGAAATTGTGCTGATCTAAAAATGAAAAAAAAATGATGAGCACTTCTACCTAGTAGCTCTGGCACTCACTCCTTCATCCCAAAGGGAACACCTTTTCATTTGAAGGAAGAGAAAAACTATAGGAATCATAATAGATATTTAAATCTCTAATGGACCGGTTAATGTTTATTTGTTCTTCAACTTTTAAGTAGTGTGGTAAGTTAAATAAGACTCATGGAAGAGTTGTGTAAATGTAACAAACTCATGCTGGCATCTTTCCATGATACTAACTGCAGTGACAACAATCCTTGAGCCAGGTTGGTAGATAAAAACCCCAAAGAGTACAATGTCATCTTTGCAAATATGTAAAACAGAATAATGATGATAGGAAATAGGGACTAAAACTTTAGAAATCAATTCCTAGCTATGCTATAGGCATTATAGGTGTGTAAGATTTATGGATTATTGTTTATTTTGCTAAGTAGACATAGAGAACCTAAGTAGTAAATTCGTGTGAAATTACAGATAACCTTGCTCAGCCATCAGTCAGCACAGAAAGGAATATCTGTTGATATAGCCTGTTTCCTTTGGAGAAAGAATTTTAGGAATGAGAGGCTACAATATTGTACAAGAATTGCACAACAAGTCCCTCATTGCCAAGCCTTTCGCTCTGCTCCTGTAAAGGGTTACAGCCAGCTTACTCTCTCCCTGGCAGACTTCTTAATTTCCTACAGGAGAGAGGCTGCCCTCACTGTGTGTGCTAATAATCACAGTCTCATCTGTTGAAGGTCAAACACTTGACTCTTTCTGCTTCCTATCTCTTCACTGCCTCAGAAATCTAACCAGTAGTATAATAAACTAGGTATTGCTATTATTTTCATCCCCACCACACTGCACATCAATACTTCATCCAAAGTCATGTAGTTATAATATAGCACTAGAATTTAAACTCTACAGCCTAACATGATAATAGTTGTATGGAAGAAAGTGAAAGAAGTGGGATGTTCTTATGCTTATATCTTAAATCTATATCTAATTCTAACCCAGACAATATACATTGTCCTTATTGGCAGTAGCTACAAAGTAATTAAGATTGCTGAAGTCAAGGTAAATTTCACAGGTTTAGTTTCTTTGCATTTGTTATCACCTATACTCTGTGTGCATTTTGAGCCTCCAAAGGCTCACAAGTCATAAATTTATGCCGGTAGAAGTGTTTGACACTGAAGAAGACACTGAAATAATGGGTAGGTTCTACCACCTGATACACAGTAAATACATCTATAAACCTAAAGGTATATATACCATTTAAAGAATAAATATAAGTTAAAGAGGCTTGAGCAGAATTCAGAAGGTCTCAAAAGTTGAATAAGAGAGAATATATAAGATAAAATCAGGCCTCCGCCTGGACAGATCTGCCATTGGAGCTATTGGAATCAGGGTTTGAGAACAAAGCTGCCTACCTCAGCTTTGAGGAGAAGGTCCAGACTGGGTTAGAAGCAGGAACTGACAGGTTCAGGTGAAGTAGGGCATAGCAAGAGGAGGAGACCGAGCTGAGCTGAAGTACCAGGGACAGTCTCCTGCTTGCTGGTCCTTGATGCACACACCAGGTCTGTCTTACTGTGGTGATGGGAATCTGTCACTTAGTGGAATCCAAGATGGAGAGAGTAACATCTTTTCCTCCAGCTGATGTGCCTGATAAATTTGTGGCTCTGGTTTTCCTGATATGGTTTTTACATGCCCAGGTGCCGCCATTGTTTCAATTCGCCCCAATAAACTATCCCCAGTAATAAGTCTTTTACCTGTCTGTGTTGGATGGGTGGTTCCTGAAACATGGTGACATTGTTAGCACCTCCCACACACTGCAGTCATCCTTATCCCTTCAAATGGAGAAAAAAAAAAAAAAAAAACACCTTCCTATGAAATGGAATTTCCTAGGGCTGTTTGTCTTTGAGAATAGTCTCTTTATAAAACACAAGCCTTCTGTGCCATCCTCAATGCTTTGCACTTCGGCACAAAGTCGAATCTCTAAAGTATATGTGGAATGGAGGAAAGAGTAACTAGTCTAACATTTTTGGACCATTTTTATGACAACAGATAAGACAACAGGAAAGCGTCTTCTGAATCATAAAACTCATTACAAATCATTATCATTAGATGAATCATTACCTTTTCATGCTATTCACCTAAGGCAGTACAGACAACAGGAAGCAGGATGAGATTTTGAAACCAGAAAGTCTGACTCAAGGTCCTATAACTATAATGATCATATACCTTTTTATAAATTATTAAGATAACTATAGCCACTCTTTTCCAATAAAATAATTATTTTATTGGTTTAAATTGATAAGTCAGAAAAGATGTTTTTCCCATCGAAACTTCCAAAGAGCCTCAAATAATCTTGGAATCTTTGTAATTTAGTTTAAGACATTGTTAATGAAACTTACAATTTTCTTAATATCCAATCTACCTTTAAGAGCAAAAGCCCTTTAGGAACATTTGAGAGAACATTCTTCTCCTTTTCACCTTGCTATGTAAGAGTGGAATCCTGTCAGATGTAGAATAAGGCTGACTGACATGAATTCTCTAACTTGAAAACCAACTTTTCCATGATCCCACAGAGAAAGGAAGCTATATTGAGCCTGATTTGTATATTAAAGCACATTTGCCTGGAGTGAACTCTCTTAGGATTCATTCACAGCTGCTAGAAAGAAAATGACTTAAATGAAGCCATATGTGCTTGCGTAATTGTTTCAGACACTACTTGACAAAATTCAGTTTCCTTTTACTTAAATATTGTTTATCTAATGTGTTTATATGGGCTCCAGTCCTCAGCGTCCTTTTATTATATAACCAGGACGAAGAGTGAGGATGATTATTTTTCTCTTGTCCTCTAACAATATCGGTTTGTGTGCAGTTTGTTGGGGACAAACTCTTAGCTCTTAGATGAGTGAATTTTTCTTCCAGACCTAGAGGAAACTAATATGCTTGCTACTTTTCAGTATCTCATATATATTTTTAGGGATATGAAACATTGTCTAACTAATATACTATGCAGAAAATAATGATAATCGATTGGAAGAATAAAACTGTAGGTAATTTAACAGACTTATGGCTGGTCAAATATGTTATCCAGTGAAATAACAAAAATTCATAATAAGAAATACCAATAACTATATGGGGAAATAAACTAGGAAGAGGGTACAACAGCAAGAACCAAGGGCCAACATACCTAATCATCAAAGGTTCACCTCATGAAACCAATTTCTACTATCTAGGCTCTGCATCCTGCAAATTTGACAAATTTCCCAAATAGCGCCAATATTTGAGGAACAAGTATGAAAAAGATAAGACGAGTGGAAACACTTCAAACCATGGCAACACACCCCTGTCCCTCAATGGCCAATGGATATCTCCTAACATGCAATGTATTTAATCCATTTTCAAGAACCCCCTAGTTTTGACACTTCTGACATTGTTCAAACATCCCAAGTGTAAGGTCTCTTCTGAAAAAAAAAAAGTCAGCTATTTACTGTGAGCTCCTGAGAATAAAAGAGAAGCCACATTACTCTGATGGCTAACAGTCCACAGTCAACATTACGATTTTAATAGGAAGAAGAGAGGGCATATGCAGGAAGTGTGAGGACAAAGAAAGACTGGGTCCGGAAGGGTATGAAAGAAGTCTTTCACATTCATTCTAGGATACAGGGCATGTGGTCTCATAACATGAGCTCCATCAGGTGTGCGTAGTCCTCTCCTATGGCTCTGCTGCCTTTAGAATTAATGTTATCTATCTCTTTGCTTGTTGCCACTTGATACTTAACGGTTTTCTTTGACAAATTCCCATGTTCTCAGCATTTTTAACACCCTGAAGTCTCCATCGCAACTTAAGAAACATCCTCATGGGTTACCACAGACTCTTCTCAAGGGCTCCTTGCACAGAAACCAACTAGTATATAATACTTGATCTCACAGGCTTTACTCTAAACTCTTGGCAGTAACATTCACGACTGCATAAATCTTCATTTTGGCTGTCTCTGCTCAGTCAGAACCACATAGATAACACTAAGTTTTGCTGTCAGCTTAAACGGTTAGCTATGCTACTTTTGATCACAATTGTACCAGCTTCTGAGTTCTTGGGTAGATGAACCAAGAAAAGCTCTTATCTCCAGGGTTCTCACTGTACAGGGGACCGTTTAGGCACTCACCTTTTGAAGGAATGTCTTTCACTTGAGAATTCACTTTTTTTTGTTTGTTTGTTTGTTTTTCGAGACAGGGTTTCTCTGCGTAGCTTTGCACCTTTCCTGGAGCTCACTTGGTAGCCCAGGCTGGCCTCGAACTCACAGAGATCCGCCTGGCTCTGCCTCCCGAGTGCTGGGATTAAAGGCGTGCGCCACCACCGCCTGGCCCGAGAATTCACTTTTATTCCCAACATTCATCAATTGGTGAGGTCTGGAGAATTTCTAAAATGTTCTCAGGATACTTCTTCTATTGCTCCAGTGAAAGGTGTTCAACTTCTTAGTAATTTCAGTAGCTTCTGCTTGATTGTCTGTTTCTTTAAATCCCTTCCTTTTGGGAGAAAACTGATTCTCACATCTTTCTGTCCTGTTGTTTGCTTAATATTCTCACCCTATGCACAAATAAAACAGCCAGAAATAATTATGTCCCTAACTGAGAACTATGCTGTCTTGAGGTTTTCTCCACCAAATTAGTCAATTACTTTTAAGTTAATCTTTATTCATTTTTTTCAGGACTTGGGCAAAATGTAGCCATATCTTTATGAGAATATAAAGCAAATGTCCTCTATTCCAATTTCCCATATAAGCCATGCTCCTATCTGAAACATTTAAACATTTTTTCATATTTATTTTTTTTAGTGCAAATGTCTTGCCTGTGTGCATGCATGTGCATGTCGTGTGTGCCTCGAGTCCACAGAGCTCAGAAGATGATATCAGATCTCTGGAACATAGAGTTAAAGCTGGTTGTGAGCTGTCATGTGAATGTAAGGAACCAGAGTCTGGTCTTTTGCAAGTACAGGAAGTGCTCTGAACCACTGAGACATTCTCTAGCCCAACCCTCCATACCTTCATACTCCCATTTTATTCAGCATTCTGAGCTGAGCTCTCATCCCAATTTCTCATTAAGCTGTTTTTAACATTACAGGATTTCTCTCATCCATGTTTCCAAACTCTTCTAAGTTCTTTCACCAAAACATCCTAAAGTCCTATAAATATCAGGTTAGTGTGAGTCCCTGTTATTAGCCTAGTTCTTCGACATCAATTTCCATGTTTAATTTTCAGTTCCTACAATACTAACATAAACAACTTAACAGAAGAATCATTTGCATTTTCTCATGATTTCAGTGAGCAGGCATGGTGGAATAGCTTAGCTCATAGTGGCTGGATTGTGTATTCGATGTTCACACCATGATACACCAGGACATAGCCACAGTGACAGCAATTGGGGGCCACATATATCCTTCAATGGCTCCCCCATACTGATTTATTTCATTTAGATGTTTTCCATCCCTAAAAAGTGTACAATGACCTAAAATAGTGTCATCATCAGGGAAACAAGCATTCAAAACCTGATCCTGTGTTGGACATGTCATATTCAAATTATACTAGGGTGGAGAGCAGAGCTATCTTTGGTCAACTTTGAAAAAATTTAAATTAAATTTAATTTAAATAAAGCAGTAGAAAAGCCCAAGGGACTTCAGTAGAATATGTATATCACTGGGTAATGTTATTTCACATTGTATCATATAGAATTTTGATTGTTAAATTGACAAACCATTAGAATATGAAAATTAAGAAGTTTGATGTATAAATAAAATAGTACATGATAGTCTAGGTCAAAAAGCTGGCTCAGATGTGAATGTTGTCAAGAATGTATGTAACTGATACCATGAATGTGTCTATTTATTAATGTTACACTCACATCAGCACAAAAATTATGAAGAAATATATATATATATGAAAAATCAAAGAGACATAGCTGGAGTCTCTGATCCCCCCAGAAACACAGAATCTATCACAATAGGAAGCCTAGGACCTTGGGGTAGCTGTTTATTTTAATACAAATGAGCATCAGAGCCAAGAGGGTATGTCTGCCATAGGCCTTCCTCATGGCCATTATCATACATGGTTATATGGTTAATCATCTGGCTTCTTGCTTCACAAGTCAACCCATGTAGGAGTTCACAATGGGGCTTGAACTGGCTTTGAGATGGCAACTATTTCAATTGCATATGTTTTTATTTAAACATATGTCCAATATAGTAGTTTATTATACTGGGGAATCCCAAATTAAAATTTCCAGCTTTTTAGCCTTTCCTCAGAACATGAAACAAGTGACTCCCATGTTCATTCAGAGGCTAGTGGGCTTGATTATTATTTAGAGGTCTCTGATATGCAGATGTTTTTCCCTTTGAAGTAGGAAGTGTAATATTTCTCAGGTGTGGAAGGGGAAAAAGAGCTGTCACTTAGGAGAGTCGGGCAGGAGATGAGGACTTGGGAGAGCTCTGGAGAAGGGAAATTGAAATAGTGGCTCTGATGACTCAACACTGATATGTCTAATTCCATATGAAAATAAGAGAAGTCAGAGATTGAGAAAGCTTTACCCTGCTCAATTCTTTTGTATCTTGGTGCCAGGGAATTTAAACCTTAGTGCCTATTGGCTGGCTGTGTCATATTGCATAGATCTGCCATGCATGGTTACACAGGTGATTCATTACCAAAACTCTATAACTCACTATCAGTAAGGATTCAGCTACTGGTCTTCTCCTAAAGGGATTCACCTTGTTTCTGCCTGAAATTATGAAAGTCTTTTTTAAAAAAAAATTTTTTTTTGAAAGCCTTTTCTTTTCTAAGCTTTGGTTTGATTTGATTTTGTGCATGCGTGGTATGAGTGTTTTGTCTCCATATATGTCTGTGCACCATGTGCTGCATGCCTGGTGCCAATGGAGGCCAGAAGGGGGTGTCAGATCACCTGGAACTGGAGTTTCAGTTCTAGTGTAGATGGTTTTGAGCCTCTGTGGGTATTGGTAATTGAACTCCAGTCTTCTGGGAAAGCAGCCATTGCTGTTAATGGGTGTGCCATCTCTTCAGCTCCAAGAAAACCCTCTCCTGATCCCCATAAAGGCACTGTATCCCATATGCCCTGAAGGTATAAATTAAACTCTGAATTTGATCTCTTTAAAGAGATGGGCCTTGTGAGGTTGTCATTAGGGTTATAGACTTGTTAGAAGGCCTTTCAGCACTACAAACACCTCATAGGCATCTTTTAGTCACAACATAATTCTTTCTTGGCATTCAGTGCAGGGTGTACTAGTGTCTGGGATTGTGATATCTTCTGGGAAAACATGAAATTTACATATTTACCATGACTGTAAAGACACCACACACACACACACACACACACACACACACACACACACACACACACACAAGAAAACAAACAAACAACAAACAAACAACAGCATGGTCAATAGATTAAAGTAAAAATACTTAGCACAGTCATTGGTATTTCACTGCCAGTAAAATATACCTCCTTGAAGACAAATTTGGAAGAATCATAATTTGATAAATACCTATTCATTAGGATTAATATCAAAAATGGCTCTGGGAAAAAAAGTCTAGATTAAATGTTAACACGTATTAGCAGAAGGCAATCACCAATCACCACACAGAGGACTTTGTAGCAATCTTTATTGTAAAGAACTTGCAAATAAAAATCTTCACAAAATTAGATTAACATAGCCACTCAAACTGTGGGAGCATGCATAGGCCTTCCCAGGTTCAAGTCACACAGGGCCCCATCACTGAAAGGGGGAAATGATCAAGGGCTCCTACTCCTAACCAACAAACTAGCTGCAACTGATACACTCTGGCAAAGAAAACAATCAGTTTTATTTAAAGGAGTCTTGTTTTGTATGTTAACCATACTTCATGGCCAGCCTACTCATGCCTAGGGCTAGTAGGTCAGCACAAAAATTAATTCATTGGTATTTTTGTACACCTTTTGTTTCATTTTGCTTTGTTTGGGCTCTTTTTTTTTCTTATTGGTCTTTTACTTGTTTATTTAGTTTTTCAATTTGTGGGGGCATTTTTAGTTTATTTCTTGTTTTAAGATTATTTTTGTTTGTTTTAAAGAGAGAAAGAAAAAGAATATAAAGTTAGATGTGTAGGAAGGATCTGGGAGGAATTAAAAGAAAAATTAAAATATATTTTATGGAAAACATTATAATTTCAAAAAGAAAAGGCATGTACTACTTACATACCACTGTATTCACAGTGACCATGATTTGACCACTGTGATTAAGTCCATGCTATAACCAGGTGTCTTGTAATGGGTTAGTATTGTGGCTAATTCTTAGTGACTCTTCATAGTGGGTTTTGTTCTATATTCATTTCTCATTCTTAAATCTCTTCATGTCTTTCATGCTGATTCAAGAAACACAGGGTCTTTAAAATTAACACTAGGAGCATATATTCTATTATTTTTGTATAATTTAAACAAAATTCATTATTAAAATTCATGTAACAAAAAAGAAAAGAAAAGAAACATAGCCATTCTAAGAAGCACTTTCCAGATCCAAAGTCTATATGTTGCAATGAACTTCTACACAGTTAGAATAGCCATTCTGAAACTGTAAAGGTTGACTTTGGATTCTGCTGTTTCAGTATCAGTTACATAGATGTGATTTTATCCATCACAGTCTCTCCCCCAGTAAAAGGATCTTTATGACTGACTTAAAACCAGAAAAAAACTATTAGCTTTATACCTTTTTTTTCATGACACAGGTGTCCACAATCTATATTTCCTTCTTCCTCATCACCTATCACTGCCTTTTCTTGTTCTTCCAACACATCATATTTTACCTGTACTTATAGATGTCTACGTAGATACATGTATTCCAGGTGAGGAGCTATGTTGCTGGAGGGCTTCTCTCCAGGTTCCCCAAGCCCTGCAGTCCCACAATCCACGTATAAAATAATCACTCAGACACTTATATCACTTATAAACTATATGGCCGTGGCAGGCTTCTTGCTAACTGTTCTTTTATCTTAAATTAACCCATTTCTATAAGTCTATACCTTGCCATGTGGCTGGTGGCTTACCGGCGTCTTCACATGCTGCTTCTCCTCGCAGTGGCTGCAGTGTCTCTCCTCAGCCTTCCGCTTCCCAGAATTCTCCTCTCTCCTTGTCCCACCTACTTCCTGCCTGGCCACCTACTTCCTGCCTGGTCACTGGCCATCAGTGTTTTATTTATATAGAGCAATATCCACAGCACTTCCCCTTTTTTTCTTTTTTTAAAAAGGAAGGTTTTAACTTTAACATGGTAAAATTACATATAACAAAACAATTATCGAGCAAGAATTACAGTTACAAATATTAAGGAAGATGTCCTATCTATCTTATATTTGTGAGTTTAAGGTTTTATATCTAACTTATCTTTTATCATAACTGAGGAAATTACAACTATCTAGTTTTCAACCACATCAAAGACCTGAGAAGGAACATAATGGTACCTGAGAAATGGTAGATGGATGCAAGCAACTTTCAGGAATCTTGCAAAAGTAGACCAAGACAGCTGGCAGCCTGGACAGTCACCTCATGTTTCTCAGCATTGTTGGTGCATTCAAATTGGCTACAGGCCTAGAGTATCTGACAGACCATTTTCAGAAGCAGGAATTCTGAGAGACCATCTTACCCTGTCTTGGCAGAGTACAGTGGTTGCTTTCCTTGTGTCCCGCTTGTCCAGAAAGGACAGCATTGCATTTGTACTGTCAGCCATCAAGGCAAGGGCAGTTCTTTGCCCAGTAGGCCATTTTGTGCCAAAAAGACAAACTTCCAAATGGAAATGTCTTAGAAGCCCAACATTCTCTCGGAATCAGTTTGGTGCAGCCAGGAGCAATTGTGTCTCACGTCAACAGAATTCTAAGTTATTTAAATGCCATATTCTCTAGGTCTATGAAGCGTTTGAAGATTACCTATCTATCTGAAATATATCTATGTATACCTAGAAGACTTAACTAACATGGCTACAAATATGATTATCATAGATAACTAATTATTAATCTATTTTTTAATTATCCATTACAATTTTAAATGAGTTACATAAACATAATACCGCAAAAAAGAATAGAAATGTATATAACAAAATTAACTTTAAGTTTGTATCAATAAACTAAAATTTATACCAATGTAAAACGTTTTTGTTGTTGTTTTTTTAGAGACAGGGTTTCTCTGTGTAGCTTTGTGCCTTTCCTGGAACTCACTTGGTAGCCCAGGCTGGCCTCGAACTCACAGAAACCCACCTGGCTCTGCCTCCTGAGTGCTGGGATTAAAGGCGTGCGCCACCACCGCCCAGCACCAATGTAAAACATTTTAAACATGAACTAAAATCTATACCAATGTAAAACATTTTAAACAAGTTGTTCTTTAAAAGTAGGTTCATTAATCTACCCTTTTATCTTATCATCTCTATATCCTATATATCTATATCATATCCCCTTTTCTTTTTTAGAAAGAGATCACATTTATAATCAACCTGTTTTAAATAAAAATATTGGTTTTTCTCTGTCCCACACCAGAGGGCTCTTCTGATTTGGGACAGAAGAATCTCAACCATTTTTTTTTTAAATATGTCTGGGTTTAGAGGGGGAGTGAGCCAATTCCACCTCTAAAGCCAGCTTGGTATATTTGGGAATTTGGGCATAGCATCTCTTACTACTTCCTGCTGGAGGGGGGCGCTGTATCTTATGGGGATGCAAAGAAAATTTTAGGCCTATGGGGTAGTCCGTGAGGCTGTATTGTGTGAACCAGTTGCCTTGAAACCGCTCTGGATGTTTGATCATCTGGGCCATGGTGTCATCGGAGACCTTTCAGGGGGCCTTGACTGGTGAAACCTGATGTATCTTAATCTGGAACAAATCCACAGCCTCTGGCTTTCTGTGGAAACAAAAGCAGAACCTCTTCTCCAAAGCAACATATCCTTAAATCCAAATTTTGAAGTCAAGGTACCTTTAAAATATACATTTTGGCATAACTCAACAGCTTTTGTAATCAAATGTTTTTCTTCAGTTATGAATATCAATGACAACATAATCCAGATACTCTGTGTGGCAGCCATCTTTACGTGGCTTATTTTTTATATTACCTTGAGCCGATTGCTTTAAACTGCACCATTCTAAGACTGAAAAGGCACTGTGGCTGCTGGCTCTGCCCACTTCAGCTTCCCAACATGGCAGTGGTACGTTTTTTGCCAGCTCTTGGAGTCATCAAGTCTCAGAAATAGAGGGTCTACGTTTTTATCAAAGCAGCGTGTAGCCCAGAAACCTCTTTTTTTTTTTTTAAATACTAGTAAAGACTAAATCTACCACACAGCGTAATGTGCCGCTGGCAGATGCCTCATTTCCGCCATACTGCAGGTCAAACGCACACGCCAGGAACCTGCCAGTGTTCAAACCCGTGTTTTGCGGCGTCTAGCTGCCCGTATGAGACAAGAAGCAGGAACCTGGTTTTGGCTCTGTTTAGAATTGGTTATTAAATATTCTCAGGTTTAAGGTGGAAACTCTAGCCGTTGGGCGCCATTTGTTGCTGGAGGGCTTCTCTCCAGGTTCCCCAAGCCCTGCAGTCCCACAATCCACGTATAAAATAATCACTCAGACGCTTATATCACTTATAAACTGTATGGCCATGGCAGGCTTCTTGCTAACTGTTCTTTTATCTTAAATTAACCCATTTCTATAAGTCTATACCTTGCCACGTGGCTGGTGGCTTACCGGTGTCTTCACATGCTGCTTCTCCTCGCAGTGGCTGCAGTGTCTCTCCTCAGCCTTCCGCTTCCCAGAATTCTCCTCTCTCCTTGTCCCACCTACTTCCTGCCTGGCCACCTACTTCCTGCCTGGTCACTGGCCATCAGTGTTTTATTTATATAGAGCAATATCCACAGCAGAGCTACATATGTTCTGTGTTTTATATGCTTTATGCTATTTTAATAACTTTATTCATGGTAAGTTGGTCTTTCATTCAGTTATTTTTCATTGAATATATTCACTGTACATGGTACCATATTCTATAAGAACATTTTCAAACAAGTGCATAATGATACTGAGCATCTTTCCCCAAGCTCTTCTGTTCTCCTTTTAATCTCCTCCCCTCCCACTGATCCTTTGCCCTGAGAAAATTTTTACTTCTACCTTCCTGTCCTATATGCCTATAATTATATAATATAAACCAGATTATATGATATGAACAATCTTATTCTTTAAGCATTTTATAATACAGTACCATAAATAATGGTAACCACAAACACCTATATGTTTATTTTGTATTGCTTTATAGTATACCATATAATATGTTTTTGTTAATATACTAAGGCAAGGTTAGCATTTGTACAGCTCCTGATTTGAACAGCAGAAGAATTACTAGGGTTAGAAATTGCTCATAGGAAGCACTGATATCATTAAGATTCTAATTAATTGGTTGGATAATGCTGTATGAAAAGAAGGAAATGTGTTCCTATTCTCTTTTCCGTGTTCAATGTTTTCTATCTCAGTAAGGGAAAATGTGGATTGAGAGCTGTAGCATGAATCTTAAAAGGTCTCATTAATAAAATCAAACCTGGGAGCCAGGTATTGGGGTGAATACTGGAAGATCAGAAAGACAGAACACAAACCACAGCTGACCTCACCTCGCCAATTCCTCAGCTGATCCCGTTTCCCCAAACTGGAAGCCTCTGCGTCCTCATCCAAATTGATCTCAGCTGAACTGCTGCTCAAAATCCTAAAAGCTTAACCAGCCTCTAGTTCCTGATTTTCACGCCTTATATACCTTTCTGCTTTCTGCCATTACTTCCTGGGATTAAAGGCTCTTATTACCATGCCTACTGTTTCTATTGAGGCCTTGAACTCACAGAGATCCACAGATCTCTGCCTCTGGAATGCTAGGATTAAAGGCATGAGTGCCACCATTTTCTGGCCTCTATATCTAGTGGCTGTTCTGTTCTCTGACCCTAGATAAGTTTATTGGGGTGCACAATATATCAACCACAGACAGCCATACTGCTTTGTTTGGCTTTCATAACTTCTCGAACATCCCTTCAAATATCTTGTGAGGAAAGGTTTTTGTGAAAATTTTTACAAATGATTATTTAGGATATGAACATCTAATATTTCAGGTTTCTAATCACCACTTTAGAAAAACCATCCAGCTACTTATATGTGACTAGGAAAGTGATTTAGCATATACTTGCATATGAGAGATTTTTTTGCCTCTTACTGTGTAAAATACTATTTTAAGACAGTTAATAACAAATTAGATGACAGTTTTTATAAATGCTTATTTTTTCTTTTTAAAACTCAAATGTCACACCATTTCACTTTGCAGTTTCACTTTGAGCCATCTGCCAAGTTAGGTAGTTTTACCCCATTTTGTTTCACATATGTGTCCTACTTTGAACACATCACCATTTTCTTCTGGTGCTGTTTGCTAGTGACACTAAATTCAAAGAGATAAATGTGTGAATGCCCCGCATTTCCATGTAAATGTATGAAAAAATATCCATCTCCTTGGTATTTGACAACCAGTGTTCAGGAAGCTTGTTTAGTTTTATGTTTTTATTTCTTAGCACAACCTTAATGTTTCTGTTTTGTTTAATGGCAATGAGCTGATACCTACAAAAGGCTTTCCTAAGATTTTCTTTAACATTAGCTTATACCCTGGCAATAGATGCATTTTCCCTCTGTTGATAGGTCATGCCCACAAAGAGATCATCAGACAATAAACAAAATGAAGGTATTTTTCCACAGGTACATAAAAGCAGAGACTAGTGGAGCAATGTATATGCAGAGCCCCCTAGATTTATGGAGCACAGTGCTATGGCAGGAAGTTTCCACCTCATAGACAATGTGTTCATAAATACATTGTTTGGAAAACAGAGGGAAAACAGAGCGAACAAAACATCAGCATCCACTAGAGGCTAGAAGAGGGAAGAGATAGAATGCTGAGTCTCAAGAGGCATCATGGAGATTGACAGTGACCCTTTTACCCTCAAACTTATAAAAAATTGCTTCTGGTTTTTAATCTGTTTATGGTTTATGAATTCTTATGTTATCACTGGTATTCTTTTGTTGTTGTTTGAGACAGGGTTTCTTTGCGCCTTTCCTGGAACTCACTATGTAGCCCAGGCTGGCCTTGAACACACAGAGATCTGCCTGCCTCTGCCTCCCAAGTGCTGGGATTAAAGGCGTGTGCCACCACTGCCTGGCTACCCCTGGTATTCTTAACAAGTATTTATGCCTTGAGGAATGTTACCATTTCCTTAATTTCTTCAAAAAATAGGAGGAAAGGCACTGTATAAGAGCTTGTCTGCCTGGTCCCTGCTCATGCGTTGCTTAGCACATTATCCCATCAAACACTGGCTAAAGCAGTGATGAATTCCCAAAGTCATCAAATTATTTAAAACATTGAGATTTGTAGGCTTTTAAAAAACATTCTTTTCTTGTTTGTAATTTGATTGATCTCCCTCATGGTCACTTTGTAGGTGATATCACTCCCAGAGGTTAAAGGGATGGATACACCTGTATTTTTCCCACATTTTCTTTAAAATAGATTATTTTCTTATACAATGTATCCTGATTACATTTCCTCCTCTCTCTATGTCTCCCAGTTTTTCCCTACCTCTCCTCCCATCCTGATACTTGCCCTTTCTGTCTTCATTAGAAAATAACATATTTTTAAGAGATAACAACAAACATAACAAAGTAAAATATAATTAGATTAAAAAGAAAAAAATCCCATCGTATTTGAATAAGGCAAATCAACATAAGGAAAAGAGCCCAAGAGAAGGCACTAGAATCAGAGACCCACTTGTTCATTGTCTCAGGACTGTGTCCTTTTATGGGTAAAATACTAAGCTGAAAAGTATAATGTGTTGGCAGATACCTGGTGCAGACCTATTCAGACCCTGTGCTTGCTGCTTCAATCTCTGAGTTCATATGAGTTTTGCTCAGCTGATTTAGAGAGCCCTGCTTTCCTTCCCATACCAAAGATACTGGAATGCAAGGGTGAAGGGTCTATGTAGGCACCAGCTTGGTGTTTCTATGTTCAGTGATTTGTGTAGGTGTTGTCTTCAGCTATGGGACCTAGCTATCACTTTGTGAAGAGCAACCTATTGTCCTGGTAACAGCCTGGTTTGGTTGAGGATTTTCATTGGACCTCTTTGAGTAACAATTCAATTATATATAACCCAGTCCTTGTACTGGAAGCTTCATTTGGTGACAAGAGATGGCCATTTGGGACTCTCTCTCTGCATTATTTGGAGGCTTCATTAGGATCACCTTCATATATTTTAGGATGTTTCCACTGAATTAGATTTCCATACCATCTCTCAAATGCCTTTCCATTCTAGGTCTCTCCTCTGTCGGTCTGTCTATCTGTCTGTTTGTCTGCCACCCCTCTCTGCATTCCCTCCTTCAAACCATTTCCTCCCCTTACCCACCTGATTCTCTGGTTCCTGTCCCTCCTGTCCCCAGTCCCTCGGTAAAATCTATTCTATTCCCCACTCCTAGGAACATCCATGCATCTTCCCAGTCCCTTACTCTATACTTGACCTCTTTGGGACTATGGATTATAGACTGGTAATCATTTATTTAATGGCTAATAAACATATATAAGCAAAGCATACCATATTTATCTTTCTGGGTCTAGGTTACCTCACTTTGGATGATTTTTCTAATTCTATCCATTTGCCTGAAAATTTCACTATGTCATTTTTTTTAAAATAGCTTAGTACTCCATTGTGCAAATGTACACAATTCTTTCTGAGGAACACACCACACTGATTTGAATAGTGGATGTACAAGTTTGCATTCCCAACAGCAATGGATGAGTGTTCCCCTTGCTCCACATTCTCACTTGTGTTATTGATCTTAGCCATTCTGACAGACATAAGGTGGAATCTCTAAGTAGTTTTGATTTACATTTCCCTGATGGCTAAGGATGTTGGACATTACTTAAGTGCTTCTGGGCATTTGAGTTTCCTCTATTGAGAGTTCTCTGTTTAGATCTGTGTCCCATTTTAATTGGATAATTTGTCTTTTTGATATCTAGTTTCTTCAACTTTTTTATATATTCTGAATATTAGTCTCCTATTGGATATGCAGTTGGTAAAATGAGTTTCTCACCTACAGGCCGTAACTTTGTCTAAATGATGGTGTTCTTTGCCTTACAGAAGCTTTTCAATTTCATGAGGTCTCATTAATTAATTGTCAATCTTAGTGCCTGGACCAAAGGTGTTCTGTTCAGAAAGTCTCCTGTGTCAATGAGTTCAAGGATATTCCCCACTTTCTCTTCTATCAGGGTCAGTGTGTCTGTTTTTTTGTTCAGGTCTTTGATCCATTTGGAGTTATGTTTTGTGTAGGGTGAAAAGTATAGATTTATTTGCATAAGAATGCAGACATCCAAAGCCGGGCGGTGGTGGCGCACGCCTTTAATCCCAGAACTCGGGAGGCAGAGCCAGGTGGATCTCTGTGAGTTCGAGGCCAGCCTGGGCTACCAAGTGAGTTCCAGGAAAGGCACAAAGCTACACAGAGAAACCCTGTCTCGAAAAACCAAAAAAAAAAAAAAAAAAAAAAAAGAATGCAGACATCCAGTTTAACTCCCACCATCTACTGAAGATGCTGTCTTTTTTCCCAATGTGTACTTTTTACTTCTTAGTCAAAAATTAGATGGACATTGGTGTGTGTATTTGGTTTTGGTCTTTAATCAATTCTGCAGATCAACATATTTTTTTATTGCCAATACCATGCTCTTTTTATTATTATAGCTTTGTAGTACAATTAGAAGTTGGGAATGGTGATACCTCCAGCAGTCCTTTTATTGTTCAGGATTGTTTTAGATATCCTGGGTCTTTTGAGTTCTCATATGAAGCTGAGAATTGTCCTTTCAAGATATGTGAAGAATTGTGTTAAAATTTTGATGGGGATGTAATTGAATCTGTTGATTGCTTTTGTTAGAATGGCCATTTTTACTAGGTTGAGACTACCAGTCCATGAGCATGAAAGATCTTTACACCTTCTGATATTTTCTTTGATTTTTTTTTCAAAGACTTGAAGTTCTTATCATACTAGTCCTTCACTTGTTTGGTTATAGTTACCTGAACATATTTTATATTATTTGAGGTTATTTTGAAAGATATTTTTCCCCAAATTTCTTTCTCAATCCCTTTGTCATTTTTTTAATATTTCTTTAAATTTACATCTGTATTTACCTTTTAAAGTAGAATATGACCAAGCACTATATTTCCATTCAGACTTGAAGGGTTACAAGACCTAGGGAAGCGAAGGGTTTTGTTTTCGGTACTTTGGAAAACAAGCCACATGGGGAATTCTGTTTTAGCTTGTGTTCTTCTAAGACTACAACATACAGAATGACTACAGGGGATGAAAAATTTTAAGATGAAACTTAAGCCATCTTAATTTTTTTCCTTTTAAACATGAAGCTAAATCTCAGAATACTCCCAAGTGACAAATTATTTGGTCTACTAAGGAATCCAGCTTCTGAACAGCTAAACACTTCAGACCACAAAGTTAATAGGTTACATTACGTCTTACAACAAACATTCTACCAACCTGTTGAATTAAACCTATAGTATCACAGTATCACAAGTAGAAAGAAATTTTATCTTCCCCTTAGCTTACATGCCACAGATGTTTTAAACGTTAACAAAAATAAACAAAAATCCTGGAAAATATATTATCAGAGAAGGAATGAAGGTAAGCGTCAAAGTTCTGGTGAAGTTTAGTCTACTTCTTCCATGCGCGATGTGTCGTCATCTCCTTCCAGGGGTAGCATCTCTTCAGTTACAGCAGCACTGGTATCATCCACAGTAGGATCATCTTCATCAATACCTAGACCAAGCTTGATCATCCTGTAGATCCTATTAGCATGTGTCTGGGGATCTTCCAGACTAAAGCCAGAAGACAGGAGTGCAGTTTCATACAGCAAGATGACCAGATCCTTCACAGACTTGTCATTCTTGTCAGCCTCCGCCTTTTGCCGTAGGGTTTCAATAATGGAGTGATCAGGGTTTATCTCCAGGTGCTTCTTTGCTGCCATGTAACCCATTGTTGAGTTGTCTCTGAGGGCTTGAGCTTTCATGATTCTCTCCATGTTTGCTGTCCACCCGTATGTGCTTGTGACAATACAGCATGGGGATGTCACCAGTCGGTTTGATACAACCACCTTTTCAACCTTTTTCTCCAAAATATCTTTCATAATTTTGCAGAGGTTTTCAAATTTTGTCTTTTTCTCTTCCTGTTTCTTTTTCTCCTCTTCATCTTCTGGGAATTCCAGTCCTTCTTTGGTAACTGACACCAAGGTCTTACCCTCAAATTCCTTCAGCTGTTGCACACCATACTCATCAATGGGCTCAATCATATAGATTACTTCTAAGCCATGCTTTCGGAGACATTCCACAAAGGCCGAGTTAGCAACTTGGTCCTTGGTCTCACCTGTGATAAAGTAGATGTGCTTCTGGTTTTCCTTCATTCTGGTGCAATAGTCCTTGAGAGAAACCATCTCATCTCCAGAAGCAGATGTGTAGTACCGCAACAGCTCTGAAAGCTTCTTCCGATTTTGAGAGTCTTCATGAATTCCAAGCTTTATATTTTTTGAGAACTGCTCATAAAACTTTTTGTAGTTTTCTTTATCTTCTGCCAGTTCAATAAATAGTTCTAAACATTTCTTGACCAAATTCTTTCTGATAACTTTCAAAATTTTGCTTTGCTGCAACATTTCACGGGAAATATTTAGAGGAAGATCCTCAGAATCCACCACTCCTCTAATGAAATTCAGATACTCAGGGATTAACTCCTCACAGTTATCCATGATGAAAACTCTGCGCACATACAACTTGATGTTGTTCTTTTTCTTTCTGTTTTCAAACAGATCAAAAGGAGCACGTCTTGGGACAAAAAGAAGGGCCCGGAATTCCAATTGTCCTTCAACAGAAAAATGCTTCACTGCCAAATGTTCTTCCCAATCATTGGTTAAGCTCTTGTAAAATTCTCCATATTCTTCATTAGTAATGTCATCAGGATTTCTGGTCCAAATAGGCTTTGTTTTGTTGAGTTCTTCTTGATCAATGTACTTTTCTCTTATCTTCTTCTTCTTCTTGTCACCATCTTTCTTTTCTTCTTCTTCATCAGAATCAACATCTTCTATTTCAGGCTTGTCCTCTGACTCCTTTTCTTCTTTTTCTTTCTCTTCCTCTTTATCTTTTTTTTCTTCAGCTTCATCATCACTGACTTCCTTATCACGTTCCTTCTCCACGAAGAGAGTGATGGGATAGCCAATAAACTGAGAATGTTTCTTTACAATCTCCTTTATTCTCTGTTCCTCCAAATACTCGGTTTGGTCTTCTTTCAGGTGTAAGATAACCTTTGTTCCACGGCCCATTGGTTCACCTGTGTCAGTCCTCACTGTGAATGAGCCCCCTGCTGAGGATTCCCAGGCATACTGCTCATCATCATTATGTTTGGTGATCACAGTCACTTTCTCAGCAACCAAATATGCAGAGTAAAAACCAACACCAAACTGGCCAATCATAGAGATATCTGCACCAGCCTGCAAAGCCTCCATAAAGGCTTTGGTACCAGACTTGGCAATAGTACCAAGGTTATTGATCAGGTCAGCCTTGGTCATTCCAATTCCTGTATCCACAATAGTAAGAGTTCGATCTTGTTTGTTGGGAATAAGATTAATGTGCAGCTCCTTCCCAGAGTCTAGTTTACTAGGGTCCGTCAGACTCTCGTATCTGATCTTGTCCAGAGCATCTGATGAATTTGAAATCAGCTCCCTCAGAAAGATCTCTTTGTTTGAATAGAAAGTATTGATGATCAAGGACATCAACTGGGCGATTTCTGCCTGAAAGGCGAAAGTCTCGACCTCCTCCTCCTCCATGGGTTGGTCTTGGGTCTGGGTTTCCTCAGGCATCTTTGCGGAGTGACCATGCACGGGACGAGACTGGCTGCACCACCACACTGAAGCAACTCCCCTTTGTCATTTGTATATAGGAGGACTCATGATTTTTGTGACTTAATTTTGTATCCAGGTACTTTGTGGAATGTGTTTATCAGCTATAGAAGTTTCCTGGTAAAATTTTTAGCATTGCTTGTAATATCATTTGTGAATAAAGATACTCTGACTTCTTTGTTTGCAATTTGTATACCCTTTATTTCCTTCAGTTTTCTTGATTCTCTACTTGAGACTTCAAGTATTATATTGAATAGGTAGAGAATGAGTGGACAACCTTGTTTTGTTCCTGGTTTTAATGAAATTGCTTCAAGTTTCCCTTTAAGTTGATGTTGACTATGGACTTCTTATAAATTGCCTTTATTATGTTGAAGTATGTCCCTTGTATCCTTAATATCTCAAATACTTTTATCATGAAGGAGTGTTGTATTTTGTTGAAGGCCTGTTTTTCCCATTTAATGAGATGATCATGTGTTTTTTTTCTTTCAGTTTGTTTGTACAGTAGATCACACTTATTGATTTTTTTTTATATTGAAATATCCTTGCATCTCTAGGATGAAGCCTATTTGATCATGGTGGATGATCTTTTTCGATGGGTTCTTGGATTCAGTTTACAAGTATTTTACAGAGTATTCTTAACATTCTTATGTTCATAACAGAAATTTTTCTGTAATTTTCTTTCATTGTTGGGTCATTATATGGTTTATTATGAGGGTAATGGTGGCCTCTTAAAATGATTGGGAAATGTTCACTCTGCTCTTCTTTTGTGGAATAATTTGAGGAGTGTTAGCATTAACTATTCTTTCAAAGTCTGGTAGAACTCAGTGCTAAAACCATTTAGGCCTAGGCTGTTATTCACTGGGCAACTTTTAGTGACATCTATTTAACTAGGGGTTATAGGTTTGTATAAATTGTTTCTCTGGTCCTAATTTAACTTTGGTAATGGGATTTTTACATCTCCTTCCATTCCTACAATTCCAATCCCACTTTCTCATCCCCAGCTCTGAAACAGAACACTAGTGACAACCTTCCCCAACCCCATTGCTAGTGGATCCCACAGATCTTTTCGCCCCCACAACTCTATCCATCCACTAATTGCTTTATCCCAGTTCCCAATTTCAATAATGTTCCTTGCTAACCTAGCCCCAAGGCCATTCCTGAGAGTGAAGACAGTAGGGTGACTATCTTCACTTCTTCCTCTGTTACTCCAGACTCAGTTCCCTAGTCTCACTCCCAGACCTGCAACAGAACACCTGCAGCAGCCTTTATTGCCCCCTTGCCACCATCTCCTGTGGATCCCGTAGGTTTTCCCTGTGGCAGTCTCTGCAGGGTGGGCAGAGTAATGATGCCTGGAAAGAAGGAAATCTGGTTCAACATGACCCAGGAGCTGGTGTTGGTACAAGTTTCTTGACTCCGTCTTGGAGCAGTCTGTTTCATGCATATTTGAGTACAGCACAATTAAGAAAAAAAGTTTTCCTGGCATGACACAATCCTGTGTGCACAAAGAGGCATAATTACATTGAAATTCTTTTCAAAGTCCATGTTATTTCTTCCATAAAAAATGGGTTCTAGAGATATGTGTTATCTTAAGTGATGATCTTGTGTGGTCTTGTTTGTACAGATAACATAGAAGTCACTTGTGCTATTAGCCACTCAAGTGTTGATTGTGGGAACTTCAGTTAGTCTCTGGCCATACTGATAGTGCAAAGGTCACCTAGATTATTAGCCACATCTGGTCCTTGTTGTGGGAGCTTGGGGAAGCCAGATATGTCCTGGCCCTATAGATAGTGAATGCATTACCTATGCTATTAGCCACCTCCATTCCCAGCCTTCTGGGCAGAAAATAGGTTATACATCTCCTTTTCTTTGAGAAGACAACCCTGCTTTCCCAAGTGCTATCTGTGAGTGCAAGGATCTTTTTGTTCCTAACATCTCCTTTCCAAACCTCCATCCCCAGATTTGTTGCTTTATAGCCCTCAACTCTAGGAGGCACCATAGGAGACCTTCTTGGGGTGACCTCTCTTTGCTCTCTGACCACATTCCAAGGAAACTAAAAAGCAGATCTTGGTGGAACACTCTGCTTTCCTTCTTTCTGTGAAAGCCCCCATACCTGTAGCCTGTCCCCATTCTAACATGCTGGTTCCCAATACTCAGAAACACATTTTGCTTGGAACTTCCCCAACCCCAGGGGGCTATAGTTATCAGGTTCACAGAAAATTTCCTACTAGGCAACACTTAGCCAAAATAGTCTCCTAATATCCAGAGAGGAAACAGAAACCAAGAAATGAAACATCCACCCAATGAAGATAAAACCAGATGTCAGTACCAAGAACTATAATCTTCCAGATGCCTAGATGCCAGCACAACAAACACAATCAATAATATCCAGGATAACATGTCTCCACCAGAGCCTAGCAACCCTACCACAAAAGGCCCAGAGTATTCCAACATAGCCAAAGCACAAGAAAAAGACCTTAAAACAGCCTGTATAAATACACATGTTTTAAAGAATTTCTAGGTAGTAGTTGGGAATACAGAGGACCATTTCTTTGCCTAAAGTACATTCAGCCATTTGGTATGAAAAAATAAGTCCATTCATATGTCTTTTAAATGCCTCATCTTTTTTCCTCTACCACAGTAACTGTAATTTTCACACAAAATTGAATAAATAATTCAATAGGCTTCAAAACTTAACTGTGATCTAAGACCAAAAGAAACAAAAGCAACAGACAAACAAACATGAAGTAATAATAATATTTTCTGGTTCATTTTGACAGTCAATTTCCTATCATTACAATCTTAGTCTTCTCCACAAACTGCCAAAATGTACCATAAAGTATTATTATTTGTAGTTGGTGTTTTTCTCCAGTCCCACTTGGCCCACAGCTGCTCAGACCCAAGTAAACACACAAAGACTTATATTACATATAAACTGTATGACTGTGGCAGGCTTCTTGCTATCTAGTTCTTATATCTTAAATTAACCCATTTCTATTAATCTATACCTTGCCACATGGTTTGTGGCTTACTGGTACATCTTGCTTCTTATGGCGGCAGCTGGCAGTATCTCTTCACTCAGCCTTCTACTTTCCAGAATTCTCCTCTCTACTTATCCCACCTATACTATACTTCCTGCCTGGCTACTGGCCAATCAGCATTTTTATTTATCAATCAGCCAGAGCAACACATTCACAACATACAGAAAAACATCCCCAGCAATTATTACTTCCTGTTTGTTTATCTATTATATAAGGCATTAATCAACTTTCATTTTATGTTGTCTAAACAAGATTACAAATCATAAAGAAAATGGAAGCATGTCCTTGATTCAAAAACCACATTCATGCATTCATGTTTTTAATTTTTTTTTGGCTTTAATTTAATCGGATGGAAATAAACAGTAAACTTTCCTTTCTTTTTCCGTTCCTTTTATTTTGCCTATAGTAGGCCATGAGAAACCATTCAAGTTTGGATCTGATTTTGTTATGAACACCTACCTATCTTATCAAATTCAGTAAAGAGCTAAGTTGTTTTTTTTTTTTTTTTTTGAGATTACAAGTCACATCTTCCTACAGGTCTCTATCCAGCTTCAGGGCAGATCCTAAACCATTAGTAATTTCAGAGAGTAAGAGCTATACTTTTATGATTTAAAGGGTTGTTTTTAGAACATTGGCAGAATTAATATGGAAATCTCAGCTCAGGTAAATCTGCAACAATCACTATGGAGCATTTGTTTGTATTGTATAAAAGATAAAAATCATGAATTAAATAGAATGGACCCATTAGATAGAATATAAAAATAAATGCTCATTATGTAAAATTTATGCTTTGTATATTATGATTTATTCACATAAATATAAACACTTGTTGAGAACCAACATTTGTCATTATATTCAAAGTTGAGCCCTGTCATTGTTCTGGACAAGGCTGGACCCATATATTTCTTGTGCTGCACATACTAAATCAACGCCTTCTCTTTTTTGAAGTCCATAGGATCCTATCATGTGCAATTTTCTGTTGAGACACTGTTTCCCCACTCCACAACCTCAATTGTAATTTCAAGGGTCCTTTGATGCAGAGCCTCTGACTGTTTAAAGCTCACTTTTTGTGGAGCCTTTGGGTTGGCCTGGCTCATCCTCCTGCAGAGAGCGTGTGCCTGTTCTGCTTGTTAACACAGTGACAGTCTGTCTTAGTAGCTTTAACTATATATGGGATATTCTAGCTTGATCCATCACTGCCCTCTGTTCTGCTTCTGCAATAACAATTACAGAGTATTTTATTTTGAGAAGAAAAGTTATTTTTAACTAAAACTACATTCTACCATAAAAACTTCATGGCTCATGCTCACATCTCTTTGGTGAAGCTATCTTCTCACCACGAGCAACAATTTTTATACAATAAAATGCATACTTCTTAAGTGTATAGCAAGGCAAATGTTGACATCAACCAATGGCATATTCTTATCATCCAATAACCCCAATAACTCTTTCTATCAATCCAGCAGCTTCTCCAGCCATCACATTTTTTTTTGTATTCCAGCAAATTTGTAACTGTTTCCTAGATGTGGACTTCACATAAAGAGAACCATGTCTCATGTATGATGAATAAATGCATCATAGATATGATTCTTTTCCATCTGTATTAACATAGTGGTTTTGACATTAGTCTATGTGGTTTCAATATGGTTGATTTTTAATAGTGGGTGATTAGATTTTTAGTCCATTAACATATTTCAGTACAGTAGATCCATCAATTCTAATGATGAATAGTTGACTATGTCCAGTTTGGGACTATTGTATTTAACATTGGTTAGAAAATTCTTGTACAGGTCACACTTCTCTTGGGACAGATAAAAATATAAAATTAGAGGCTAGAGAGATTACCTGTTAGTTAAGACCAACTTTCAGCACCTGCATGGTGGTTTATAACCCTATATAACTCTAATTTCAAGTTGGCCATTTCTCTCTTCGGGCATCCATAGACACCAGATTCACATGGTGCATAGACATATATGCTGGCAAAACAACAATACAGATACATACAGTAAATGAAATAGAAAACATATGAACATTATACCTCAAGAACTGAACTTAGGCACAATTAAAGTATTATATGCTCACTATTTGACCAGTAGTGTGTTATTAATAACTTTAATAACATACTACTGATAATTTAGTTTTTACAACCCTGAGTATTTGATTTATTAGATAAAAACTTGAGGCAAAGAAAAGGTATATAGTTTTAAACAACTCTGGAAGCTCAGCTTCCTTTTTCACACATAAACTGTGGGCAACTGTGCCTTTCTCTAGTGTGAGAGATGTCATTCAATTTTCCTCCATAAGAGACAAATCTTTTCCTTTCCTGTGTGGCATGCATCTCCAGCTGGTGTCATATTATTTCCAGAGGGACACAAATTGGTCCCTAGGTCAAAAGGGTTTAAAAATCCTATTCTTTTAAAACTTAAAACCTAGGAACCCAGTATATCATGCTATCACTGCTTAATCAGGTATGTTATTAGGAACAATATCTCCATATTGGATTTGCAAGAAACTATAATTTTCTAAAGTAATAGAGGGGCATTGTTTTAGTAGCATAAATACAATTTACCAGACAGTTCTGTATTTAGACTGTCATGTTGAAGTCTTTTATTTTTAGACATCACATCCAGTACTGTTTACAAATTTGCACCCTAAGAAATCTGTCACTGTGAGCAGAGCCCTTCTCTGGAACACAGCAGCATACTTCCACAACAACCTTGTCTCTGTGGCACTGCAAACGCTTACAGGCTTCTTGTGTGTGTGTGTGTGTGTGTGTGTGTGTGTGTGTGTGTGTGTGTGTGTATTCTTGGCTATACTCTGAGGTAGAGTGGTATCTCATTTCATCAATCTTTTCAGAAACAAGTATGCCCTTACCATATTATGTCTTATGCTATGTGTAAAACAATCTACAGCAACCTGTCATGTTTTTAATGATCTTCCTTGCCAAGAATCTGCCTAAAACAGTAAGCATTATTCTTTTTGAGCATGCTTAGAGACCATTTACTTGGCTGTGTTGGTTATTTCTACTTCTTTACTCAGAATATCGAAACTTTGATACTTAATTCCTTATTTTTAAATTGTTAGCCTTTAGAAAGCTTTTCAACACAAATTAACTTATTCTGAAAGCACATATATGTCTAAAGCTTTGTTCTAGTCTTCCTCGTGGATAATCTATTATACACAAACATATGATTAGGATTTAGATCTTAGTGTCCTCTGAGGACTTATGTACCAAAGACTTCGTTGCTAGCCTATGTCACTACTGAGAGATGAGGGAATCCAAGGAGTTTGTCCTTAGTGGAAGAAATTCAAGTTAGGACATGAGGGCATGTCCTTTAGGGAGATATGGAGAACTTGATTCCTCTTATCTGTCCATTTTTGAGTCCCAGCTACTTCTCTAAGCTGATCACCATCCCTCACATTCTGTTTTGGCTCACTCATGACCCAAACTAGGTAGGAGGCAAGCAAGGATAGGGTCAACCTGTTAAAAATCAAATAAATAACTTCTTCTTTAAGGTGTTAAGAACATACATGGTATCCTAATTAGGGTTACTATTGCTATGATAAACACCCTGACCAAAGCCACTTAGGGATGGAAAGATTTATACCCGATACTTCCACACTGTAGTCCATCATTGGAGAAAGTCAGGACAGGAACTGAAACAAGGCAGGAACCTAGAAGCAGGAGCTGGTGCAGAGACCATGGAGGGGTGCTGCTTACTGGCCTAATTCTCCTAGCTTACTTGCCCATTTTCCTATAGAACCCAGAACCACCAGTTCAGGTATGGCACTACTCATAAGGAGCTGGGCCCTCCCTGATCTAGCACTAATTAAGAAAATATTCTACAGGTTTGCCTATAGCCTGATCTTACTGAGGCACTTTCTTATTTGATGGTCCCTTCTTTGAGATGACTTTAGTATATGTCAAGTTGACAGAAAACTAGGCAAAAAACATGTTAATGTCTAATAATCAAATCCTCAGTTCCAACAGGTACAATTCCATCAAAAGATTTGAGGAAGCTTATTAAATCCCTTTTTATTATTTTGACAGGCAACAAGTTTTTAAAAAATGGCCATAGTTTCTTCATTTCACCTATCAGGGGAGAGTAAGAAGTTTTGCTTTAGATTCTACACAGCCCTGGTTAATCTCATGAAATAGGTGAGAACCATGATGGATTGATTTTCTGAGCTGGCTGAGGCTGGTTGGATAGCACAACTTGAAATATTTTTTTAAAATATAGACAGAACAACAGAAATGAATCCAAGATGTAGAATTCCTTTGCTATTATGATTTGAGATAGTGTCTACTTTTTCTACACTTACTCTGGAATGGTAGGTGACATTTAGGGGGGGATGTGTAGTTTTAGGCACTAAAATTTAAAAAATAAAGCCTTGGGAATCACAGGAATAAGAAAAATGGTATTAAGTCTAGAGCATACACACCACATTCTCAGAAGCTTTTGATTACCCCAGGTACCCCAGGACAGTTACTATCTATATGTGATCTATCGTGTATAAATCTCTTGCCTTCTTCACATCTTTCAAACTTATAAATTCTAGACTCTTGGATGACTTTAAGCAGTGGGAAAGATCCCCTGCAAGAAGACTAAGATTGAATTTTTTACTAGTATATATTTAGGAGTCAGGAAAGTTAAGCAGTCTTTCAAAATCAAGTTGAACTCCATTTAGAACATAGGGAAGTAGCAACCATGTCCTCAAGTATAAAGAATCAAATTATAACACATTTACATTTAATAACAAAAGACCTTTCTAGACTTTGACCATGTTTTAGTCTAACTTCCATAATTATGTTCATTTTGCTGATCCTATCCGGCATTAGATCATTTTGATGTAGCTTGTATGTGTTAATACTATTCAGCTCAGTGGAGGAGGATGTTGTGCTTTCTTATTCACTCCTGTGTGCCAGTATTACTCTAGTCTCTGGTGTATAGAAGGTGCTAATAATTATCTGTTAATTGAGTGGATTGTTTTCAGAAATTATCACGGAGTTTTGAGAGTGTGAAGATGTCAAGATATGTGTCTTATAGTTTCTACTGCTATGAAGAGACACCACGACCATGGCTACTCTTACAAAAAAATAATTGGGGTGGCTTGCATTTTCAGAGGTTTAGTCCATTATCTTCATGGTGTGACATGGTGGCATGCAGGTAGACACAGTGCTGGAGAAGTAGCCAAGTGTCCTACGTCTTGACTTTCAGGGCAACAGAAAGTGGCCTGAAACACTGGGCATGGCTTGGGCATATGTGAGACCTTAAAACCTGCCCCACAGTGATACACTTCCTCTAACCGGGACATACGTACTCCCCCAAAGCCATAGCTCCTAACAGTGCCACTCCCTTTGGCAGGCTTTTTATTTCAAGCCACCGCATTCTACTCCCTGGCCTCCAAAGGCTTATAGCCATATAAAAAATGCAAAAATTTATTTAGTTCAACTTCAATAGTTTCTGTAGTCTATAACAGTGTCAAACTTATTTAAGAGTCTAAAGTTCAAAGTCTCTTCTGAGATTCATGCAATCTCTTAATTGTAATACCTTGTAAAGGCAAAATCAAAAAGCAGATCACAAACTTCCAACATATATCCACATGATATACATTATCATTCTGAAATGTAGGGAATGGAGGATAGTGAGGAAATACTGGACCAAAGCATGATCAAAAAACAGATGGGCAAACCCCAAACTCTGCATCTCCATGTCTGATGTTAAAGTGCATTTCAGATCTTCAACTCCATTCAGCTTTGCTAATTGCAACACATTTCTTTCTCTTCCACTGCCTATTAGAAACTCTCCTCAACAGGTATTCCACAACTCTGGCATCTCTAACATCTTGGGGGCTCCAGGACAATCCAGGCTTCAAGTTCACAGCTTCTTGCAATGGCCTCTCTAGGCCTCCATTCACGGATACCCTGACACATGCCTAGTGTCAGCTGCTTTCCTTAGTGGAGGAGGCAAATTCCATAACCCCTTTCTTCTATCCTTGACTCTAAAGCTAGAACCACCATGTGGCTGAAGCTGCCAAGTTTTGCTGCTTGCTGGGGCTGGAACATGGCCCCCTTGTTCAATTATATCTTCATAAGCTTTTTGTTTTCCACCTTCACTGCCTAAGCTTGCCTGTCCTCAAACTAGATCTGTAGACCAGGCTGGCCTCAAACTGGGAGATCTGTAAGTCTCTGCCTCTTGAGTGCTGGGATTAAAGGCCTGTACCATCACACCTGGCTCTAAGCTTTTCTTTAATTCCTTTTCACAAGTTGTAAGTTTAGCTGGGTGGCATCTTGCCCTGAGGTCACCACTCCCTTTATTCCATTCCTTAATCTGTTTATCTCCGTGAACAACGAATTTAGCTCCATTCTGCTTTCTGATGCTCTTCTCCCCCTCAAAATATACTTTTTGTAATTTACTATGCTCATCTTGCTACTTTTCATTATAAATATTCATTAGAATTATCACTAATATCTACATGACAGAGTCTATACTAGGCTGTTATAATATTTTTTTTTCTGGCAATGAAATTAATCCAGACTTCTTCAGCTCAGCCTCAGGCAGACTCTTTACACAAGGTCAAAAGACAGCTACTTTCTTCACCAAAATATCACAAGAATGATTTCTAGGCAACATACTAAAATTTTTCTCTGAAACTTAAGGCAGCTCCCAACATTTCAAATCATTATCAGCACCATTGTCTTCCATGCTCCTATTAGTAGGCCCCATTAAGCAGTTCTTAAAGCATTCTAAATCCAAATTCTAAAGTCCAAATTCCTCCAAACAAAAACATGGTCAGGCCTATCACAGCAATACCCAAGTCCCTGGTACCAACTTCTGTCTTAGTTAGGGTTTACTATTACTGGGAAGAGACACCATGACCATGGCTACTCTTATAAAGGAAAAATACTTAACTGGAGAGGTTTACATATTCAGAGGTTTACTCTATTATCATCATGGTGTGACATGGTGGTGCGCAGGTGGACATGTCCTGGAGAAGTAGCCAAGTGTCCTACATCTTGACTTGCAGGAAACAGGAAGTGGTCGATCTCACTGGGCATTGTTTGATCATAGGAGACCTCAAAGCCCACTTCCACAGTGTCACATTTCCTCCAACAAGGCCACACCTACTCCCCAAAGCCACACCTCCTAATAGTGCCACTCCCTTTGGGTGTGATTTTCTTTCAAGCCACGATAATACATATTCTTGAAATAGAGACAAGATAACATTATTTTATGAAGCAAACTATGTCCTTCCTGTAAGTCTTGAGTGTGAAGCCATTTCATCATTTTCTGTTTTTCTTTAATCCTGTTTTCCATTCTCCTGATTCTTCTCATTTCCCCCCAGCACATCCCCCATTTCCCATCTCCTCCAAGGAAAACACTCCCCTGAGGATTGAGTTCAACCTGGTAGATTCAGTCCAGGCAGGTCCAGTTCCCTCCCCCCAGACTAAGCCAAGTGTCCCTGTACAAGCCCCAGGTTTCAAACAGCCAACTTATGCACTGAGCACAGGACCCGGTCCCACTGACTGGGTTCCTCCCAAACAGATCAAGCCAATCAACTGTCTCACTTATCCAGAGGGCCTGATCCAGTTGGGGGCTCCTCAGCCTTTGGTTCATAGTTCATGTGTTTCCTTTCCTTTGTATATTTGTCCCTGTGCTTTTTCCAACCTTGGTTTCAATAATTCTCACTCATACAAACCCTCCTCTTTCTCACCAATTGGACTCCTGGAGCTCCACCTGGGGCCTGGCCATGAATTTCTGCATCCTGTTCTCTCAGTCATTGGATGGGGTTTCTAGTATGACAATTAGGATGTTTGGCCAGGTGGCCTTTGAATACTGCAGAGATCTATTCAGAGGGCCTGATCCAGTTGGGGACCCCTCAGCCTTTGGTTCATAGTTCATGTGTTTCCATTCGTTTGGCTATTTGTCCCTGTGATTTATTCAACCTTGGTTTCAACAATTCTCGCTCATATAAACCCTTCTCTTTCTTGCTAATTGGACTCCTGGAGCTCCACCCGGGGCCTAGTCGTGGATCTCGGCATCAAGATTCCTCAGTCCTTGGATTGGGTTTATGGCATGACTATTAGGGTGGTGGCCATCCCATCACCAGAGTAGGTCAGTTCCGGCTGTCACTCTACCGTTGCCAGCCATCTATTGTGGGGGTATCTTTGTGGATTTCTGTGGGCCTCTCTAGCACTTTGTTTCTTCCTTTTCTCATGTGGTTTTCATTTACCATGGTCTCCTATTCCTTGTTGTCCCTCTGTTCTTGATCCAGCTGGGATCTCACGCTCCCACAGTCTCTCTTTTCCTTGACCCTTGCCCTTCATTACTCCCACTCATGTCCAGGTTGTTCATATAGATCTCAGCCATTTCTCTGTCATTGGGTGATCTCCGTGCCTTTCTTGGGGTCCTGTTTTCCAGGAAGCTTCCCTGGTGATGTGAGTAGCAGTCCAGTCACCCTTGTTTCACCTCTAGCATCCTCCTATGAGTGAGTACATACCATATTTGTCTTTCTGAGTCTGAGTTACCTCACTCAGGATGATTTTTTTCTAGATCCATCCATTTGCCTGCAAACCTCATCATGTCACTGTTTTTCTCTGCTGAGTAGTATTACATTGTGTATATGTGCCATAATTTATTTATCCATTCTTCAGTTGAAGGGCATCTAGGTTGTTTCCAGGTTTTGGCTATTACAAACAATGCTGATATGAACATAGCTGAGCAAGTGCTCTTGTGGTATGATTGAGCATTTCTTTGGTATATGCCCAAGAGTGGTATCGCTGGATCTTGGGTGAGATTGATTCCCAATTTTCTAAGAAAGTGCCATATTGATTTCCAAAGTGGTTGTACAAGCTTGCATTCTCACCAGCAGTGGAGGAGAGTTCCCCTAGTTCCACATCCTCTCTAGCATAAAGTGTCTTCAGTGTTTTTGATTTTAGCCATTCTGACAGGCAAAAGTTGGTATCTCAGAGATGTTTTGATTTGCATTTTCTGATGATTAGGGATGTTGAACCATTCCTTAAATGTCTTTCAGCCATTTGAGTTTCCTCTGTTGAGAATTCTCTGTTTAATTCTATAGCCCATTTCTTAATTGGACTGTTGGTCATTTTGATGTCTAATTTCTTGAGTTCCTTATATATTCTGGATATCAGTCCTCTGTCAGATGTGGGGTTGGTGAAGATCTTTTCCCATTCTGTAGACTGTCGCTTAATGGCAATTTTACCAAAAGCAATCTACAGATTCAATGCAATCCCCATCAAAATACCAACACAATTCTTCACAGACCTGGAAAGAATAATACTCAACTTCATATGGAAAAACAAAAAACCCAGGATAGCCAAAAGAATCCTGTACAGTAAAACAACCTCTGGAGGCATCACGATCCCTGACTTCAAGCTTTACTATAGAGCTACAGTAATAAAAACAGCTTGGTATTGGCACAAAAACCGACATGTGGACCAATGAAATTGAATTGAAGACCCTGACATGAACCCACACACCTATAAACATATAATTTTTGACACAGAAACCAAAATTGTACAATGGAAAAAAGAAAGCATCTTCAACAAATGGTACTGGCATAACTGGATATCAACGTGTAGAAGGTTGCAAATAAATCCATATCTGTCACCGTGCACAAAACTTAAGTCTAAGTGGAACAAGGACCTCAACATAAATCCAGCTACTCTAAACCTGCTAGAAGAGAAAGTAGGAAGTAGTCTTGAACGCATTGGCATAGGAGATCACTTCCTAAATATAACACCAGTAGCACAGACACTGAGAGAAACAATCAATCAATAGGACCTCTTGAAACTGAGAAGCTTTTGTAGAGCAAAGGATATGGTCAGCTCTCACTTTGATAATTACCTGGCGTCTATTCTTCCTGGGAGACTTTGCTTCTTCTTGTTCTAGAGCTTTCAGGTGTGCTGTTAAGTCACTAGTGTGAGATTTCTCCAACTTCTTTTTTTTTTTTTTTTTTTTGGTTTTTCGAGACAGGGTTTCTCTGTGTAGCTTTGCGCCTTTCCTGGAGCTCACTTGGTAGCCCAGGCTGGCCTCGAACTCACAGAGATCCGCCTGGCTCTGCCTCCCGAGTGCTGGGACTAAAGGCGTGCGCCACCAACGCCCGGCACTCCAACTTCTTTATGTGGGCATTTAATGCTATGAATTTCCCTCTTAGCACTGCTTTCATAGTGTCCCATAAGTTTTGGTATGTGGTGTCTTCATTTTCGTTGAACTCTAGGAAATCTTTAATTTCTTTCTTTATTTCTTCCTTAACCCATTGGTGATTCAGTTGAGTATTATTCAGTTTCCATGAGATTGTAGGTTTTCTGTAGTTTTTGTTGTTATTGAAATCTAACTTTAAACCATGGTAGTCTGATAGAATGCAGGAGGTTATTCCAATTGTTTTGTATCTGTTGAGATTTGCTTTGTGGCCAAGTATGTGGTCGATTTTAGCGAAGGTTCCATGGGTGCTGAGAAGAAGGTATATTTTTTTTTGTTAGGATGGAATGTTCTGTAGATATTGATTATATATGACTCCATTTGAGTCATAACATCAGTTAAGTTCTTTATTTCTCTGTTAAATTTTGATATGGGAGATCTGTCCAGTGGTGAAAGTGGGGTGTTGAAGTCTCCCACTATTAATGTATGGAGTTTTATATGTGGTTTAAGCTTTAGTAATGTTTCTTTTACTTATGTGGGTGCCCTTGTGTTTGGGGCATAAATATTCAGAATTGAATCTTCATCTTGATGCATCTTTCTTGTGATGTGTATGTAATGCTATTCTTGATTTCTTTTAATTGATTTTAGTTTGAAGTCTATTTTCCTGGACATTAGGATGGCTACACCAGCTTGCTTCTTAATATTATTTGATTAGAAATTCTTTTTCCAGCCTTTTATTCTTAGGTAGTGTCTATCTTTGAATTTGAGGTGTGTTTCTTGTATGCAGCAGTAAGATAGTTCCTGCTTTCATATCCATTTGGTAAGCCTGTGTCTTTTTATAGGTGAATTAAGTCTTTTAATATTAAGGGATATTAATGACCAGTGATTGTTCATTCCTGTTATTTTTTGGTGGTAGTATATATGTATTTTTCTTCTTTGGGGTTTACTGCTGTGGCATTATCTATTGCCTGTGTTTTCGAGGGTGTATCTGACTTCCTTAGGTTGGAATTTTCCTTCTAGTGCTTTCTGTAGGGCTGGGTTTGTGGATAAGTATTGTTTAAATCTGGCTTTGTCTTGGAATGTCTTGTTCACTCTGTCTATGATGATTGAAAGTTTTGCTGGGTATATTAGTCTAGGCTGGCATCCATGGTCTCTTAGTGTCTGCATTACATCTGTCCAGGTCCTTCTGGCTTTCAAAGTCTCCATTGAGAAATCAAGTGTCATTCTGATGGGTTTGCCTTTATAAGTCACTTGGCCTTTTTCCTTTGCTGCTCTTAATATTCTTTCTTTATTCTGTACATTTAGTTGTTTAATTATTATGTGGCAAGGGGACTTTATTTGGGGATCTAGTCTGTTTGGTGTTCTATAGGCTTCTTGTATCTTCATAGGCATTTCCTTCTTTAAGTTGGGAAAGTTTTCTTCTATGATCTTGTTGAATATATTTACTGTGCCTTTGACTTGGTATTCTTCTCCTTCCTCTATCCCTATTATTTGTAGGTTTGGTCTTTTCATGGTGTCCCAAATTTCTTGGACATTTTGGGTCATGACTTTGTTGGCTTTAGTGTTTTCTTTGACTGATGAATATATTTCTTCTACCGTATCTTCAACGCCAGAGATCCTCTCTTCCATCTCTTGCATTCTGTTGGTTATACTTGCATCTGAAGTTTCCGTTCGTTTACTCAGATTTTCTAATTCCAGCATTCCCTCTGTTTGTGTCTTCTTCATTTTTTTTCTATTTCCCTTTTCAGGTCTTGGACTGTTTCCTTCATCTGTTTCATTGCTTTTTCATGATTTTCTTTCAGGGCTTTATTGTTTTCTTCTGCTGTTGGCAGCAGTAAGTTTGCTGCCTTAATTTTAAATACCTTTTATTTTGTCCTGTCCCAGTTAAGTTGTTTGTGTGAAATGTGCAGTTGGGTTCTGGAGGGTGCTGGTGATCAGTTCTTCTGTGGTTTTTCATGTTTGGAAAACAGCGTCCAGCTTGCCTACGGATATAGAGTAACCATTCCTTGACTCCTGTTGTTGGAGGGGTATATAAGCCCATTTTGGTAAGAATAAAGAGAGCTGCTCCCCTGACGAACTGAAACTGGGTGTCTAGAGTGCTGTTTAACCTTGGCATCCCTTGCCAGATTTTGTGCTCCAGCTGCACAGGTTGCAGCATTCTGCTTTATTTGTCCTTTCCTCTAGTTTTTATAGCATTCTTCCCATTTTTTGTTTGTCTTTTCCTCAATTTTATTTGTGATTCCTTCTATATAAGCTTTTACCTTCTTCATGAAATTATTCATAAGGCTGGTTTCTTCTGCTTCTTCCATTTTTTGATGTTCAGGTCTAAATGTTGGAAAAGGGCTAGGTTCTGGTGATGCTGTATTGCTCTTCTTTTTGTTGTATGTATGTACTTCTGCCTTGACGTCTGCCCATCTCCTTGTGGATTCGTTCTTGTTCTTATCAGTGCACTTGGCCCAGCCAGAGCTGACAGATTCAGGAAGCCTCTCTCTCTTGTCCATATGGGAGCTCTGGGGCAGGATGCAAGCTGGGGGCTGGTCTCTAAGTCTCAGGAAGTGGCTGGGGTCTCAGCGAATGGCCATGGGGGAAGGGCGTAGAGATTGCAGGGTCTGCCAGGGGTCTTAGAGAAGGGGAGCCTTCATGGGGGGGGGATCCTGTCCAATGGCCAGAACCTGGGGCCAAGTTGGGCAGGTCTTCCCCAGAATGGCTGGTGCCCAGGGGATGGGTTCTAGGCTGAGCCCAGGTACTCACCTCTTGTCCGGATGGGAGGTCCCCATATCTGCAATTTTTAAATTATCTTCAATGAATATAAATTATGTGTACACTAGCATAAATATTTTAATGATGATAATGATATAAAATTATATAGAAATATGAGAGATGATTCCCTATATAGTAACATTTTTTTTTTTAGAAAGATACTAATTAACCAAGTGACTAATAGTCAATTTCATAAATAAAAACCAGTTGATTTCAGGTGAATATCCAGTGTATCTTGGTTAACATAGTCAGGCATGGTGATGCTAGGGGAGGAGCAGACCTGATCTGACTGATGTCTCTTATGACTCTCTGTAATGCCTTTTGCTCTAAGTGTATGCGGTTTGTCACATTGCTTAAATTCAGTCTTACTCAAGACCGAAGAGTCCATTGGTTTATTTACATAATTTTGCTTTATTGTTTTCCATTTTCCATTAGAAGAAAAGTTAGAAGAACCAGAGTTTTCCACTAATTCTCAAGAGAAAAATAACCAGTACACCAAGCTGATGGTGGAATGTCTTTCTGTATGCTCTAAATATGCATTGCTATGATTGGTTGAAAAATAAAGCCATTTGGCCTATGGCAAGGCAGCTTAGAGGCAGCAGGAAATTCAAGGAGAGAGACAGGAAGAAGGCTGGGAGAGATGCCAGCAAGCTGCCCAAGGAGCAACATGTAATAGGACTCAGGCAAAGCCATGGAACTTGCAACAATACATAGATTAATAGTTATGGGCTAATTTAAGATGTAAGAGCTAGCTAGCAAAAGGCTTGAGTCATGGCCATGCAGTTATAATTAATATAAGCCTCTGTGTGTTTACTTGGGGCATGCAAGTGAGAGAGATTTGTCCTGACCGGCCGAAGGCTGGGACACAGGAAAACTTTTAGCTATACCTAGCCAGTGTTCTGTAGTGGTTCACCCTCCTGACTCCAACATTTAACTTATACTCTGGGTAATAAGCCAATGGGGAAAGAAATTAATAACATATAATCATAAAATGGAATCTCACATTTTCAGTGGAATTGTAAAAAATCTACATGTCGTAATAGGAAAACAAATGTACTAGTAGGGTTTGAATGTCTTTTGTTTCAGAAATAGGATATACAGAAGTTCACATTTGAAGTTTCCCCAAAATTTTGATTGCTTACAATTAGTATACATATTTCAATGGCTGAGGCATATTTACTTCTTTTTGTTGAATCTTCTAACTTAATTTAGACAAGTCCAGTAATAAAGAATTGAGATTCAGAAGGAATGTAATATCTATGACTTTTTAATAAAGGGAAAAATGAGCACAGAAATAGAACATTTTGTCACTGAAAATAGGAGGAATTTTGCAATGAGGAGGCCAACAAGACTCATCTTAGCAAGAACCATATGCAAAAGACCGCTATTGATTTATTCTTTAGTCCCAAATAAAGTTCTGCCATTATGCCCCAAATGGGTATGTATCTGTATAATGCTATTAGATGTGGAAACATAACTACCCTTATGGTAAACACTGTAAAGTCTAAATGTTGAGAGCCTTAGCAATGTAGTTCTCTCTGCTACTCATGTGTGGGGCATACATGGGCTGCAAAGTGGGTGCTAAGAGAAATTTAGACAAATAGAGCTTAAGCTTTAAGCTGTTTATGAACAGAGTAGATACAAAGGATGACGTGGAGAGGAAGTTAGTTTAAGCTGTTTGTGCAGAGCATAGATACAAAGGATGGCTAAGAGGAAGTTAGATTGGGTTGTTTGTATGGAGATTAAAGACAAATGGTGAGAAAGGAAGTTAGCTCCAGTTATTCATGCTAAGATAAGATACTGAAAAACAGGAGATGATGTCAGAGCATAAACAACTTGTAAATAGGGTGACCTTTAAAATGATTGGTTGGTTCCTTCATCCCCTACTGGGGTTCTAAGGTTTTTCTGGTATAAAAGAGGCTTACTGCCTATCAATAAAGGAGTTCTTGCTTGACTTGACTCCCTGCTGCCTCTGATTGTCTCCAGGTAAGAGGGAGGATGGGGAATGGGCAAGCAGTGCAGTGTGGTGCATACTTACCTTTCCTCAGTTCCAGGCCACCTCTTCACAGGTGAAGTTCCCGGTGGGGCAGTTCCCCACACTCACGTTAATACCTGCATTATTACAAGCCCTCTTATTAGTCAATATTATTATAGATTCATAATGTGACTATTTTTATTTGAAAAAGAAATTGGGGATATTTACATTAGGATGACGTTCTTTTCTACTCATTCAATAAACTCACTGAAAGCTTGCCTGAAGGATGGCTACTTCATTAGATGCTTCTGGAGAATCAAAAAAGTTTTCAACACCAGGAATCTTTTCTGTTTTACCATACAGGCATGCAAAATGATGACTTGTTTACTGGAGTTGCAGATATTCCTCTAAATTACAAAGTACGTACATAGTACACACTGGTACTTTTATTTCCATACCAGAGACCAGAATCTTAATGTATAAGCTAAAAAGAGCTGATATTAAAACAACAGAGTGATTGTAATATTTTATAATTTAAAAAGGTAATTTTGATGACTATCACCTATCCAAATCTTGCTGCTTGTAAAATAAAGAGTTAGATATTGAAAATTACCCTTCTTATAGAAATATTCATGAATTTTTTTGTAAGTAGGAATAAGGAGTATATAAATTTATTTAATGTTGAGATGGGGAATGGGATACGATGAATAGGAACTGAAATGAATATTTTCTAAAAGCAATTGGGTAAAAAATAAGTCATATTGGCCTGTTTTAGTATAATTAGGCCATATTTTAATATTTAGTTTCCCATTAGTGTAAGACATTTTCTTAGGCACACATTAATTATGAGAAAATGTATTCTGCAGTTGGTATGAGTTAAGCTTTGGTATACATCTCTAGTCATTGATACAATTTCTACAACAGTAAATTTTAAAATATGTCTAATGTATGTCCCAGTCTTAGTAATTTATTGGGGACTAGTCAATAATACAGCATTACATTGCAAGTGAATTTAGTCATCCTACACTGTTACATAGAAACCAGCTCTGTTAATAGTGGAATGATCTAGTTAAAGTGTAGAATAGACAGTACAATCCAAGGCCCCTTCCCCCCAAATGATAACAAATGCAAATACAATTTGAAATAATATGTAGAACAGAATAAAATTTGTGGTAGTGAATGTCTAAGGTTATTTGAAACATTCCTTTTACTTTATATGTTCCACCAATGGTAGTTGTCTTTGTGAGCCTGTGTCCCCTTTTAAGTGTTTGAGATTCATAGTCTGATTATTAACTCATCACTCTTAAAAAGATATATTTTTGAGTAGTCAACAACTTAGAAAAAGAAACTCTCAGCAAGGACATCCTATTTCTTTTGGGAAACCTGTTCCTGATGTGATTTTCTTTGGCTTCCTTTAGTGCAATGTCCAAAACTTTAGCACATTCTGCAGCCTCTTCCTTGTTTTTTTTTTTTTTTTCTGGCATGTTGTTTCTTCAGGCACTGTGTCAGTAATTGTGTTTCAGGATACATCAAATAACAAGATGAATCTTGGGGTCTTTCTTCCTGGACTTATTACCTCCTTTGTTAGGTTTTTCTGATAACATATTAATGGAATTAATCTTTGGAGAGATTGAAAAGTTCTCAAGTTTTGCTAGTTCTTTTGCATTTTAACTACAGAGGCACAGCAATATCTGCCAGTCCAGGAATATCCTCCTCCCCCTTCCGTCTCCCCCCCCCTTTTTTTGCAATAGCCTAGATGAGAACTGAGAACACTCAAATTGGCATCCACAATCCAACCCCCAACTGACTTGCCATTCCTGTCTCCAGTTCCCCTTGGTCTATAAGAAAAATTCTCCTTTACTCACCAGCAGGTGCACTCTGCTGTGGGCCAAGACACAGCTTCATGAGAAAATCTTGTTTGTTAGTCCCATCACTTATTTGGATCACATAACCCTTCCACTCTTCACCCAGAGCATCAGCAGCTACCTTTGTAGCCACGTACTTCTTATAGAAAGTAAGAAGTCACATTCATTGTCCACTTTAATGAGTTTATGACAGCTGGTGGCTGAGAAGGAGATATTTAGCTTCGTCTTGGCCACCACCTATGAGACACCAGGAAAAAGAGCCTGGCTTATTTTACTTAGCATGATGATCACTAGTACCATATATTTTCCTGAAAACTGCATAATTGTGTTCTTCATGAAATAAGAAGGAAATCATTAGGGACAAGGGGGTAGAAAGAAGACAAAAAGGGATGAGTGGGTAAGTGGGATAAATATGATCAAAGTAATATATATATATATATATATATATATATATATATATATATAATATCATATAACCATTTGTTAACACACTAGTAAAAATCATTGGAAATAAAATGAACACGATAACATTATTTTTGTACATTGAACATTATGACTAGGTGAAATAGACTTACAACAACAAGACATGGTCATAATCAGCTTGTAACTAATAGTAAGGATGTAGTCACTGGGTCAGAAGATAATTCAATTAAATTGTCTCACTATGTAAATAATATCATAAGCATTTACAAAGTTATGAAGTTTTAGAGGTTGTTTTGAAGTGTAATATTTAAGGTGGGAAAGTAATGATAAGAACAGTAATACCTATCATGAAAATTGCTTCATAATTTTAAGACTAAAAATATATTTGGGAACAAAAGTTATTAGAACTTTGAAGCCTTGGAAAGCTTTCTGGAGGCCAATTATAAAACAAACAAACACAGTTTTTGCTACTAGGTAAAAATGTATTATAAGTAGTAATGGATTATGTCCCCTCCTCTAAGCATTATAGTGAATTTATTACATAGCATAATTTTAAGACAAAATGACTGTCATTTCAGCTAGCAAAAGGTTGTGTAAATGAATATATTATGTAATTATGGCCTAAACATAACTTAATGCATCAAATTTGCCTTATTAAACTATGTAATGTTCACCTTTATTAATCCATTGACAGGGTATGTCTGTGATTTTTGAAACTGTATAAACTGTCAGTTTTTTTTGTTTTGCTTTTGGTTTTTCATGACAGGTTTTCTCTGTGTAGCCCTGATTGTTCTGAAACTTGCTCTAGAGACTAAGCTGGCCTCAGATTTGGAGCTCCTCCTGTTTCTGCCTCCTGAGTGCTGGGATTAAAGGTATTTGCCATAACTGCCCAAATCAAACTGCTGTTTTTATTCAACACCATGTATAGGCTGATGTACTGGGAAACCCAAGGCAGTATTAGGAAGAATAAAACAGTAGGGTCAAATAACAGTAATTCTGCAACTGAGAGGCAATGTCTTATCTAAAACTTTAGGTTGAAACAGTTTTAGTTGTTAAAATCCTAGATAATATGAGTTTAATATTTTTGTATATACATAATAGTTCTTTCAATTAGGATGTGAAATTTCTAATATAAATGCTAAACTGTAATAAACAGCTTTGATCCTGTTGGATTGATTATTAATATGACTTAAAATTATTATCTCATAGTTTTATAAATTAATGTGAAAAACAGGATTGTTGTCAATATATTGTTATTTAAAGATACATATTAGCAACTAAAATAATTAAGTAAAAAGAAAAATTGTATTTGGCATAGAATAAATAACATTGAGTAATATCCACATAGCAGTTTCAAACTTGTAGCTGCAGTTTTCCTGTTCCCACCTGGTCCACAGATGTTCAGACTCAAGTAAACCCACAGAGACTTATATTAATTAAAACTGTTCAGCCATTAGCTCAGGCCTATCACTGACTAGCTCTTACACTTAAATTCAGCTCATTTCTGTTAATCTATATGTCGCCACTTTTCTGAGGCTTTACCTGTGTGCCATTACATGCTGCTCCATGGATGGTGGGCTGGTATCTCCTGACTCAGTCTTCCTCTTCCCAGAATTCTCCTTGTCTGTTTATCCCACCTATACTTCCTGCCTGGCTACTGGCCAATCAGCTATTTATTTATCAACCAATCAGAGCAATACATTCACAGCATACAGAACACCCCACAGCACCTCCCCTTTTCTGTCTAATAAAAAAGGAAGGTTTTAACTTTAACATAGTACAATTACATATAACAAAACAGTAATCAAGCAATAATTACAGTTATAATATCTAGTCTATTTGTATTTTGTAAAATTAAAGAAAATATTCTATCTATCCCATACTTGTGAGCCTAAATTTCTTATCTAACTTATCTTTTTTTCAGAACCATGGAAAATTATAACTATAACTATCTAGTCTTCAACTACATCAAAGACCTCAGAAGGATATAATATTTCCTAAGTAAACAGGAAGTGCATTGTAAGCAACTTCCAAAAATCTAGAATGACAGAGACAGCTGCCTGCCCGGACAGTTACCCAAAGTTCTTCTGTAATGTTGGGGCATCCATCTTCAGCCATATAGGGCTAGAGTCTCTCAGTCTCTTTTCTCTGTGTCCTGTAGAATGTCTGGCAGTTTCTTCTGTGAAAGCAGGAACCTAAAGGACCATCTTGCCTTGCAATGTTCCGTGGTCACTTTTCTATGAGTCCTTCATGTCCAGGCAATATAACATTAGTCTTTTTTTTTTTTTTTTTTTTTTAAGCTTTCTCAGGTTTTAGGTAGAAACTCTTGCCCCACGTTTTGGCGCCATTTGTAGTTGAAGTTTTCCTGGTCCCACCTGGTCTGTAGTTGCTCAGACTCAAGTAAACACACAGAGACTTATATTAATTAAAACTGCTCAGCCATTAGCTTGGGCCTACCACTGACTAGCTCTTACACTTAAATTCAGCCCATTTCTGTTAATCTATGTCACCACATTTTTTGTGGCTTTACCTGTGTGTTATTACATGCTGCTCTTTGGATGGTGGGCTGAGGTCTCCTGACTCAGCATTTCTCTTCTCAGAATTTCCTTATTTCTTACCCTGCCTATACTTCCTGCCTGGCTACTGGCCAATCAGTGTATTTGTAATAGCTCTGAAATGTGCTTTAATGCAAACATGTATGGTGATATTAATTGTGCTTATGGTTTTCTTTTTTTTTTTTTTTTTACTTTTAGAACAGGAGACATTGAAATGATGGATAATGCAGCATCGTGAAGGTTAAAAAGACTGAGAAATAATGTCACAGTTGGATATAGTGGTTTAGTGGTTTGACAAATTCTGGTATAAGGGCTACACATGAATGAAGCTCAAAGAGATGCTGTGATAAAAGCTCTGTTGAATTCTGATACAGGGACTACACATGAGTAAAAGCTCAGAAAACACTGTGATAGAGGTGTGCCTGGCATATTTAAGAGAGTTATTTCATGCCTTAGATCTTTTATATAAGTGATCTCTGAGGACCTGTGAATATACCCTCCAGATATTGTTTCTTTATCTTTAGCATACTGTTAGCTTGTTAGTCTATAGAAAAGATAAATTAGATGACATCTTTTGTATTGCAAGACAACAGGTAAGTACTTAAGTTGTATTGTACAGTAGCACGTGTATGCCAAATTGTTATGTCACCTGTAAATATAGTCTTTCTAGAGAAACAAAGGCATATGAATGAATTCAGGAAACTGTGAGTTGCACACTTGTATGAAATACCAAGAAGAAGAGCATGTTTAAGGCAACCTTTGAACAAGAGGCTAATGTGGTCTGTTGGATAAAGGAATAATCCAACAATCAGCTACTAACTTTATTTGTTGTAAAACATTGCTAAGACTGCTAAATGAGTAGTTTTGAGTGTTGACTATTTCAAATAAAGTTATAAATGAGTTATTCCTTGGAGTATAAAACAAACTTATGACACTTCAGTTTTATTGTGAAAACCTGCTCTTGCCCATAGTACCTGCTCTTGCCCATAGTAAAATGGCCATTTCTAGATGAAATTCAAGCTAACAGCTTGCTGAGTCTTTAAATTAGTTCTACCTCATGAATGCAGCTGCTTGACAGTCATCCTTACCAGCTTTCTCACAATGCTTCAAGCATGAATGAAAAAAATTTAAACCATTATGTCTAGTTTTCTTTCTCTCTCTTGAACTTTAATTTTTCTCTGTTTCTTGGACATACCAGTGGCCACTTTTTCTCTGCACATGTCTCTGTTTACAGTTCTAATTTTTGTTATTTCCCAAATCAAATTATTTTGTATGAAGTTCTTCTCTCTATTTTTTTCTTTTCATTTCCATGCCTGATAATAGTTTTTTAATAATTTAGCTCCTAAGTATTTATTGTGCATCTAATATTAACTAAATTAACTCACAAATGTACAGCATATGCTTAAGAATTTGAAATCATCTGAGCAATTTCTCTTTTAATTATTTGAATACTTTTTGTTCTAAGTTACTGAGTTATTTAATTATAAAATAATAACTCATTTCTAAGTAAAAACAGAAAGAAAATGAATTTAGAATGTTATAGGGCATGAAGTCTTCATTTTAATTCAGACTTAATAACCCAAAGAATTATATTTATTAGAATGAATATTCATGTGTTTCCTCTGGGCCGATGGTTAGAACAATGACCTCATTGGTAGATGTGCTCCATAAGTTCCTCTTTTGTACTTAAAAGCAGTTGCTTTTGTGCCAAACTAGGGGAAAATTACAACTTGTTATTCAGCAAATCCAGAAGGTCCATTTAAAAGGATCACTCAGATGATTTTTAAAGTGACTATTTTCTTTTCCTGAATCTGGTATGGTATCTCATGTCTATAATCCCAGTATTCAGAAGCATGAGAAAGGCAGACTCACATTAGCTTAAAGCCAGCCTCCATGACTGTTTCCAGCTCATCTAAAATTAATTACTTTTTCTGAATGATGTATTAAAATAGATAGATCATTCCAAATTGTGTTTACTCCAGTTGTCCATCCAAATGGAATAAATTTTGATATGAAGTTGGAGTTGGAGCTTGATGTTAGGTAAGAAATGTGATTACATTGTGTTTCTTTTACCAGTAATTTCTGTTATAGTTATAAAAATTTGTGATGCTGATCTTAAGGGAATAATTAATACATATTGAAGAAATACTTTTTCATTTGATCTAAAAGGTGATTTTATATAAATTAATTATAAAAATAAAATAAAGACAACTAAAACTAATACAGTCCTGTTATTGGAGAAGGACAATCAATTCTGCTATATCTTCAGGTGTCATGCTGCTGGCAAGTGGACAGAACATGGCTGCCTCTCTTTATGTTAGGCTAAAGTTGATGATTTAAGTAAAAATAGTTATGGTGGTAATAATCAAAACAACTATGTTAGAATGCAGTATAGACAATTATCACTAATTATAATGAGTTAATAAGTTTTAAAATCTTATTATAATGACAGCAATTCAATAAAGAAAATTACGATTGAGACACTGATATCTGTAGGAGCCTTCACTAGGGTCATCCTTATAGATTCCAGGGAGTTTCCACTGCAGTGTGTTTCTACCTCACCCTCAGAATGTTCCCCAAATTCCAGTTGTCTCTCCCAGTACTCTCCTCCCACTCCTCTCTCCATCTGATTTATCCTGTTTCCATCCTCTCCTGCTTCCAGTTTACCTGCAAAATCTATTCTACTTTACTTTTCCAGAGAGGTCCATGTGTCCCCTCTTAATCCTGCCTTGTTACTTATCCTCTCTGGGTCTGTGGATTGAAGCATGATTATCTCTTACTTACAGCTGATATCTACTTATGAGTGTGTACATATCATGCTTGCCTTTCTGGGTCTGGGTTAGCTCATTCAGGATGATTTTTTTCTAGTTTCATCCATTTGTCTGTAAATTTTATGTCACTTTTTTAACAGCTGAGTGATGCCAGAAGGTTTCTCCAGTCCTGCCCGGCCATACTGACCCACAGACACTTATAAAATAATCACTCAGAGGCTTAATATTATTTGCAAACTGTATGGCTTATGGCAGGCCTGTTGCTAGCTAGAACTTATAACTTAACCTATTTCTATTAATCTATGTTTTTCCACGTGTTCTTGACTTTACGGGTCTGCGGCATGTTGCTCCTTGGACAGCAGGCTGGCATCTCTCCAGACTCTGCCTTTCTGTTTTCTGTCTCTCTCCTTGGATTCCCTGACTGCCTCTAAGCTGCCTTGCCATAGGCCAAAGCAGCTTATTTATTAACTAATGGGAAAAACATATATTCACAGGGTACAGAAAGACATCACTCAGCAACTGAGTAATATTCCATTGTGTAAATGTACCACATCTTCTTTATCTTTCTTTGATTGAAGGACATCTAGGGTGTTTCTATTTTCTGGCTGTTATGAATAGAGGACTATGAACATAGTTGAGCAAGTGTCCTTGTGGTAGGATGGATTGTCATTGGGGAAAAGGCCAGGAGTGGTCTTGAGGTTGATCAATTCCCATTTTTTTTTTTTGAGGAACCACCATATTGATTTCAAAAGTGGCTGTACAAGTTTGCTCTCCCACCAGCAATGGAGGAGTATTCCCTTTGCTCCACATCCCTGCCAACGTGAGATTTTCCTCATGTTTTTGATCTTAGACATTCTGATAGGTTTAAGATAAAATCTCAGAGTTATTTTGATTTTCATTTCCCTGATAGCTAAAGGTGTTGAAAAATTTTAAAAGCATTTCTCAGACATTTGAGATTCCTCTGTTGAGAATTCTCTGTTTAGATCTGTACCCCATTTTAAAAATTAGATTATTTAGTTTGCTTATGTCTGTAACATGAATCTTAAATGGTCTTATTAATAAAAAGCAAACCTGAAATTTGGGGTATTGAGGTGAATGCTAGAAGATCAGAGAAGCAGAACAAGCCACAGCTTCTTCACCTTGCCAATTCTTCAGCTGATGCTGTTTCCTCAAACTGGAAGCTTCTGAGTCCTCATTCAAATGAATCTCAGCTGTACTGCTACTAAAAGCCTAAAAGCTTAACCAACCTAGTTCCTGGTCATCACGCCTTATATACCTTTCTGCTTTCTGCCCTCACTTCCTGGCATTAAAGGCTCATTTCTTGGGATTAAAGGCACGAGTCACCATGCCTGGCTGTTTCCAGTGGGATTTTAAACTCACAGAGATCTGAATGGATCTCTGCCTCCCAAGTGATAGGATTAAAGGCGTGTGTGCCACCATTTTCTGGCCTCTGTATCTAGTGGCTGTTCTGTTCTCTGACCCCAGATAAGTTTATTAGGGTGCACAATATTTTGGGGAACACAGTACCACCACATATGTCTAATTTCTTGAGCTTTTTCTATATTTTGAATATTAACCCTCTGTCCGATGCAGAGTTGGCGAACTTGTGGAAGTGGCCAACCAATGACAGGTCTCACTTGAGTCCTATATTTGGCACTGCCAGGATGGCCAGGATAGCCCAGAGACCAAGGATAGAGCCAAACACAACTAGCAAAAGAAGACAATGAAATAATTCTTATTGATATTCTGCTATACTCATAGACAGGAGCTTAGCACAATCCTCATCAGAGAGGCTTTCGCCAGTACCATGTAGGAACAGATACAGAGATCTACAGTTAAACATTAATGTGGAACTTGGGGAATCCTGTGGAAGAGTGGGAGGAATGATTATAGGAGCCAAAGGGGTTGAGTACCCCACAAGACAACACACAGAATAAACTAACCTAGACTTCTAGGTGCTCACAGAGACTGAAAACAACAACCAGGGGGCTATATGTTTCTGACCTAGGTCCTCTGCATATATCCCCCCTTTCCTCCTACTAGGTTGCCTCAACCAGCATACCAATACAGCATTAATGAGAGGGTATGCGCCTAATCTTCTTGTAACTTGTTATGCCACATGTGGTTGAAAGTCGTAAGAGGTATGCTTTTATTTGAAAGGAAATGGATGAGTAATGGATCATGAAGAGAGAAAGGAGGTGGGTAAGAGCGTCTGGGAGGAGCAGAAGAAGGGGAAACTGCAGTCAGGATATAATATATGAGAGAAGAATAGATAGATTATTTTTAAAAAGACACTGACAAGAAATGCAATCCTGTATAATAAATACATGTGTTCTTATGATATACAATATAAAAAAATCTAATCCCCCAAGGAACAAGCTGGTTAATTGTAACATGAGTTGCTAAATGATCTTATTAGTAGGAAAAATCCAGAGCCAGATAGTGGGGTGAATGCTGAAAGATCACAGAAGCAGAACAAGCCAGTCAACCTCACCTCACCAACTCCTCTGCTGATCCTGTTTCCAAGAATCCGCAGACTGAAAGCCTCTGAGTCCTCACCCCTCTGGGTCTCAGTTGAACTGCTTAAAAGCTTCTAGTTCCTGGTCCTCATACCTTAGAAGCATACGTTCCTATTTCCTCATGCCTTATATCCCTTTCTGTGTCCTGCCATATTACTTCCTGGAATTAAAGAAATGTGTCCTTCCCAGGCAAAGACATGAGATCTCAAGTGCTGGAATTAAATGTGTGTGCCACCATGCTTGGCTCTGTTCCCAGTGTGGCCTTGAACTCACAGAAATCTGATGGATCGCTGCCTCCTGAATGATAGGATTAAAGGTATGTATGACACCACTGTCTGACCTCTATGTTTAATTTAGTGGCTGGCTCTGTCCTCTGATCCCCAGATAAGTTTTATTTGTTAGAGCACAAATAAAATATTACTATAGTTGATTAATACCACCCTGAACCATTAGGGACAGAAATGTCTCTACTATTCTAGTTTAAGCATGAACCATATTAGAGGTTAGTGAGCAGTTTGTAATCTGTTGAAAAAGGTGAGAGTAGATGATTCTATGCAAAATACCTCAGATACTCAATCATACCACAAGGACACATGCTCAGCTATGTTCATATCAACATTATTTGTAATAGTCTGGAAACAACCTAGATGCCCCTCAACCGAAATATGGATAAAGAAAATGTGGCACATATATACAATGGAGTACTACTCAGAAGTAAAAAACAATGATATGATGAAATTTGCAGGCAAATGGATGGAACTATAAAATATCATCCTGAGTGAGGTAACCCAGACTCAGAAGCACAAATATGGTATATACTCACTCATAAGTAAAGCAAAGGATAACCAGTCTACAAACCACAGCTCCAGAGAAGCTAGCTAACAAAAAGAACCCTAAGAGGGACACACAGATAACCCAGCAAAGGAGAATTAGATGAGATCTACATGAGTAAATTAGGGATTGGGGGGTAATGGAGGGCAAGGAATGGGGGATGATACCATAAAGAAATGGGAGGTTGGAGCTGGAACAGAGTGGGAGAGCAAGGAAAGAGATACCATGATAAATGAAGACATTATGGGAATAAGGAGAAACAGAATGCTAGGGAAGTTCCCAGGAATCCACAAGTATGACCCCACCTTCTACTACTAGCAATAGTTGAGAGGGTGCCTGAACTGTTCTACTCCAGCAACCAGATTAGTGAATACCCTAACTGTCATCATAGAGCCTTCATCCAGTTACTGATGGAAGCAGATGCAGAGATCCACAGCTGCAGGCCAGGCCAAGTTCCAGGAGTCAAATTGATGAGAAAGAGGAGGGATTCCATAAGCTAGGGACATAGAACTCATGATGGGAAAATGTATAGAGATGGTCAGCCAAAGTAGTGGAAACACATGAACTGTGGACCAATAGCTGTGGAGCCCCCATGGGACTGGACTAGGCTCTCTGGATAGTCAAGACAGTTGTTTAGCTTGAACTTCTTGGGGGATCCCAGGTAGGGGGATTGAGATCTGTCCCTGGTGCATGAGGAGGATTTTGAAGCCCAATGCCTGTAGTGGGATGCCTTGTGCAGCCTTGGTGTAGGGAGCAGGGGCTTGGACCTGCCCCAACTGGAAGTGCCAGGCTTTGTTGACTCCCCATTGGAGACCTTGACTTGGAGGAGGTGGGAATGGGAGAAGGGTTGGGGCGAAGGCTGGGGGGTAGGAAGAGGGAAGAGGGTGGGATCTGTGGTTGTTATGTAAAATGAATAGAAAATTTATTAATTAAAAAATACCTCAGACCAACCTTTACAAAGCAAATACAAGGGGAAAACTATCAGCAATCACTTTACTAAACTAGTTGGATTAGTTTGTGTATTAAACTGCAATGTTAAAGAAACATTGAAAACTACAGCTGGGTTGCCTCTGTCTCTCCAAAGTGGATCAAAGCCAATGATACTACAGAGTTACCTGTCCATGTAAATAGTATGTGTGAGCATATGTAATCCTTATCAAACATCACAGAACAAATGCTTGTCCAACCACTTGAGGCATTTGTGCTACTGCTCATATTGCCAGCTTGATGAGATACAGTGCTAGGTAAATTGCACAGACAAGTGTCCATTCTTGGCATAAATGTACTACAGCCATGGTCTAGACATTCAGCTGTCAACCCAGAATCAGGACCATAATAGGCACCACAATATGTGTTATAATTGATTCCATGAAAGTCAAGGTGAATCCTTTATATGTAATTTTCTGGCATCTGCCAATTGGCTGGAGTTATCCGTGTGGCTGTGTAATAACTGGCCCTTTCAGAACTTGAGTGGGACTTAAATCATTTTCACTGTTGTATTAAAAAGGCCCAGCTTAATTGTAGAGGGAAAATTAGTAATTGTTAGTTAAAAAGAAATAAGCATGCGTGAAAAACAATTGGCCTGAGAAAAGAAACTTTCAAACTTACATTATTTTGTTTGTGTTGCCTCTGTGAGTTCTACAGGCATAGAGCACTTTAAATAATTTATTCTATGCATGTTGATATCCATTGGATATATCAGGCTTCATTTGACCTTATGTCTCACCTCTTTTCATACCATATGACGTGATTATACAAAGAAAGGCGCAAATTAAATGGCTTTAATATGAATTCAGATTATAAAAAAACCTAAACTGTAGCAAAATAATATATAATTATATCTTATAAATTTTTTATTTGTGTTTGGAGACACACATACCTGAAGTAAACATGGAATTCATTGCATACATTTCAGTAATAAATTTTCTCTTTCCACTTGTGTGTCCTGTGTTATAGACTATTATTTTAAGGTACACTACTTTTATTTATGTTGCATTTGTTTAATTCTGTGAAGCTGTGTTACTTGCCTGTCTAAAACACCTGTTGGTTTGATAAAGAACTGAACAGCCAGTAGCAAGGCAGGAGAAAGGATAGGCAAGGGTGGCAGGCTGAGAGAATAGATAGAAGAAGAAATCTGGGAGGAGATCTAGTAGCTAAAGAAGGAGGAGGACATCAGGGGCCAGCCACCCAGCTATATAACCAGCAACGGAGTGAAAAACAAATGTATACAAAAATAAAGAAAGTTAAAAGCCCAGAGGCAAAAGACAGATGGGATAATTTAAAGTTAATATAGCTTGGCAGAAACAAGTCAAGCTAAGGCTGGGCATTTATAATTAAGAATAAGCCTCTGTGTGATTTATTTGGGAGCTGGGTGGCAGGCCCCCAAAGAGCAAAAACAACTAACGACAGTCCTGGGGATCAAACTCAGGTCTTCAGATTTGGCAGGAAGTGTCTTTCCCTGCTGTGTCATCTCACTAGATGAACTTTAGGGTTTTGGGATGTTAGAATAAAATCATAAACTTTGTCATCGCTTCATATGCAAAGTGTGATTCGAATGTTACCTCTTGAAATGTATGTTCTAATGATTTTAAAATCATTATCTTATGAACACGGCAGTGTACCTGCATATATGAACTCACAGTAATTGTGACAGAGTACATAAAACCTGTGTAAGTCCAGGCCAGACAAAATCCCAATGTGAAGAGGGGCATGGGATCCCCTCTCCCTATGGGAGATTCCTATGGGATCCATCTCTTATCCCTAGCGATGGAGCTATTGGCAATTGTTAGCTGCTCACAGAGGGAGAGACAGTTTTCTCTAAGAAAGTACTTCCTGGTAAGCTGACCATGCTCCAGTGGAAAACCACACATCCAAGGGCATTTGGGCAACACAAACTGTTCTTGAAGTGTTTTTTCTTAAGAGACACAAAGTTGTTTAGGAAAGAAGGGTGTGGTTGATTTTGGAATAGCTGTAGAGAATTTTCAAAGAATTACTAAAATATACCTGGTCTAAAACACAAACAAACAACTGAAGCAAATATAATAGTTAAGTATTTGGAGTTGTTAGTACCTTTGAAGACAAAGTTTGAATATGTGTTGGCTTTGTGTGATGAGATCAACTGACCAATAATGATTCCATGTAGGTCCTATTGTTTAGTAATTTATAAAATTTCATATCTAGTCAATAAAATTTCATGAATTATATAGCAAAAGAGGGGCAGTTTAATGCTTACTACTTGCCTTAGAGCTTTAGGTTAATAGCATATTAAACAAAAGCATTTCTATTCTTCTTTTACATTTACCTATTCATTATCAATGGCTTACCCATGTAGATAAGAGCTTAGGTAGAAGAGAGCTATTATTCTTACATAATTCTCCCTGAATAGTCAGGCTAACACAATATAGTTATGGGAGGTGGTGTTGCAGTATTTATTGATCAGGTGCTGGAGTTGATATATAAGTGACATCACTTTTAAGCCAATTATAATTGATAAAGGCTTGATATCATTTGAAATGATCTTTTCATAATCTGATTATATTAGGAGTGATTTTTCAAGGTAAATTTGAAAGTCAACTTAAATCTATTTTGGTTAATGAATTTTCATTAAATATTTATCACTTTATGTAAAGAATATTTTTTAAAAGTAACTGTTTATCCCCAAGCTCCACCTAATGTTTGTGTGTGGGTCTCTGCTTCTGCTCCCATAAGCTGCTAGAGGAAGCCTCTCTGATAGAGCCTAAGGGATCCAGGGCACTATGAGAACATGACCCACGAAATCTACCAAGCAGGGCTCATAGGGGCTCACAACGTGTCTGCATGTGGCTGTGCTAGGTTCTCTGCATACATGCTGTGGTTGTCTAGTTTGGTGTTCCTGTGGGATGCCTAACAGTGGGAGTGGGGGCTATCTCTGACTCTTCTGCCTGCTCTTAGGATCCTTTTCTTACTACTGGGTTGTCTCATCCAGCCTTGATATAAGGGTTGTACCTAGATTTATTGCATCTTGTGCCATATTGGGTTGATATCACTGGGAGACCTGATCTTTTCTAAAGGAGAATGGAGGAGCAGTGTATCTGGGGGATAGGTTAGGTGGGGGGAAACCTGTGAGGAGTGGAGGGAAGGAAGGCTGTGGTTGAGATGTATTGTATGAGAGAAGAATAAATAAAAATAAAAAAATTAAAAAATATTGAACTGTTTATAAGCAGTATGTCTAATTTGAATGTTTTCAATACAAGTTGTTCTTAAGTTCTCCTTAATTTCTTATGAAAAAAGGTAAACAGTTTCCTATTTTTTTTCTTTTTCTTTCTTCCAAACTGAGACATATCTTCCTGGAGACATGAGGATGGCTCCTAATATTCACAAAGTCAATGAAACCTATGAGGCATGGCACAGGAATTTCACAACATTTGTGAAACTCTGGACACTTGGGAAGTCACAAGACTCACAGGACTCCTAGACTTGGATGGAACCACTCAGGTGCTCTATCCTTGGTGCCCTATTTCAGACAGGAACTGACAGAATCAAAGGTACATTGTAAAGAGTCAGTTGCATCTCCTCAGTAATTGGTTTGCTGGATGTGGAAGTAGGCTGATCTTTCTGAAAGTACAGAGTAACATTTCCCATTGATTAAGCACACCACCACATGAACAGTATAGGGATGCCTGCAGAATGGCAGATGGGTCTGAGAATATATTGTACTCTCTGAAAATAGCACACCCATGAAAGGATGCATGCAGGTTATGGCAGTAGTTGATTGGTCTTTGCTGTGGTTGTCAGGCAAACAACAGACTCTAATATATCTGCTCAGAGCTAGAGAGCTTGCTCAAGCAGCAAATAGAGCTGTTAAAAATAGGTTCCTCTTCCTGTTTGGTTCACAAATGGGACAAACAATACAAGTTGCCCCTGACAGGCCTTTTGGAGTGGAGAGATACATAGTAAATGGATAAAAAGGCTGGGTGGCTCATGGTGAATGATTGTGGATTATGGAGGTAATTTCTTCCACCAGGGCTATTGTACCCAAATTTAGAAATTTGCTCTTTAGATACAATAATTGGTATATTGATTAATATTTTTACGTTGTAATAAATTATGCCATTTTAATAGTCCCTGAGCTTCTGAATTCTGAAACTATTGGAATTTGATTAGAACAGATAGCATGTTGCCTTCCAAGCCCACCTTCTGTAAAGAGGCTTCATAAAATAATGCTAATCCTCGTGTTTCTTACAGATTGAGTCAACATCTGGAAAGATGGTAAAATAGCAGTGAAAAAGTTCAAATAAAGGCATCTGTGTGAGTGGTGAAATGCACCCATTGGAGCCATGAGGTTATCACGTGGAAACATTTGTGCCAGGGATGTATTATTTCTCTGTAAGTTGTTAGGGAACCTGCAGAGTCCATATAAATCACAAAGCCATTGCCCCTGATTCTGGTTGCAGGCCAGAACTATATGGTAAGCCCCTATAGATGAAAAAAATTGCATGCTTTAGTTTCAGGATGTAGAGAAATTAAACTGGTACTGAATGGCCAGAAATTTCTCTCCCTGTTGTCTTAATTGTACCAAAGAGCTGTATCGTAGACTGGTGGTGAAAACAGTCAATAACATCCCTGGTGGTTATCTACTATCAACATGGTAGGAAAATTTAGCTCTTTTGTGCAATAGTAACATAACCAGTATGAATGCAACCAACAACTTTCTCATTAGATTTAAGGCCCCACTTCACAGAAAGGAATTCAAGCATTGTTCTATAAGGCAGAGGAAACCGCAAAAGGGAGCAAATGAACCACAGTAGCTACCACAAAACAAATGATGGCTTAGAAGGTCATAGACCCTAGTGGAGACTACTGCTATTGTTTTACTAACAGTATTTGATTTAGCTATCAAACTACCTCCTTACCATTGGCACTGATGATGATAAATTACTGCTCCTATTAGTCATCACCATAATAGAAAACTTGGCTGTTAAGTAGCCAGTGGTGGTTGTTGTGGAGAGTCACACTATCCAGACTCTATGGATAAGTAACTAAGTCCTATCTTAGAGTGGTTTAAAATTCACCGTAAACATAGAAAAATAATCAGATATCTACACCACCCCCACTCAAGATGGAGGAGAACATTATGTTCTCCTCCGGGGGGAAAATGTGGGAGATGGAAGCAGGGCTAGAGTTTTTATGTAGCTATTTCTCCTTAATTGGAGCATTCTTTCCTGGAGGAAGGAGGGAAGCTTGTATGAGTCAGGAAATTAATGACACTTGTGACTATTGTGAAGTTCACAAAAGTTACAAGACTCAAGAAACTCAGAAAATTGAAAGATTCACAGTGCTCCTCTACGAGGTTACACAGGTAATTAAAGAATTGCTTAAGAAGAGATTCTTCAACAGAACTGCCTGGAAGTTGGGCAATGAGTTCCAAGTAGTCAGTTTGGGTGAGCTGTCATCCATCCTGGTGTGGGGCTTCACAGTGATACAGCTACCTGAGAGTCACTTATGTTCTTGTAAAGGACTCTAATAACTCTCCCTGGTTCCACAAACTAGATTGGGGCAGAATCACTTCTTTTGTCCTTGGTATCTTATTTATGAAGTGTGAAGAAATGAATTGTTCATGTTTCTCTAGGAAAAATAATAGAATCTGGGTGTGGAATTCAGGGCTTTGGGTATGGTAGGACTACACCCTATTGTAGATGAAATTTTAAACAGTCTTAGTAAATAGGAAACACAGCGCCAAATACAGAGGAAATAGCCAAAGAGATCTGAGCAATAGCCACAACTAGCTTTAGTTTACCACCAGCAGTAGCTTCCCCAGAGTGAGTTTTTTTTCTGCCTGACGTGTTTTTATTGCCTTTCTGTTCTGCCATTTCATTGGCTCTAAGCCCAGCCACCCGACTTCCTTGTCACTGCCTGTCTATACAGACCTCCAGGTCTCTATGGGTGGGACTTGGGATTAAAGGCTCATGTCATCAAGCATGGCTGTGTCCTTGACCACACAGAGACTCTGTTTGCCATGTGATCAGATTAAGGGTGTGTGCTACCACCGCCAGACTTCTGCTTAATGGCTATTTGACCTCTGATCTCCAGGCAACTTTATCTATTAATATACAAATAAAATATCACATTTCATCACAAATAAAATATCACCACACTCTATCATATAGTTACATACTTAGCTACTGATTTTTGTGATTTTTAATGTTTTATTGACATTACTCTTTCCTTGTTTGGTTATATCTCACACTTTTACACTTAAATTAGACATTTCTTTTACCTATAATTTTATTTTCTATTTCAGTTTTATTATTAGTTGTAACTGGAGGTTTTTCTGTCCCACCTGGTCTTGTAGTCATTTCCAAATAATCACTCAGAGGCTTACATTAATTATAAATTGTTTGGCCTATTGCTCAGGCTTAATACTACCTAGCTCTTACAACTTAAATTAAACCATTTCTATTAATCTATATTTTGCCATGTGTCTCTTGGCTTTACCTGTGTTCTAATACATGTTGCTCCTCCAACAGCTGGCTGGCATCTGCCCCAACTCCACCTTTCTTCATCTCCAGTTTGATTGTACCACCAAAACTTATTCTGCCTGGCTATTGACCAAAATAGCTGTATTTTCAACCAATGAGAGCAACACATACTCACAGCATACAGAAAGACCATCTCACAGCAATAATAAATAGTTGCTTTGCCTTGTTAATTCTTGTTATGTTTTGTTTGTCAAGAACTGCATTTTTTCACATAACTTCAAATTTTGCTTATTTCTGCTAATGTATATTCCTAGGTGCATGATTACTTCTTTAAATGGAAGCTTTATTTAGACTTATTCAAGTGACATCACTGTATGCTTATCATGTTATATAATAGAAGATTATAAACTTAGCACTTCATATTATATTTGGATAAATTTGAAAAAGAGGAGCTTTATGCACATTTTTATGGTCTAATTCAATTGGGGTTTTTATTGCTGACTTGTTATTTTTATATCCTAATTATATTTTTGAAATTTCATAATTGTCCATATACATGATGTGATTTGTGATGTTCTGATATATGCACACATTTTAACCTCTTAGGCTCCTAGAATTTCTGCTAATGTATTGGAAATTCAGAAACTATGGTCTGACCTAAAATACTTACAATTTTTGTCATTTTTTTAAATTTGCCAAAATAGCCTTTTATATACCAAATTAGCAAATGGTGGCAAAGTCTAATGAGGGTTACTGATTGTAGAACAGCTTAATAGCTTTCTATTTAAGCTTTCTATAAAAGCTTAAACCAATGTCAAATAGTTTGATTTAAACTATTAATCACAGCACACTGATAAATTTGTTTTTTACATTATTTTTGTAAATAAAATTTAGTTATCACTGCTTTTATTTGAATTTATAATTCATATAGTTTTTTATGTAATTAAAATATTTTTGTTTTATACTTAGATTATATTACCTTAAAAATCTAGATTTACTCTTTGTAAAATGACATCTATAGAATATTTGAATAACTTCCTAATTTACAATAAGTCTCTGAAAAGAAATATCAATTTAAATGACTTAGTATTATCAATATGCTGTGGAAAAGTCCTCAAATCCTTGTAAGTAATTTTCAGGTTGAGTGAGCACATAACCATTGCCTTTAGAGAACCTTTACATATCTCCATGTTATTAATGCATTTCTCTGGTAGTTTTGGTGCCTGTCCTGGATCTCTCTCTGTAGACCAGGCTGGCCTTGAACTCACAGATATCTGCTTGGCTCTGCCTCCCGAATGCTGGGATTAAAGTAAAGGTGTGTGCCAGTGCCCGGCAACTCAGCATTGTCTTGTCCATGCTAAAACTGTTTGATTCTTTCAGATGAGCACTTTATTTGGCTAATTACAAACAACTCGATCCAACAGGTTGTTTAGTTTATTTGGGATAGACATATTTTCTAAGGACATTCTTTCCATTTTGCAGGCAAACTCATTCATGTGCACAGTGCTAAAGGAAGCACTAACACCATATGTTTTGTGAATTTAAACTCTGCAAACACACACACACACACACACACACACACACACACACACACACACCTGAATATCCTTGATCAATAATGTGGATAAATCTACCATGCCTCATAGAAACCTTCAATTCATTGCATTCCTTTTCAGCAGCCACATATTTTTCTTATAATGATAAATTTACAAAGAGTCTGATTCATATTGAGCGACACTTTTTGCTTCTTTTCTGTGGTTCCAGAGATGAAACTCGGGGCCTTGGGCACAACGGGCAAGTGCTTTGGCATTGAGTGACACCCAGAGCCCTGATACAATTCTTTTAACTCACATGTAGTATAAGAATGTAGATCTCCTTTTAGTCTGTAATAACAAGTACCTGTGGAGAGAAAAGCACTTCATCTCAAGTGACTTAATTCATATTCTGTTCAAATCCTCATTGAATCACTCAATATAGTAAGACTCACAGAGAATATGCAAAACCCCAGATTATTTCTTTATTTTTTTAAACCCAGTTCCTGAGAAAGTAGAGAAAACTTGAAAACTTCCAGATTGGAAGCAACAAGAGGAATCACCTGGAAAAAAACATTTGGATAGGACATTTGAGTCCCATGAAAGTTCTTTCACAAGCAGTAAGGCAGTAAGGGCAGTAAGCCATGTGTTCAGCAGGAGGCCAGGCAGCCCCATTAAGGCTCAGGTAGTTACTCTGAGCATTGAAAATAACCATTCTGAAAATCTTAAGAAACAAACTTGAACACTAGCTTCATAATGAAAGGAAAGGCTTCAAAGCATATGCATTCGGACACCTTCACTGATATATCCCATCCTTTCCCTTAGCCACCAAAGGAATCTCCTATAAACTGATTTTCCATGTCATTATTCTTGCCATGTATGAGAATTTTTATTTATTAAGGAAGGTATGTTCCAGGCACTGTACATATAGAAATTCAGTTACATAGAGTATTGTCAAGATGTGTAACAGTTTCCTCCACGTAGTAGACATACTCCATTTTAGAGGGGGACTCTTTAAGCCACAGAAAATAATCAGGAAGTTTTGAAACTTAACAGACTCATAAGGCCTTTCCTTCCCCAAGATTATAAGCATAAGGACCTATGGAGCTCTGTACAAGTAGTACAGAGAGTTCCATGCCTGAAACTTTTGTGAGTTATCAACCAAAATGAGGTGTATTGTGATGATGCACATGCTTTTGAATCATTCCCATTCCCATAACTAACCCCTTCCCACACTCCTGTAAATGATACCAGTAAACCCATTAGCTCATCAAATTGGACTTTGACGAAATTGTCACATTGCTCTGTGTGCAGAATGAGGAGACATTTATTCACACCTGCTCAGGAAAAGTCCCACACAACACAAGAATAATGCAGTCTGGTAAGGGAAGAATATAGACAAGCATATACAGACTTGCAAACCATTCTTAAGGGTGATCAACAAAGCATGCTAAAACCCTCAGAGAAATGTGTTTTTCTATTTAATATGTGTTATTGAATGAATAAAATGTAGAAAAATGCTGTAAATATGTATATCAAGAGATATAAAAGACTGTGCCAGAGGAATGGTGAAATAGCTTGTGAGTGACTTAATGGGAGTTGACTTTTTAGTTTTTCTTTAATTTTTTTTATATGACTTTCTTTTCAGTCACTGTTACTGGATTAATGAGCTAAATACAGATGCACAAGGATGAATAGGAAGAAGTTATAGGTGAAAGGCTTTTGAAACTTTTCAGAGTCTGTGAACGACATGGTCAGACTCAACACACTAACAAAAGCCCAGGTCTTTCAGGATGCTGCAAACCATTTGGTAAACCTGGATATAGAACTTGACATGGGCACTGAGAAGGTGAAAATGAGCCTAGAGGTTCACTGCTGGAGGCTGACAGTTTGCTTTTGTGTTCCAAACTAAACACAAACAACTTTCTCACAATGCAGTCAATACTAAGACAAGGCCCCTCTGTGACCACAATAGCATAAGACAGAGAAGGACACTTTTAAACAGCAGAAGTGACTCAATATCTCCTTCTGAAAGCAAAAATCATTGGCTTTTTTTTTCTCTCAGTGATAATTCTAGTTCCACTTTAAATCTCTTGCCTCCTAGATGTTTAAAAACAAAAGAAAGGAACAAAAGCAAAAAATGAGGATACTCTGATTTGTCCCTGTCACCTGAGAGTGCCCATTTCAAAACTGCCTACACTTCTCTATGTCTTCCCAGAAGTCTCTCAGCATAAATCCAAACACTGTAATTATCCCCCACTGCCAATGCTTATAATGATGTAACAATGTTCCCTTGACTAATGCTCTTTCTTGATGTAAGGTTCTAAGTAGAACCCTAAACATGTTTGGGTACAGGTGAGAGACAGCCTTTGGTGCATTAGCCATATTCTTGTTCTGTAATGAAATGCTCAAAATATTTATAAAAAAAAGGACATTACATTTAGACCATGATCTGTTGGTGCTGTTGGTCTTGGGCATGGGGAATGGGTAGTTGAATAAAGCAAAGAGAAGAAAACTACCAGGATTCCTTTATCCACTTAGGACATGCTCATAATGACCAAATATTTCCCTCTGGGATCTGTTACTTCAAGTTTCCACTGGCTTCCCATAACAGTATCCTTGAGAACAATCAGTCACCTAAGGCATTGGACTTTGGGGGAACATTCCAGATTCAAATTATAGAATTTTGTTTATAACTTTGATGATGGTAGCAGAGGATATGTCATGTAGTTAGGTTGTAGTAAGTTCACAAAGATCATGTTAGAAAGTAAATTGACAAAAAAGTGACAATCTTGTGTATGATAGCTGGGCACTGGAATAATAACTTACACATCAAAGCAATTTTCAGAACATTTGAAAACATAACCTTGTTGGTAGTATAGGTGATGAATTGAACTGGGAAAGAGTCTAAATAAATAATTTTGTGAATAGCTTTAGAAATCTAGAGTAAGTGATCATGAGACAATGAAACATAAAAACTGACAATGAGTATATAAAGAAGTTGAGAGATGAAAATATGAGGTTTGATAGCTGGTGAACATAATGCTATTCACTGAAGAGCAGTATGGAACTAATAATTTTGAGGAAGTTGCATAATTAGATGAGCATCTCTTGGTTGTGAGATACAGTTTGATGTCCCAGGAGGCAACTTCAGTCATTGATATAAAGCTTAAGGGATGCATTTTGAATGAAAACACAGATTTGGCTGTAAACAGCAAATAAATGGCTTTTCAGTCATTGAATTTCTGTGCTACAGTTAGTTCCATGCCACACTGAGTGACAGCAGGTGGTTCTACTACTCTCGTTTTTGGTACCTCCCTTTAGCAACTAACTAATTGATAAAATCAGTTATTAAAACATGGAGTGAAACTGAATAGGACAGTTGTACCTGAATTAAAAAGACAACTAGATTCAGATATTTCATCAGTATAGATCATGAATGAGCAAAAATAATAGATGCACTTTCTTTTTATGAGTCTAAGTTGTGGGACAGGAAATCCCACAGATAAAGAATTCTCAGATGAGGCTCTCAAGTCTAATGAATCCCCCAGGGCTGACAGCTGTGGGGAACACAGAAAAAGATGTATATGGGTATAATTTTCCTATGAATTGAGTCTAAAGTTTAATTTTTCAGAGCACACTACATATGTGAGTGCACCAATATTTAATAATGCCCTGTCAATCACTGTAGACAGGAGGACCTTTGCAATTCATATTAAGAGCATCAGTAATGTATAATTTACCCATTCATTCCACATAAAAGAATTTTTGCAGAGTAGTAAAGATTTGTGAGCATGAAATTTCACTTAGTATAAAATATGATCAGAGTTTTTTTTTTTTAACAGCATTCTCCTGATTCTTACACCCTTGTAGTTGAAACCATAGCCATTTTTTTTTTGGTTTGAGATATTACTCTCCTTGTCTTCTCTGCTTCTTCCTCTTCCTATTTATCCTCTTCCTTTTCCTTTCCCTCCTTCTCTTGTACAGAGTCCTACCACACACTAAGAAATGATCCATCACTGAGCTGCGTGTCTAGCTCTTTACTTCTTCCTGTGTTGTAAGTATTGAAAATTCACTCATAGGAGATAGCAGTGGAGAGAATCCATATGTCCCTGGGCTTGGTGATAAGTTTGCACAAAACACTAGACACAAATAATTTAGGACTTGATAATTTATAGGAGTTGAATTTCATTAAAATTACTACAATTTGTAAATATTAGAATTAACTTAAGAAACAAAACTTTGGAATACCACATTTTTATTTATATAATATAAAAATACTGTGTGGTCTTATGATATATATATATATATACATATATATATATGTATATATATATGAGAGAGAGAGAGAGAGAGAGAGAGAGAGAGAGAGAGAGAGAGAGAGAGAAATTACCAGCAGGCTACTGTCACTTTTACTCACGATCTCTTTAGATTTCAATTAATCAAAAATATAATCTTGTTTTCAAAATTGATGCTGCAATAAAGTTAAACTTAGACATTTTTACCAAGTATTTTGGCCTAACTATCATCCAGTGCAGATTACAGTCAGCCTGTATCCCCCTTGGCGTATCTAAAGCATGGACTGTTTTACTGTGATACTTGATTCCTATCCTTCTCAGGTACATTCTCCGGAACAACCAAAAGTCCCAAAACAGATATGTTTACCTTTCCAGCTTCTGTTATTTATTTGGTTTCAACCCCTAAAGCTTGAAGAAAGCTCTTCTCCATTTATTACAGCAAAGTCTGCTTTTCCTTAGGTCAGATTTGACATTCTGTCTGCAGACTTCAGCACACCAATTTAAAACGCACTTTTACATGTAGTATATAACATCAACTGAATCTGAGTTAATAGGATGAGATGTGTGAATCTATAATTTTATCAAAGGTTCTAAGTAAACTTTGCACATTATAGTTTGACAACCACAGCTATAGGGAGCTTTGATTGGACATAATTTTCTTGATGCTTTCCAGATTGCTGATCTTTTACTATATGATGAAAATGCCACAAATTTTGTTTTTTTCCTCTGAAACTGCAAATACTATATTATCACTTCATATGTTTTACAGTTTTTGCATGATATTTCTGGTAGCACATGATTAGCTAATTGGCATAATCATACACAACAAACTTCAGTGTGAAAAGATGTTTTTCAGTTAACAAACAATTCAGTGTTAGAATTCACAAATATGATTTAACACTTTAATAAATAACGAAGAGGACTTATGGTCATGAAAAAAAAGAGGAGGAAAGTTTTATGTGGAAAGAGTGAGAGGCAAGATCCCAGATACTTTTTACTACATTGTTATAAAATGTATAGGTATTTTTCTTCTATGGCTAGTCCAGTGTAGAACAGAAAAAAAGAGTAAGCAACTACATAAACCAAAAGCTTAATGGTCACCCCCTCATACTCTCACAGAAAAAATATCAAATAATGAGTCTTATCATTTTCAAAGCTAATGGAAACAAAATAACATAGTTTTAAAAAGCAATAAGAGTGATCTCAAATTGATTTTATATTGTGGCTAGGTAAAGAAAGTGGAAACTGTATGGAAATAGAAGACAAAATTGGAAACCAAGAGGCAGAAAATAACAGGGCAAAGATAGAAAGTTTATGTATGAACAGTGGGAAGAAACTTAAGGGACATAAGTATTGTCTGGAGCTGCCAATTGCCACATGCATGCATTTCCTCTTTTGCTTTTGTCAATATAAAAAGACAGCTCTTGCCTCATGAGGGAAAACAATGTATTTTATAGACAGACATGAGTGGTCATAGTTCAAGAACATGGAATCAAGCTCCAAAGAGCTACTACTAATTTTATGACTTTATAAATAATAACAGAACAAAATAAAATTATAAAAATTTTTAGCATAAAACAAGAGAACCTCAGGTAAGTAGGTTATTATGAGGTAGGGGAAGCCACTTCCGCAGGCCTCCGATACTTTCTGATGATATTCTTAGCCTTTAGGTTGGTGAATACTTTTGATATGTTAGTACATTATGAAGGCTTCATCTGATAGACACAGGATGTTAAGTCATAAATGCACATGGACAATAAATGGCTCCTAAGGTGCCTAATGAAAACCCAGAATTATTTATCTCCAGGCATGTAACTTTCAGCTCCCTGTAATCATGGATATTCTAATCAGTCAGTCAAGCATGTAGAATCTTTAACTTGTGTGAGGCTTTTTTCTGTTGATAGAATCCAAGGTGGCTTCAAGTTCAGAATGGTGATGTCTATGTTTATCCTTGAATGGGGCCGACTGGCATCCCTGGGTTTTTAGATAGATTCTCCTTAGTGGGTAACATAACTGTGCAAAGTCCAGCAGGAGGCTGTCCAACAGTAAAGGAGAAAATGGAAACTATGAAAACAAAGACACCAGACATTCACAGCTCTTAATTATAATGTGAGCCCCTCAGTGGCTACTGATCTTGAAGCTCTTCATCTAAGGATGGGACCTTGTAAAAGTTCCCCAATCTTTATTGGTGTATGGATGAGACTTGTCTTTTGCAGGTATTGTGCAGGTTGCCACATTGCTGAATGCTGTGGGATGTTCTGTATGGCAAATGTGTTGCTCTGATTGGTCAATAAATAAAACGCTGGTTGGCCAGTGGCTAGGCAGGAAGTATAGGCAGGACTAACAGAGTAGAAAAGAAAGAACAGAAAGGCAAAAGGAGTCACTTCCAGCAGCCGCCAAGACAAGCAACATGTGAAGATGCTGGTAAGCCACGAGCCATGTGGCAAGGTATAGATTTATGGAAATGGATTAATTTAAGCTATAAGAACAGTTAGCAAGAAGCCTGCCACGGCCATACAGTTTGTAAGCAATATAAGTCTCTGTGTTTACTTGGTTGGGTCTGAGCGGCTGTGGGACTGGGAGGTGACAAAGATTTGTTGTGACTGTGGGCCAGGCAGGAAAACTCTAGCTACAGCTGAAAGCTTATGGGCACAGCATCTCTATTGCAATCACTAGACACGACTGAACAGCCCTGCTCCCTGTCTTCTGCATCTCACAATCATTCTGCTCCTTCTTCTGAGAAGTTCTCTGTAGATATTGCATTGTTGATGTCCCAGTTGGGGCTGGACATCACATTGTCACTTATTTTCTACATTTTGAACAGTCATAAATCTCTGTAGGAGACTCTGGGGGCTGCAAAATAAAACTTCCTTTATGACGGGTGAGAACATTTTTCCCCCATGGGTATAAACATAAATGTTTCAATAGAGTTGGAAGCTATATTAATTTTAGTAAATGATAATCCTAGGTCTTTCTTTAGGGACTTGGACCTCTCCAGTCACTGGTTCTTGGCTATGCACGAGCTCCTTCTTATGGAGTATGCCTTGAGTCCAGTTGGATGTTGTTTAACTGCAACACATAAGTGCCACTATTGCACTGTTTATCTTGCTCAGTTGATCATTGTTGTAGTTTGTAGGCTTTACAGTTGGGTGAAGACTGTCCATGACTTCTGCCTTTGGGAGCATGAGAGCAATGAGACCTAGCCCTCGAGGAGGGGCTTCCAGGTTAAGCAATAATATCTTATCTTGGGGTTATACCAGGCAACAAAGGATAATGGCAATAGCTTATATTGTTCTAGAAGTTTCATGATACCCTCTGACCAACAGCTCAAAGGGACTATCCCTTACCTGACACTAGGTGTTTGCTGGATAATCTATGACCTCTAGGGGGTATACTATTACCCTAGTAGGAAAACTCTATTTAAACTATATGTACATACACAAAATATACATATAATTGGCATTTTAGAATAATATTTTTATTATTTTGTTATATAGGGATGTTTTTCCTACATGAGTGTCTGATGCTCACAGAGGCTAACAGAGGGCATCTGATCCCCTGTAACTAGAGTAGCAGATGTTTGTAAGCAGCCATGTTAGCACTGGGAAATGAACCCAGGTCCTCTAGAAAGACAGCCAGTGCTCTTAACTGCTAAGCCATTTACTTAGCCCCAATGTGTATGCATTTTTAAATGAGCTTATAAATGTTTTCTATGGTTTTTCAAATACCCTGAGTGTTATTTACTCCTCCTTCCACCCTCTTCTTGCACTGTACTTCTCTCCACACCATTTAAGCTTCCCCACCCTGTTTTCCTCCTCTGCCTATATAGAACAGTGTCTTGTTATTTTTATTTTATTTTATTTTTTGTCTAGGGCTCCTGCTTCCTCCTATTCCAATGATCCCATTTTGTTTCCCTAGTTGTTATGGTTACTCAAGTTGTATGTTTAAATTGTATATTAGAATCAAAATTACTATGTCTCCAAAGGTCATGCTAGACATCAAAGTGTAATGAGGAAGCTACTTAGCTGCTTTGAACCTACAATTTCCCACTTGACATAATAGAATTAGTTGTTAGAGAAGACTGGGGATATTTCCAAATATACAAAGTTTAAAAAAAAGCCTCCCCCTTGAACTTTTCTAAGGCATCCATCAAATATATGCATGGCAAGAACTAGGCTATGAAATAAAAGAGGATGGTGTTTTCTCATGAGCAAGGGCTTAGGACTGTATCTAGGAGATGATCTTTAGACTGTAGACACAGGAGGTCACACAAATGACAGTGTGGAAAATCTACAGCCTGAACTTGAGCAGGACACTGAGCTCTAGTGGGCCATTTCCAAGAGAAAAGATAGAGGATGGTTTTAGTGTCTTTAAGAGGACAGTTGTGATTATGCAAGGTAGTGCAGGGCTGAGTTATTGAAATGATAAGACTCCAAGAAACATGTGAACAAGATAAAAGTAATGACTACTTCAAAAAATATCACAATACACAAAAGAATTAAAACTGTTACATTTTAGTAATGTTCTTTATCCACCATGTGATAATGACATGGAAGCCAAAGGTTCTAAACATTTATTTTTAACACACTTTATTGGATAAGGCTAATGAAGAAATGGAAGGCTGTGAAGCATTTTTCAGAATCTGGCAGACAAGAGATCAACTAAATCCACATTAAATCATTTTGAAAACTGCAAATCAGATGATAGACATGTCCATGTTGTTTAGAAACACTATAAAATACCAAATAATCAGATAAAAGAATAAAAAAGGATAGTCTTTTATGAAAATAAATGAAAAGTGGGGAGGAACAATTCTTTGTTACAAAATGTCTTATACATTGAATAGCATATCAAACTACAACGTTTTTATGTATGCAACTCTAAATCAAACATTGGATACAATACACTCATATTTGATAACATTTTTATAGTTCTTCCTGTCTTTGCTGTTTTGAAAGCTAACTATCAACAACTTTCTAAGGTAGCTTAGGCCAAAGATTTAAGGAAGCAGGAGACACTGTGTCCTTGAAGGACTGAAGAGGATGAAGACACAGCAATGGAGTTTTCATACTTTGTAGTTTGCTCTAATACTACTTCCAACATGTACTCATATTGTAATGACAAATAGATAAAATGCAATCTACTAAGCTGAACATCAAACATTTTCTTAATAAAAAAGTTACAAAATTATAGAAATTGTAGAAAATTTTCTAAAAATCTAATTGTATACATAATAATTACAGCATTAGACAATATATACTTGCAGTTTATTTGACATTACATACAATTTGTTGTTCCTTTATATAATATTTTCTTTCTTTTAAAAAAATTTTTTATTCATTTTACATACCAACCATAGTTCCCTTTCCCATCCCATCTCCTGCTCCTCTCCCCTGCTTCCTTCCCCCCGCCCAACCCCCACAACCACTTCTCCAAAAGGGTAAGACCTCCCATGAGGAGTCAACAAAGCCTTGTACATTCAGTTGAGGCAGGATCACCCCCGCCCCCCGCCCCTGCATCAAGGCTGAGCAAGGCATCTACCACAGAGAATGGGCTCCAAAAAGCCAGCTCATGTACCAGGGATAGATCTTGATCCCACTGACAGAGGCCCCTCAAACAGACCAAGCTACATAACTGTCTCCCATTTGCAGAGGGCCTAGTCCAGTCCCATGCAGGTTCCACAGCTGTTGGTCTAATGTTCATGAGTTTCCACCAGCTTGGTTCAGTTGTCTCTGTAGATTTCCCCATCATGATCTTGACCCCACTTTCCCATAGAATCCCCCTTTCCTCTCTTCGATTGGACTCCCTGAGCTTGGTCTGGTGCTTGGCTGTGGATCTCTGCATCTGCGTCCATCAGTTACTAGATGAAGACTCTATGATAACAGCTAGGGTAATCTCTAATCTGATTGCCAGGGTAGGGCAGTTCAGGCACTCTCTCCACTGTTGCTAGTAGTATAATCTGGGGTTGTCCTTGTGGATTCCTGGGAATTTTCCTAGCACCAAGTTTCTCCCTAGCCTCATAATGTCTCCGTCTCTTAAGATATCTCTTTCATTGCTCTCCCACTCTGTCCCTCTCCCAGCTTGACCATATCCTTCCCCTATGTTCTCATCCCCTATCCCCTTCCCTCTATTCCCTCCTCATCCCCAGTTTACTCATGGAGATCTTATCTAATTGCTTTCTCAAGGTAATCCATGGGTCCTTATTAGTGTCCCCCTTGTTTCCTAGCGTCTCTGGAGCTGTGGGTTGTAGTATGGTTATCCTTTGCTTTACATCTAGTATCCACTTATGAGTGAGCACATCCCATGTTTGTCTTTCTGAGTCAGGGTTATCTCACTCAGGATGATGTTTTCTAGTTCCATCCATTGCCTGCAAATTTCATGTCATTGTTTTTTACAGCCAAGTAATACTCCATTTTGTATACGTACTACATTTTATTTATCCATTCTTCAGTTGAGTGACATCTAGGTTGTTTCCAGTTTCTGGATATAATGAATAATGCTGCTTTGAACATAGTTGAGTAAGGATCTCTGTGGTATGATTGAGCATCCCTTGGGTATATGCCCAAGAGTGGTATCACTGGGACTTGAGGTAGGTTGATTCTCAATTTTCTGAGATACCACCATTACTGATTTCCAAAATGGTTGTACAAGTTTGCACTCTCACCAACAGTGAAGAAATATTACCCTAACTCCACATCCTCTCCAACATAAGCTATCATCAGTGTTTTTGATCTTAGCCATTCTAATAGGTGTAAATCACAGAGTCATTTTGATTTGCATTTTCCTGAAGACTAAGGATGTTGAGCAATTTCTTAAATGTCTTTTGGCCATTTGAGATTTTTCTGTTGAGAATTCTCTGTTTTGATCTGTAGCCCATTATAAAATTGCATTGTTTGGTATTTTGATGTCTATTTTCTTGAGGTCTTTATATATTTTGGAGATCAGCCCTCTGTCAGATGTGGGGTTGGTGAAGATCTTTTCCCATTTTGTAGGCTGTCATCATTGTCTAGTAAAAGGCAAGACTCTGACTTCCTCATGACTTTGAAGTGCTTTGCTGTCTCTGTGAGTCACTCCACAGCATCAGCACCTTCTTAGCCAGGCACATGCTCTGGTACTGTGTCTGTGCCACATTTCCTTCCCAATCAGTATTAATGCTATTTTAAAGCATGATAAGAAAATTAACCGAAGAATTATTTTTTAAGGTTTGCCTTCAGGGATTTTTTCACAAAATTGAAAGTTCTTCAAAAGTCTTTCCCCACCCTCTCCCAATATGATTGTGTGGGATGATTAATGTAGTAAAAATAAAAATTTGCTATATTTTAAAGGTGAAAAATATAGTTCAGCCTTATGAAATAGGAATAAAAGCCTCTTTAGTACAGTAATTTTCATTGTTTGGTTTTGTCTTTATAAATGCTGATGCTAATGTAAACTCAGGCATGCATTTGTCACCTATGTATTATTGATCTTTTTGTCAATTCTTCTCCTGTATGTATATAACTTGTTTTTCCTCAAAATTATGAACTAAATATTAATCACATATGGGTAATGCTGCTTAGCAGCCTCAAAATTTTTTCCTAAAGCAAAGTAAGTATTCTTTAATTCAATGTTTCTTAAAGAAACACTACATGAAGATACATAAGATGTTTGTTAAAATTGCTATGTCAATATCTACAGCATTATCAACTTATCATTGTATCAACATTATCTTATCAACTCATCGTGTAAAACTTAGAACAAGTACTTTTCAAATTTATTCTTTTCTGTGAAAAAGATAATTACTGTCCCAGGCTGTTTTCTTTCTTTCAGTTTCTTATATATTTTTTATTATGGAAGAGAACATTACTGTTACTGTTATCTGCATGCAATCTAGCTTTGGAAGGTTGTGCTCAAATGAGTCACTAAGGGGTAAAAGAGGATGGAAACTTCTAAATAACTATCATACAAGTGTAGCCAGATTAAAGGAGTGATTCTCAAAATCAGGTGCATGTCTGAGGTGCACCAACACCACCTAAGGTTCTTGTTTAAACGTTACATTTACAACTTTGTGAGAATGTCCTCTTTTTTAGAGTGGGTTCCATTAGGCAGCAGACGGCATTTGAGACATATCAAAATACTTGTTAACACTGAGACTGTTTTAAACACCAGTCTTGACTTCTCTGCAATTATAATAATTGCTGAATAATAATTAGTTGCTGTTATTTGTGGATTGCTAAAACATATGGTACAGCTATCCTGGCTCAAAGCAAATCTTCCCTTGAGACACAAATTTCCAGTGTAGGAAACCACAAAGACCATAAACAAAGGAAGCCACTGTTTGCATTTGTCTCTGAGCTTTGGGCCTTTGTGGATACAGAAACTCATCTTTTGGGCTTATATATTACTTTTCAAACTGCAATTCGTATTTAGAGCCATAAATGAATGGCAATGGGAACACAATTTAAAGCTTTTCTGGAGGACAAGCTGTTGAGTCATATATGGAGTAAGACAGTAAGAATGGAGACACAGAAACGTGAATTTAATAATCTGGGAAAAATCAAGGTAAAGAAACATACTACTATGGAGGACAGCTGTTTAAGAACTGGTAATGTTAAATATTAATAATGTTGATCTATGTATTCAAGTAACACCTTCAATATCTGGGTCTTTTCAATAAATATAATTTAAAATCTTTTAAAATTTACTTTATTATTATTATTATTATTATTATTATTATTAAGAGATTTTCCTATTCATTTTACATACCAACCACAGATTCCCCTCTCCTCCCTCCTTCTGCCCCCAGCCCTTCCCCACAACCCACTGCCCATTCCCACTCCTCCAAGGCAAGGTCACCCATGGGAAGTCAGCAGACCCTGATATATTCAGTTGAGGCAGGTCCAAGCCCCTCCTCCCTGCATCAATGCTGTGCAAAGTGTCCTACAATAGGCACTGGGCTCCAAAAAGCTGTCTCATGCACCACTGCCTGCCTGGGGGCCCCTTAAACAGTTCAAGCTAAACATTTGTTTTACCTATCCAGAGGGCCTAGTCCAGTACCATGGAGGCTCCTCAGCTATTGGTCCACAGTTCATGCATTTGCACTAGTTTGGCTGGCCGTCTCTGTGCATTTTCCCATCATGATCTCCATGTCCCTTGCTCATAGAATCTCTCCTCTCTCTCATCAACTGGACTCCTGGAGCTCAGCCTGGAGCCTGACTGTGGATCTCTGCATCTGCTTCCATCAGTCACTGGATGAGGGCTCTCTGATGACAGGGTATTCAACCATCTGATCACCTGAGTAGGCCAGTTCAGGCACCCTATTGACTATTGCCAGTAGTCTAAGGTGGGGTCATCCTTGTGGATTGCTGGGAACCTCCCTAGCACTGTTTCTCCCTATTCCCATGATGTCTTCATTTATCATGGTATCTCTTTCCTTGATCTCTCACTCTGTCCCTGTTCCAGCTCAAACCTCCTGTTCCCCTATGTTCTCATTCCATATCCCTTGCCCTCCATTACCCGCCCCTCACCCCCAGTTTGCTCATATATATCTCATCTATTTCTCCTTCACTGGGTGATCCATGCATCCTTCCTAAGGTCCTTACTGCTAGCTAGCCTCCCTGAAGCTGTGGGTTGTAGCCTGGTTGTCCTTTGCTTTATATCTAGTATCCACTTATGAGTGAGTACAAACCATGTTTGTCCTGAGTCTGGGTTATCTCACTCAGGATGATATTTTCTAGTTCCATTCATTTGCCTGCAAATTTCATGATGTCATTGTTTTTTTCTGTTGAGTAGTACTCCATTGTAGCACATTTTCTTAAACCATTCTTCAGTTGAGGGGCATCTATATTGTTTCTAGGTTCTGGTTATTATGAATAATGCTGCTATGAACATAGTTGAGCAAGTGTCCTTGTGGTATAATTGAGCATTCCTTGGGTATATACCCAAGAGTGATACAGCTGGGTCTAAAGGAAGATTGATTCCCAATTTTCTGAGATACCACCATACTTAGGAATTGGTCTCCTATGCCACTTTGTTCAAGTCTACTTCCTATTTTCTCTTCTATCAAGTTCAGTGTGTCTGGATTTATGTTGATGTCTTTGATCCAGTTGCACTTGAGTTTTGTTCATGGTGACAGTTATGGATCTATTTGCAGTCTTCTACATGTTGACATCCAGGTATGCCAGCACTATTTATTAAAGATGCTTTCTGTAAGTAAATTGGTTGCAAAATGTGAGTTTTGCAACTCTATGGGTTTTTTGTCCTAGGTTTCAGCACCAAAAATGTAGGTAAATTGGTTGCAACAACATTGAGGAAAGGTGTCCTGACTACCTGGGATGTCAGGCAACACCTTGAGCTGCTTAGGATAGCTCTGACAGCTGGAACTGCAAGGAGACAGTTCAGCCCTGGAGGGTGAGGTATCCCAGACACCTTGAGCTGCTCAGATCAAGCGCTCTGCCCTGAAGGTGTCCCGTACATCTGGAGCTGTTTAGCACAGCTGTGATGGCTGGAACTGCAAGGAGAAAGTTAAGCCCTGGAGGGTAAGGTATCCTGGACACCTGGAGCTGCTCAGAACAACAGCTCTGCCCTGGAGCTGTCCTGGACACCTGGAGCTGTGTAGCACAGCTCTGATGGCTGGAACTGCAAAGAAGTAGCTCAACCCTGGAAGGAACATTTTTCTGACTTCTAAGGAGACTCAGGCTTGGAATTGCTTCAGCACCTAAGGGTAATCTGACTCTTCGGGAAAGTCAAGGTATACCTGGTATGATGGGGGATGGTCTCCCCACAGGATCTAGCAATCTTGCTCCTCTCCTGGAGAGTCTCTACAGCTGAGCTTTGCTCAGCCCCCACTTAAGGGGGCTTTCTAGCAGAGCTCTGCTTCTCCAGCCTAAGATGTTGCTTCTTTTGCTTCACTCTGCGAAAGGGGAAACTCCTGCAGAAATGTAGCTATCTCCTCCTCTGGAGAAAATTGTTACTTTTCAGCTTGCTGTGACCACTGAGAAGATCTCAGCAAAGATCTGTTCAGCTCTTCCTAGCCCTGCTTTTTCAGCTCTCTCGTTTTTTGTCCACTGGGGGACATATCAGTAAGGATCTTCTCTACACTAGTGAATGAAGATCTTCACACCCAAAACTCTTTTGAGAAAGAGATTTATTTGGGAAGAAAGAGTCCAGGAGAGTAGCTGCCTCTACCAGGGTGGAGAGAACAGCTCCTTTTTTCTTTTGTTTTTTCAAGACAGGGTTTCTCTGTGTAGTTTTGCACCTTTCCTGGAACTCACTCTGTAGACCAGGCTGGCCTCGAACTCACAGAGCTCTAACTGACTAGGCAGAGCTGTTTACACAGGATGTCTTGGGGGTGGAGTCAACCAGGGGTTCTACTATCTTGCTCTGTGATTGGTTGGTTTCACAAGTCAGTTGGCCAGGGTCAGAAATGGCTCTGATCTCACTGAGCCAAAATGTGTTTCTTTCCGCCCTGATCTGAGCTATCTTACCCTAGTTCTGGGCTCCAGGGTCAAGGTGGATTTCTTTAGTCAGCCCCCTTTCCCTACACTTTTGTTTTCCATTGTACAGTTTTGGCTTCTTTATCAAAAATCAGGTGTTCATATATGTGCAGATTAATGTCAGGGTCTTCAATTTGATTCCCTTGGTCCACATGTCAGTTTTTATTGCCAGTACCAAGCTGTTTTTATTACTGTAGCTCTCTCTATAGTAGAGCTTAAAGTCAGGGATCATGATGCCTCCAGAGGTTGCTTTATTGTAAAGGATTCTTTTAGCTATCCTGGGTTTTTTGTTTTTCCATATGAAGTTGAGTTTTGTTCTTTCCAGGTCTGTGAAGAATTGTGTTGGGATTTTTATGAGGGTTGCATTGGATCTGTAGATTTCTTTTCAAGACTTGAATGATGCCCCATCCTACCACAAGGACATTTGCTCAGCTATGTTCATAATAGTTTTGTTCATAATAGCCATAAACTGGCAACAACCTAGATGCCCCTCAACCAAAGAATGGATAAAGAAAATGTGGTCTATTTATCTTTAATTTTTACTTTCTATGTGAAATACAAGTAGGCAACAGAGACCATCCCTGAAACTTAAGACTAACTTGTTTATTCTTTCCTTCTTTCAGCCACTCACTTCAAGCTTTAAATTTTGACTCTTTTCTTCAGAGAGAACTGAAGTTCTTTGCTTTAGAGCATTTTTATATCTTTGCTTACAACAACATATTCTACCACCTCATTACCTTCATAAAAACAATAATGATTAGAAAATAAATAAATAAATAAATAAATATTTATTTATTTATTTTGGTTTTTCGAGACAGGGTTTCTCTGTGTAGCTTTGCACCTTTCCTGGGACTCACTTGGTAGTCCAGGCTGGCCTCGAACTCACAGAGATCCGCCTGCCTCTGCCTCCCGAGTGCTGGGATTAAAGGCGTGCACCACCACCGCCCGGCCAGAAAATAAATCTTTAATAGCATCCTCATGCAAGCTTTCAAAGTGTCAAGTTTCAGGAGATATGTTTATAATTTTAAGGAAGGATTTCATCTAAATATTACATTTTAAAATTATAAATGCCACAGTTAGTTTTACTGTCAATCTGTTATAAAGACCTCACACCGTATCTTTTCTAGCATCTCTAGGAGATGTGGTTGATTGCCACTCCTGTGTCGGCAGTCTGGCTTCCTGTTCCAGAAAAGGTGCCTGTCTTCAGCATCTTCAGACACTTTTGGTTTTTACGTTGTTACAGCCTTTTTTTCTGAATCAGATCCAAGTGGGCCTCACTTTTTTTTTTTAGAATTTTAGAAAAAAGTTTCAAATGCATGATCAAAATGTAGTAGGAAAAAAAATAAATTAGGTGGAGTTTATCAGAGCTTCACAATTTTACTCACCCATATAGGACATGGAAGAGATAGCAACCAGAGTATGTTATATGCATGTATGAAATTGTCATTCAACAAAATTTTTCAATAAAAAAGTCTTTTTCAAAATGGTTAGATACTACACTGGATGATAAAATATCAATATGTAACTGTAAATATAAAGTATGAATGATTAAGGAGATAAGTGAGATATAACAGCTTGTCATGTGTTGCTGTGTGTGATGTGGACAGAAATTGTAAAGATACTCTAAACAGCATTAACAAAATGCAGACAGCCATGCTACAAAGACACAATTGTTTTAAAGTTATTTGTTATGCATACCATAATTTTAAAGGAAGAAAAGAATTCTTCGTCCATCTCATTTTATTAAATGTGGAAGATCAAGTTTAGTAAAAATCACTAAACATCATATAAAATTAGTTCATGGTTGCCATATGTAGAGATATCCTTTCTGAAGGGGAAAGGCAAACTTACAAGGACACATAAGTATTCCAAAATATTCTTTGGCTGTGTTCTTATTTTGTTCTTCATTTCACTTCTGAATTTGAGCTTCATCAGGGGCTATGTTTCAAAGAAATTGAAAGTAGGTAAAGCATTGTTGTACATAGTATGCAGTCTTGTTGTGACTGGAGGCCACTTAAACAAAGCCAATTGTGAATGACTTTGCATTCTATGGAGAAGGAGAAGAAATTATGGAAACAAAGGCTTTGCCAAGGCTGAAACATGCAAGAATAAAATGTGTACACGTAATAAATGATAAATAAGGGAATAACAGTGATGGAGAAAGATTGTGATTTGAGCTCACTGATTCTAAGTCTTTTTGTACTGTGTAGAGGGTCTCTCTCTCTCTCTCCTCTCTTCAAAAAAGAAAAAGACACAAGGAATCACCTTGTACCTATGGCATTATTATTAACTTGCTACTGAATGCCAATGCAATAATTTTAAGCAGGGTAGTACATTAAATGGTCATTTAGCTTGAGTAGTAGAGGGTAGGGAATGACATGGCCCTTTAAAGTATTCCTATGGATGAGTTTCATGGACAAATTATATGTGCAGATTTTTTTTAACTTTTTGTTTTATTATCTTTGAAAGCAACTTTAAAAAAATACCACTTTCGTGTTGCATGGAAACAATTCTGTAATTGTAGATTATTTTTGTTGTCATTCCAGATTGCATATGTTTATACAGTCTTACATAAGAGAATAAAATCTGGCTGAAGTGTGCCAGAAAAGGGAAGCCAAGCATTTGGAGGTTGGGGTACTCATGGGGCTAATAGATGAGGTTCTGCCTCAACCTCCTTTTTTTTTTCCTGGTTTGGATTATTGTCAGTTCATACCATTTACAATATGAAGCAAACTGTAATAATACCTTTGAAATATCTAAATAAAGCCATCCACAAAAAACTTTAACTATAACAAATGTTGAGAAATTGAGAAACATCACAGCTTTTATTACATTAATTATTTACACATAGTAGAACAGTTTATCTATAATATGCTTGCTTAAAATGAGATATTAGCATTAAATATCTACTGTAACAGAAAACAACTTGAGATATTTTTAGTGCATTAGTTCTTTCAAAGTATAACACTGCAATAGAAATAATAAAGAAAATGCCACTATTTGCATCAACATTAATACCCTAAGTTGTTATAACATTGGATATTCCATCTCAAGAAACATCTTGACTGGAAGTGTTAAAAATGGAATCAAACAGGACTTTCTGTGAAGACCACACACCTACAGTTGGAACAGAGGGAGGGTTCATGTTCTTTGACACAAGGTCAATGTCAATGTAGGGTTAGGTGATGCTCCATACCACACACTTGGCTGTGTATGTGCTGGAAACATGCATGGGAGCTGGACTTGCAGGGCCATCATGTTCAGGATTGTGCAGCTCTCTTCTAGGTTCCAGCACTTTCATGAGGAAGTACTCTTGTTCTTCTGTGGTCACTTATGTTATTCAAGGGGGAAATCTACAGGTTACTAATACCAATTCCTGATTTGGAGCTGTTGTATTCATCCTCATGCGCTCTGTTTTCCTGAAGCTTTTTTTAAGATGCTGCTTGTGATTCCTTCCTAGCTGTTGGTCTTCTATAATTAAAGGATAACATTGAAGTAGACTCAGACAGTGGGGCATGATTCAGACAGCTTTTCTTCTCCCTAAACCCTGGAACATTTAATCCATGTGTGTACTCTATTGGTTCTGACTGTCTGAGTGAATCCTAAAAACATAGCTGTTAATATGCCTTCATGTTTGAAATCCTTGTTTAGTACTATTAGCTGCTTATCACAGTGAATGTACCCATCATTTATCCAGAATGACATATGTGTATATGCATCTATCAAATGTAAGTGACTACGACTACACACTTATGTTACTGAAAAAGGCAGTGTTATAGAAATCCTGTGATGAAGAAGGAATGTAAAAATCCTGATTCTTTTTTAAAACATATTTCTTTATTGATTCTTTGGTAATTTCATATGTACCCAAATTTCACTCACCTCCTAGTCCCTCCACATCTGCCCCTTCCTGCTGAAGCATATCCCCCAAAAGAGTCCCCCCAAATTAATTAAAAACTAAGCAAAACAAACAACAAGAGCAACCACAACAACACAACCTCATTCCTTGTCTTTCCAACACTTCTTTATTCATCCTATTGGCATCGGGAGCTGCAGTGTGTCATGAGGTGTACCCTTTTGTCCAATCAGCCTCACCCACAAAAACTTCATTGCAATGAGTCATTGGTCAGGTTCAAGGCCTCTGACACACTATTGTCACTGGACCCTCATCTAAACTCCTTTTAGATATCCTGCTTTTGCCCTGAGTCATAGAGATCCTGTAGTTATCTTCTGCAGGACCAGTCCCTTCATTTACTCCAGCAGGTCATAGATGGAGTAGACGTTGGGATGGGCCAATTCAAAACCCAGGATGTGGGTCAGGGTGGTATCTAAGTTGATAAGGTACCACCTAGCCATTTGGACTGTCCCCCTTGGATGAGGGGCAGAGCCAGCTCTCCTAGGCCTATGCCATCAGGGCTAGCTCTCCTATGCCCATGGTGGGGGTAGAGCCATCTCTTTTGAGTGCAGGGGGCCAGTTCTCCAATGGGGTGTCCAGAAAGGGACAGGGCCAGCTATCCCAGGGCCAGTAAAGGTCAGGGTCAGCTCAGCATGGCCCCATCAGATTTCAACATTGTTCTTATGACCCACTGGGTAATATAGGCCAAGAACATCAACCCAAACCCTGGCTGCTGCTTGGCCACAGTCCCAGACATGGCTCATGGCAGCAGCCTGGGCCTCGGTGACACAACAGCCCTCATGAGCCAGTATAGGTCACTAATACACACATGGTCCGGGGGGCAGTAACACCCTCAGACACCAATATGACCACAGGTTGAGACCAGACCCAGTGCATTCATATGGTCTTTGGTGATACCATGGGCCATGGACATCAACACAGATCCTGGCTGTGGTAAGACCACAGACCCAGACATAGTCCTTGGTAGCACTCCTGGCCCAGATGTCACCATCCTATTTCTCAAAAGAAATGGTAAAAAAATGAACATAATAAATGGTAAAAAAATAAATGAACATAATAGTAATACCTGTCCCTCCCCTACTGCTCACCATGCCCACTTTTCTCAAAGTATCTAAATATTACAGTGATTTCTAGCAAAACCAAAGGATTACAAGTACTTATGCATAAAAATTGTTTATAACATTAGCACTATGATCATGTCCTCCGTATGCTGAGAACAATATTCCAGGAGGTCACAGGTTTTCTACTTAGGAACTAACCTAGACACAGTCATCTTTACATCTTTACACTTCTTGACTAGCAGGAAATCAGCTCTCATGTCTGGATTATTTTTTAGAGAAATGTTATCAGAGAGTGACATGGTTTCAGACAACCTGTTTCTTTCTTAACTTCACCAGTTTCCTGAACATTTTCTGAATCAGAAGGTGGCCTATGAATTAAAATGACTTTTTTCTCTATACATAGATTTGTATTCCTATCACAGTATCTAAAAATCTTTGTACTCTCTGGAAGCTCTGATACTGTTAATAAAAACCCAAAATTTTAAATTTATGAGATATCTTTTGAAGAAAAGGCTATTTTTTTCTGTAAGACAGAATATACTTTAGATACATATAGACTGAGGTGCATAAATCATAGACATTAGAAAGTCTTAACATGGGATATAAAATGGCCAAGTAATTGACTCAACAACAACAGGTCCAGCTGCAAGAAGGCATGACGTCTTAAAAACAAATCTCAGCAGAAGCAAAGAATGCATGTCCAGCCTATTGTGATGGGAATCTGAAAAATTGAGTGTCATTTTTGTGAATAGCTACGCTAAGCTAGACGGTGTCTTGCTATTCACAATCCACTAAGACTTCTGTCACCTTTGCTTTGCAACCGATTGTACTGGCAGAGCTCAGGGCAGCACTAACGAAATAAAACTGAAGCTACTTAAGTAAGAGCAAATGCCTATGATACTGTACTGAATGTAAAACCAGTGAAATGCTCTGTTGTTGTCAAGACAACAGCAGAAATATTTTGTTTCAATGCAAATGGCATAGTTCTGATTGATTAAACAGCCATTTAATACAATTTCACAAAATATGACAATAAATGGTGTCTCTTAGATGTACAAAGTATTGTACTTAAGATAACTCAATAGATTTAATCTGGAAAAATCAAGTTGTGATTAAAATACAGAAGGTTGTCTTATTGCCAAGAAGTGGAACAGATGAACCACAACTAAAATAAAAAGTGGTAACTTATTATTTGCCGGAGTTTGATTTATGGAGTCGCCACAGACAGACATTGCACACATGGATTTTGAGCTATTATTCTTTGGGGGAAACACCCAATTGGGCTGTTGCTATATGAGCTAACTGGAATGCTAATTGCATTTGAGATTTAGTCATTGACATTGTTACAAAACAGATTTTTCTCTTCAACATAGCCCCTTTCCCATTGAACACCAAACAGGTGTTATTAAAAATCACTCGCGGCTCCTGAACCTCCTTCACTCGCAAGTTTATTTTTCACACGTCATTACTTTGGAAGAGTGTAAGCCAGCCCTAGTGGAGAAAGGTTTAACATTTCTTGTCCCTGCGTGATATAACTGAATTCTTTTGCCTTTGTACCATATGATTGATTCATTAGCGTTGAACTTCCAGTCAGCAGCAGTATATCTCATGGCTGAGTAAAGCTTGTCTAACACATGCGGTTTTTCTTCAGTGCACATCACATTATTCTTTTGCTTAGGAGCACTAGGCAGCATTTTGATACGACTGGGGACAAATTCTAAACAGGAAATTCTAACAAACTCACAACAGTATAAGAGGCAATACTGACCAAAATGAAAGGGACACTTGTTATCCTGTCAAGCTGCACTGGGGAGGTATGCATATGATGGTTCAGTTTTTGCCTGCTTGGTCTATGACTACAGATAGCAATAGGGACCCAAATTATACTCAGCAATTAGGGAATAAACAATAGGAGTAGGAAGTGATTAAAAAGGGTTGTGCTGAGTGTGCTGAGTGGTACACAGGTTTCTACTGGCAGTATTCATCCCTGTAACTACTTTTGTTTGTTTGTTCTCCTGCTTGCTTTGTTTTGTTTGTCTTTTTTTTTTTTTTCTGTGTACGAGAGCTCAAATCATTCTCTGGCTTTTCTCGTTATTATATACTGGAAAGTGAAAGTTTGATAAATGTAGAAATAGAGTAGCACACTATATTTTAAAATTTAAATATAATCGAAACAAAAATTGAACTGATTTTTTTTCTTTCATCTGTTGAGATTTTTATTATCTCCTCTGTGCCACATGTAACCTTTGGTAAGTGGTAACTTATTATAGTCGTAACTTGGAAACATGCCAATCTACCAAGCTAAGGGATTAATGCCTCTGGGGTGCTGCAAAATTTCCTAAAATAAAAATGGCAAACAAAGAGAAAGAGAAGGGAGATACAGGGCCTTGCTATTCCATAGAGGCAGCCAGTGAGCCTGCAAAATTGTCAAGATCATTTTTTTCCCCAGAAATCTAGAATATATTTGATTACTTAAAATCACTGTGGGAAACTCCATAGAAAATAAGGTGTTGTTGAACAGTCGGAGCCCTGGGACACCCTAAACTGTCCAGCTACCACCTCCACAGCCTAGAGAGAAGTGTGCCTTGCAGGGAGGCAGCTGGTATCATGCAGCGAATAAAGGTTACATGATTTCTAATGAGTCCATTCTCAACTCTCACACTTATGCCACCTAGATCATTTTGACTGCATTCTCCTTTCAACATTCTTCATTAGGTCTGATTTTACATAGCTTGAATATAATATGAACCCTGTTTTCATTTTTTTGGGGGAAGTGTGAGATTGGAAATATGGGGAACATTTTCTCAAATATTTCTCAGTACCATTTTCTCTCCTTTTGTTTCAGCTGGGTATTATGGATTTTAAATCACTATTCCACAATTTTAATACCTGAAATTTTTCTCTGTTCGTCTCTCTTTTTGAATGTTGGTATCAGTAATTTTAAATTAACAATTCTCTATTTAAATTAGCTATTACTTAATTAATTGTAATATCTCTATCAGTTAAATGCATCCCACCCCTCCATAGTAAGTCTTCAAATTTTCTTACTATTTCTTTGGCTGTATGAGTTTCATGATGAGGTAATAAAGCCATTCTTCACCTGTTTTTTCATTTCTTTATGTCTAGCATTTCTTACTTAGTTGTAGAATTTCCATCTCTTCTTACATTATTAATGTGTTTTTGCATGTTGTCTGTTATCCAACAGGGATACTAATAGATCAATCATGGTGCTTTTAAATATTCTGGTTGATTATTTATATACCTATTTCATATTTGTGATAGAGTTAATAACTATGATTTTATTTTTGTTTTGGCAAAATCTAAATATATTTCCTCAGTAAATGAGATAAACAGGGCTCTGATTTACAGTGTTTATGGTAGACTGATTGGGCTTTGGGCTTTGTTTAGTGTTTCCTGAACCTTTATATACCAGAGCAAAGGCTTCTGTTGTCTTTTGCTACATTTTTTAGACTATGGAGCTTTTTATGTATCCTGAGAGTCTCTCTCTTCAAGTATTGTAGCTATATGTTTTTAATAGATGAAATCTGTTATATCGTATCAGTGTTGGTTGTCTGTCTGAAAAGATAAGAAGACCATGTAGGGAGCCGCCATTCAAAGATGGTGCTGACTTCCTGGTAGCCTAGCTGTAAACAACTCCATATTTGGCTATGCCCTCAGGACTACGTGTCCTGTGACCTGCGCATGTGCGGGTATGGTAATCAACCTTATGTCCTCAGCCTATCCCGTGGCTCCCAGTGCTTGCATTCTGGTGGGACCCAATCACAGTACAGCACGTTTGCCTGATTCCCTATATAAGCAGCTGCAATTTAGTTCTCGGGGCCCCTCACCTTCAGCTCTCCCTTAATCAAGAGGCACTCCAATAAAGTGTGATCTGATAAGAATCCTCGAGTGGTGGTCGTTCTTCCTCGCTGGCCGAGGAGCTCACCGCAAGACCATACATTGTATAATCTTTGACTTAAATCTTAGTGTTTCTGTGAGTTTGTTTCTGCCTAGACTTTACAAATATTTCTTTTCTTGTATATTACCTTCCAATTTAAGAAGCAATATAAATGCTGAAATGCACTAAAATGAGAAAAATGCACCCCTAACCCCCAGCTCTGAGACAAGGCTGTAAAGGACAGTGGACTGGGCAGAAGTCTCAGGCTATGTTGCAGACAAACTGCCTTCTCCTTCTGGCATGCCACACGATGTAATATCTAGATCTTCACCTTGAGAGTCTAGTGTGCTTCCTGAAAGTTATGCTCATGAAAGAGTTGGTCTAATCCTCAAGGAGGTCTATGTCACATCTCTATTCCTGCATAATTTCCCCTTTGAGAGGCCTTGCCAGTTTATATTTCCTGTTGCTAATGCTTCAGTTTTAGTTCCTTAGGCTTCTAGTGCATAGTTGTTAAGATTAAGATTCAAGAAAACATACCCATTTATACTTCGTCCTCTTATATTATAAAGTGGAGGTGAAGGCCTTGAAGGTCTTTACATATGAGATAGAACTTTGGGTATTTTTTCTGTATATAACTTCTAAATACTTGCTCATTTCCCAAATATTTATTTTTTATTGATTAGTAGGTCTATTGTACTCTGTGGAAATATTGTGTTTTTAGTTGGCTGAGGTATAAGTTATATTTCATTACTGAGAATGTTTCTATCTTCATGATATTTTATGAGAATTTAAGAAGAGTATATGCTAACTTCATTTTGTCAGATGAAGCATTCTACAGAGTCCAAATGGCATAAGTTGGTTGATAATGCTGTTCTTATCAACTCCACTCTTACTTACTATTTGGATTATACAGACATCAATAACTGGCAGATAAATACCCAATTGTAATGATGTCTCTGAATTTATTCTTTCAACTCCATATTTGAACATACTTCATATAAAGAGAATGATAACTTAGAAAGTGAAGCAATGTTGAGAGATATACAATGCTAACATTAATAGGAGAAGTTACGTTAAATTTGGACAAAAATATTTAGAAGGGGTGATGTTAAGGAAAAACAGGGCAATTAAATTTTATAAAGAAATTGGTTATCCAAGAGAAATAACAATTACTTTGGTGAAGGGTGCTACAGAAAACCACCATTAATCATAATACAAAGTTGTGGATCCCTGTCCCATCAGACAGATCTACATAACACTCCCACATCTAAGCTTCAGGGAACATTGCAGAAAAAAATGGTGTAATGATTAGAAAATCCAGAGGATCAGGGTAATCATTGTGAGACTGTGTCTCTTAGTACCATCAAAAGTTACACCCATAAAGTCTCATCAATATGATTACCCAAAGGTGAGCTGAATAAAGACACTAACAAAACTTTCATGGGGAAAAGCCCAGAAGGCCCCAACTCTACCCAAAGAACTACAGGCAATTGAGTAAAGCAGGAAATGGGAGACATGATCCTCTCTAGGGAAGAGCACAATTGGTTGTCCAGTGCCAAACAGTTATGAAAACATGAATGTAAATGACATTATCTGAACTCAACGGGTTATATTTAGGAATATATTTGTGTATGAAAATACATATATGAATGCAGTAATAATGAAAAAAGAGGACATGGATTTGAAGGAAACAGACCTGGGTGTCCTAGAATTCGATTTGTAGACCAGGCTGGCCTCTAACTCACTGAGATCCATTTGCCTCTGCTTCCCAAGTGCTTGGATTAAAAGCATGCACCACCACTGCATAGCCACAAAATTCTTGTGTGTGTGTGTGTGTGTGTGTGTGTGTGTGTGTGTGTGTGTGTGTGTGTATGTGAAATTGTAATGCCAATGGGAAAAGAATGATAAAAGGATGCTAACAGAAGAAATATAAGAGATAAAGATGAATATGCTTTTCTAAAATAAATTAATAGCTCAAACAAAATGTTTGCTTTATTGTTCTTAACTGATATAAATATCCAAATTAGGTTACAATGTTTCATGTGGTGACAGTTTATGAGTGAGTGAAATAAAAGACAACCCTCACTTAAGGAACAAAAAGTGGTGCTGGGGTCCTCTGGAGAAATTTACACTCATGTAATATGGTATGACATTATTTAAGTATGTACTTAGATTTTCTAGGAAGTACATTAGAAAGTGTGTGGTAAATAATGATTTTAAATAAGTGTAATTGGCATAATCACTATACTAAATGCTTAAATAAACTGAAGAAAGTAAATACAAGAAAAATAATCAACACACAATAGAAAATATGAACATGGTAGACATTGAAATAGCTGACTGAATCAACTAAATGTAGATAATTCAAATACATAATTTAGACATTTTGCAAAAAAAAATGTAGGAAGGAAACAATCACTTGTCTACATTTAAAGAGGAATATGGGAGGGTTTAGAGGGAGGAAAGAGAGGGCACAAATGTAATTAAATGATAATTTCATAAACAATGACAGCAAAAATGTTAGCAAAGAATAATATTGGTAGTTTAAATGATGCAAAAGATAAACATGAGGTTAAACCTTATTAGATGAATATTAACTTTTTTCAATATTTTATCACTTGTCTAGGAATGAAGTTTGAGGTAAAACATCTTCTCATGAAATTTGTACAGGTTGGTTACAAACAAATATTTCTTAAAAATATCTTTGAAAAATGGTGACATTTGTGAATTCTATAAGACACAGTGTCATAGAGTATCCCATTTGTAGCAGGCCAAGAAAGAATTTATTTTTCTTTAGTTTAGGCAAAACTAAATAAACATCCATTTTCTTCAACTGAAGGACTGTTTTCCAGTTCTGCTCTCACAGGTCACTAGGCATTTTAGGGTAGAAGAGCTTTTGCGTGTTCTTTGGAATGACTCGGTATGCATAATGTTTGGTGGTTTTTTTTTAAATTTTTTTTGACATGTATTCTTTTGTTCCATATTATTTCCTGTTGATTGGAGAGCCAATCCTAATCTTTCTGTGTTGTCATCACTGTGAAGGACAAACTGTTCATCTTCTGACATATACTACAGCTGCTTAAGATCCCTCTTTCTCCATAGCAGCACTATTTGTAATAGCCACAACCTGAAAACAACCTAGATGCCCTTCAACTGAAGAATGGATAAAGAAAATGTGGTACATATACACAATGGAGTATTACTCAGCAGAGAAAAACAATGACATCATGAGGTTTGCAGGCAAATGGATGGAACTAGAAAAAATCATCCTGAGTGAGGTAACTGAGACTCAGAAAGACAAACATGGTATGTACTCACTCATAAGTGGAAACTAGATGTCAAGCAAAGGATAACCAGACTGCAACTCACAATTCCAGGGAGGCTACCTAGTAAAGAGGACCCTGAGAAAGATACAAGGATCGCCCAATGACAGAGAAAAGGATGAGATCTACATGAGTCAGTTTTACTTAAGATAATATTCTACCCTTATTTCTAAATCATCATAATGTGCCTAGATTTAAACAAAAAGATCCCAATGTGAGCTGTTTACAAAAATCACAGTAAATTAAATAGTACATTTTGCTTTAATTTTGTTTCTATTTGTAGCCATTTATGATTAACACTACCCCAACCACCATTTTAAATAGTAAATTTTAAACAGGGAAGTCTTTACCTCATTCATATACTATAGTGCTATTATTTAAAAACTCAGGTTCAGAAAACTTTTATAGACTCCATAGCTTGCCTCAGGATTGTTTTCTTAGGAGTTTATAGGAACAATCTATTCTCGTATATGATGGTTAAATACAAAGATGGAGTTCTGTACATTTTCCCCTGATAAATGAAACTTCTCAGTGAACGCGCTGATAGTCATCAGCCATAGTAATAGAAGCAGAAATATGGTGCAGATTTTTAGGGTTTTTTTTTTCTGTGTATCTCATGAGGCAAGATAGCTAGATCTAAAGCTTTATAATGTGCTCTGTCCTTTCATGTGTCTGTAGGCGTTTTCCAAGCACACCAGAAAAACATCAGCCCATGCCTCAGAGATCAGCTCCATGGGTAGGATTTAAATCAGCCTTTAAATGATAACAGTGCTTGCCTTTGGGAAAGCACATTTGAAATTTGCTTTCAATAAAAGCATGGGAATGACAAGACATTGAAAATTTATTGAACAATGTTGGAGTAATTCTGAGAAGTGAAATACTAATTTCTTTTAAGGGTAAGCACTTGTTCTCAACAGTAAGTTATTCAGGTATCCACCAGATTTTCTGAATGTGAATTGCACTAGCAGAGAATGGAACATGCTGGTTTATGTTACATATACCTTCTAGTACTGTTCATTGTGTTTGTTTGCTTGTTTTCGATGGGATTCAGCATGTAATTATCTCTGACTAGCTGCAAACCTGTGATCCTCCTGCCTCCATTGGCTGAGTGCTGAAATTATAGGGATATACCACCACACCTGGCCATTGTTGAGGATATTGTTTTGTTTTGCCACAGCTTGAATCCAGCACCTTGAGACTTAGAGACAAGTGCTGTAACATTCAGCAACACTGAGCCACAGCCATGTGAGCCTGGGCTCCTATGATCCATATTTTTGTATTTGTAAATATTGATTAAAGTGTTGGGAGAGAGCTATAAGGAAAATAATTTTATTTAGAAACACTCTCCTATACATACTATAGGCTAAGATAACCCCACAAATTCTTATTACATACTTTTGGTTGATACAATTATATTAAGATCTTAAAATATTGTTTTATACAATGTATATGTGTATTAGAACATTACATGGACCCTATTAATATGCACCGTTTTGCATATCTCTATACATACACTAGAGTTTAATTAATAAAAGTAAAATTAACATCAACAAAACATAAAATCTCTATAAATAATTTATTTTGTGTTTGAAGCTCCTGCTTTCATGGAAAGGAACAGCAACGGCAGCATCCTGACACTGGCCACACAGACACTGTGACCTACCTAGCAGGGAGGGAAAAGGGGTAGAGGAATAGGGCGGCGGTGAATTTTGTCCTTCTTCCTCAGACAGAAATGTGATCATTTGCCAACTATGCTTGGGAGATATTGGTAACATGATTTGTTTCTGATGATGATTTTGAAAGAATTTGGAGGCAATGCTGTGATTTAATGGCAATTGTCATTGATTGTACCTGAAATACGATGCACACTTGTAACCATGTACACATTAGTAAATATATTTGAAAACAGGTGCATGGAGGAAGGATCAATTTCATCCTAATACTGAACAGTTATCTGCTGATGGTTAGAAAAACAAATTGCAATAAACCAAAACGGAATCATGTTCTTTGAAGCTCAGAGGAATATTGTTATTAGTATTGCTAAAGTAATTCAATTCTAGATGCTCCTTAGAGAACTGTATTAACACAGGTCAGTGAGATAAAAATATATTAATTTCAAAATTAGAGTTTTCAGGCAAGATAGACACATTTATACAATGATGTTACCAATCAAACTTCACTCTGATTGAATTTGGGCTTGTTTCACAGAAGGGAATCCATACCTGGTACTGTAAGACTGGTCCATTATCCTCACCTGGGAAGGTGCTAGGCAAAGCCAGGTGCTTCTTGTTAACTAAACTGACATATCATCAGGTTGCCTTCTGAAGATCTCTGTTTCTATCCATTAAAAAAAATAGATACTCTAAACCTTAATCAGGGAAGCTGCTCTCTGGAGTGAACAGGGGTAAATTCAGAGTCTAGAGCTGAGAAAAGTGACAGTTAAGGACCCAGCCCCAAATAAGACATTTATGTGATCCTCTGGAAGCAGAAGTGAATACAAAGAACCGTAAGAGCCAAAACAGGCATAATGGCTGTGAAATGCTACCCTCTAGATGTAACACACCATTGCAACCATGGAATCACAGCAGCTGCGGTTGCTTACACTAAACAAGTAGAAGACTGTAAGACTGGTCAATAATAATTCATCCTTATTGGAGGACTGGGGATGGATGCTCACGGAGCCCTGCCATTTACTGCTGAACTGTTGGCTACTGATAGATTCTATGAGAGGGGGCATGCAGCGATATTGTGTTCCCCAAAATATTGTGCACCCTAATAAACTTATCTGGGGTCAGAGAACAGAACAGCCACTAGCTACAGAGGCCAGAAAATGGTGGCACACACGCCTTTAATCTTATCACTTGGGAGACAGAGATCCTTCCAGATCTCTGTGAATTTAAAGCCACACTGGAAAGAGCCAGGCAGGGTGACTCACGCCTTTAATCCCAGGAAGTGAGTCTTTAATCCCAGGAAGTGATAGCAGAAAGCAGAAAGGGTATATAAGGCGTGAGGACCAGGAACCAGAGCTGGTTAAGCTTTCAGGCTTTGAGCAGCACAGTTCAGCTAAGATCCATTTTGGATGAGAACTCAGAAGCTTCCAGTCTGAGGAAACAGGATCAGCTGAGGAATTGCCAAGGTGAGATAGCTGTGGCTTGTTCTGCTTCTCTGATCTTCCAGCATTCACCCCAATATCTAGCTCTGAGTTTGATTTTATTAATAAGAACGTTTAATATTCCTGCTACAGGGGCATTCTTGTATTTGATTGTCTTTCCACTGCTGAGTCTACCAGGCTTCAGTGGGAAACTCCAAACTCATGGGTACACCGTGACACTGGTTAAACTCAGTGACTTACAAAAGAAAACAAATGGAGATGAATGTGAGGAAGAGTTCTGTAGGGAAGAGAAGAATAGGGAGGGTAAGATGAAGATGAGAGCATGGATGGTCTGATACTCTCATACACGAGTACAATGCATATTTATTACATTTGCATTGTACACGTGTATGAGAGTATCAAAGACCAAACATAACTAATTAAAAAAGAAAAAAAAACCTTAATATGGCAAACTTTTCCATAGCTATCATACAAGTCTTTTCAATATATTGGAATAAATTTATATACTATCATTTCCTGTACAATTCCCTTTTAAAATTGGTCATTTTACACAATCACTTTATATATTTGTTATTTCCAACTGTGGTTTGCACTATGCTTTGCAATGGTTCAGTGACTTGTAACACATATATGCTACAAATATATGCTAAAACAGTGTCTTCATCTATGTAGTTTGGAACACTAAATTCAGATATGTGCAAATTTAAAGTTACTGTTTTGGGGAATTAATACTTTTGTGGAATACATTTTTTTTATCCCCACAGCCCCTTTGTATTTGGTTGAATCTTTCTGCTATCAATATAGTTGCTTTACCCTTATGATGCTTGTTATTTGCAAGATGTACCATTTAATTTTGGATTTGAGATGGTTTGATCAAACACAAAAAGTAATCTGATTTTTCATCAGATTTGACAGGCAATGTCTTTTACTTCAGGGATTTTGAACTTTAACATTTAACGTAGCTATGGATGTAGTTGAATTAAATGTACCATTTGCTTTTTTATTCAGTTCCATATCTGGTATTAGAACACTTGCACTTTTTTGCAGCTTTATATCCTGTAATTGCTTACTCAGTGTGCTGCTTAAATGTTTCAGAGTTTGCATTAGAGTTTGGAATATACATATGTAATTTATTGCAGTTAACTTTCAATAAATTTTTTATACTTTCTCATTTATTATATAGCTGTAGAAAAAGCAAGATTCATTCTGCTATAGGGTACAGTTTTTGTTTCCTTAAAAATCATGACATTTTCAAGGTTTGTATTAATTATCTTATTTAGACTGGGCTCCCAACCGCCACTCTTTCTCTGGTCTTATCTTTTCTATGTTTTGTGAAAGGACCTATAACCTCTGATATATTTCTGTAACTTCATACTTACCCACCTTGCCTACTGAGCATTTATTGCAAAACGCTTTCTTAGCATACTGATATTTTATATATTTTACTTATAAGCATATTATAAGCACCAACAACTATACCCAGCACTCAGTCAATGAGTATCTAATGCATGCTGGGTACCTGCTGAAGAGCAATTTTCTTTCACGTGAATTTCTATGTATTGGTTATGAAATGTGACTATGAGGAGTAACATATTATTCACCTATAGCCAATTAAGTTTTTTTTTGTTTGTTTTTTGTTTTGTTTTGTTTTTTGTTTTTTTGAGACAAGGTTTCTCTGTGTAGTTTTGGTGCCTGTCCTGGATCTCTCTCTGTAGAGCAGGCTGACCTTGAACTCACAGAGATCCACCTGGCTCTGCCTCCCAAGTGCTGGGATTAAAGGCGTGTGCCACCACCATTAGGCAAGCCAATTCAGTTTTATGGATGAAAAAAAGCTATATGTTAACGATCATTGAAATCTCAGTATATTCCTAATTTCACATTTTGATAGCATTTAACTTTTCAAGTTTGTATGGGATTTAAGCCTCATAAATGTAAACAAGTCCTAATGTAATATATTTTAGTTCATATTTAGAAATGTATTAAGCAAACCACAGAGTTCTGGAGAATTTAATGAATTAGAATAAATAAGAAGGGATGACACTGGAATTGAATCTGTCCTTGATGAAGTATCAGTGTCACAAGATACACTGAGAATGCTAAGGAAAGATTTTCATTGTTTTACTGGAAACTGAAAAGCATGAGAAGTCATGGTATGAAGTAAGTAGTTCAAATGAAAAAATTCTAGCCATTCTCATAGTATTTTTGAAACAGAAAGCAAGAAGGAAATTTGTATCTCAAAGGAAGAAGGCAAAAGAAATACAAGCTCGAAATAGCTATTGTAAATTAATAGTAGCAACTTTCCTAAAGATGTCTGCCTTGGATTATTTTAGTTAACAAGAGTCTACTAGAAGCCATCAATCTGACATTGTCTGAATATGTATTCTACAATTTAAGTGACCATTGGGCTCTTTAATTCCATCCAATCTTGTTGCCCTTTCAGACATGAAGGAGAAGATGGCATTATGCGATCTTATAATATACATTTGTATATTATTCTATTGTCATGACAGTTTCATTTCATCGAACCATAGTCACCAGGAGCAAGTCATTTTTAGTGAGTCTTTTAAAATGACTAAACTTTCTTTAAAAATTGTCCAAGTTTAATAGAGTTTAGCACTTGCCAGTTGATAAGCATGTTTAATATTTTTTTTGCAAAAGTTGTATTTAGCTGCTTCTTTTATACTTGACAACACTGCATTATGTATAAATTCAAAGGCCTGCAACAGTTCCATGTATCAGCTCATTTGCAAGTGTCCCAGAAATACAGCTGAACATATGGGAGAATGCACAAAATATCCCCAAAGTCAAGTAGTGCAGAATGTGCGGCAGAGAACTCGGGGGCTGCCTGAGCTGGAGGCTGTGCCACAGTCATGTCTCCTTTTGCTACCCAAGCTGCTTCGTAGGTGGAGTGACACAAGTGACCACCATGAGATGCTACAGAAAATAAATAAGCACCTTGCTACAGTACCCTGTAGCAGACTCTGACCATGGAAGGAACTTTAATCGAAGGGAAGGACTCTAGATTTCTTAGTTTGTGTTCAATTGCTGTAATAAGCCCCAGGACAAAGGCAACTTGGGAAGGAAAGGGGTGATTTTTCTTAGGGAAGGGGAGAAGTGATGTTTTTTAAATGTCTATATTACTGTCCCTCATTGATGGAAGCTATGGTAGGAACTCAAGAAAGGCAGGGATCTGGAAACAAAACCACAAGTTTACTTCTCTGACTTGTTTCCCATGGCTTGCTCACCTTGCCTTCATTTATAACCTAGAACCACCGGTCAAGGAATGGCACCAACCACAGTGGGCGGGACCCTCTCACATCAATCATTAATCAAGAAAATTTCCTAGACTTATCCACCAGCCAGTATGATGGAGGCAATACCTCAGTTGAGGTTCCCACTTGCCAGGTGACATTAGGACTGCCAAGCTGATAAATCTAGCCACCATTAGAAGAGAAATGAAGACAAAACAGTAATATTACTTAAAATTATGATTACACAAAAAGTCCTTCAACATCAAATAATTGTAGAAAGTTTACCTGTAGCTTAATTCCTTCAGTGAAATTGAAAAAAGAAAATCGGATGAAACCCTACCCATTGTATCATAGAGCTATAGTTTTGATGTCGAAGATATCCCAACAGTATATGTTTTTTTTTTAAAAAAAACTTGTCTCTGGGGTGGTGTTTTTGTTAAGGGTTATAGACTTTTTAGAGGAGACACCTTTTGGATAGCTCTTATGTTATTGAATATACATCACAGACAAGATTGCATGAACATGTTCCTTTCTTTCTTATTTCTCTTTTGATTTTCTGGTCATGGGTAGAACACCATTCTGTTATGCATTCCCCACTTTTACCATGAGGACATCTACCAAAGGTCAAAGCATTAGTGGCCACCTGAGTATGGACTGGAATCACCCCAAACTGTGGAGCTCTATGAAACTTGGTATCTTGATGTTCATTGTTTTGAAGACTCATTATAATGATGTAATTTGACCTATGTAAATTACATTTCTACTATGACAAATCACAAAACTGAACAGCTGTCATAATAGCGACATGGCCTTCTACACCTATGCACTATGTCACTTACTAGGTATCATTCTGTTTGCCCACATTTCTTCTGCACATATCATTTTAATTTTAATCTACATATAAGATAATGTTCATCAAAGGAATAAAATGTGTAATATTGAAGACATTTTCTTAGTATTAGAAATAGTAGAAAATGCTTTGATTTTTCTTTTTTTTTTTATAGATCAAAGCCCATGTGTAGAATTATGGAGAAAACAGAATGTTTTTCTGATTTGGAAAGTAATAGAAAGAAACTAGAAAAAGTATGAAATTATATAAGGAACTATTGTAAATGCAATCTAAGTGTATTGCATTATGGAGAAAGTTTGTATGTGTCACCTACAACTAGATATACTCATGTTATTCATCACAGAGCAGAGCTCCATTGCTTGTCTTTGGCTGACCTTTCCCTCTTCCCCAGATCATGAGGCCATGATCAGTTGTTCTCCCCTGATGTTTGCTATTTACAGAATGACATAAAAGTGAAGAAGGTAGGTTCAGGCAGGGAGTATATTCTGATTGTTAACTAAACCTGCATAGCAGTAAACTGTCTTCTGTGTACCTATGCTTGTGCCCATAGGCAAACATGGCTTCAAGACATAATCAGAGAAGCTGTTCCTTACATTGGACAGTGCTGAATGCAAAGATCTGTGCCTGTCCAAGTTGAGCTACAGATGTGTTTGTGTATAGCCCTAAAGAAGTCAGTCATAACCCCCTTGGTAAGGCTCAGGGAACAAAAAAGCAGAGAAGGGTAGGAAGCATGTAATAGCTGGAAAATTGGGTGAAGGACCACAGAACATGGTTCTTTATACTCAGTTAACTACTGTAATCATTAAATCACATCAAATGTAGTTACCTGCACTGAGATCACAAAAGGCTAACCCAGTCAACACTCAGTCAAGGAAGGGGGTGTGGCTCACGGATCTTACCTTTGACCTTTGAACTATTGGTGATTGATAGAATGGGAGAGGGATAACCATGGTCCTTGGTTTCACATACTCTGCTTAACCCACCAGGCTCAAATGCATAGTTCCAAATCCATGGTCAAAATGGTCCTTGTCAATCTTTGTGGGTCACAAAACTGAATCAATAGACATTAACATGTAAGAAATATTTGCGGGGATGAGAAAGAGTAGACGGGGTGGGAAGGAGGTAGAAGGTGAGAGTAGTCAGTTGTCAGGAACTCAAGGCTAGATTTTGAAGCAGAATCCACAGAGGAAAGAGGCTCTCTGACTTACTCCCAGACATATTCATTTACCTTTCCAAAACTGAGCTAATTCATTTAGCATAATAGCCTCCAGATTTATTACAGCAAATATTAGAACTTTCATCTTTTTTAAGGTTTAATGATACTCTGCTTTATTTACATATCATTATTTTTTTATTTTATTAATCTGTTGGTGATATTTCAGTTGTTTCCTATATTGTGACTAATATAATGAATAATGACTGAGGAACATAGATATATCTTTAGGCTCAATTGTGGGCTCTGAGGCAGTATTATTTTTATTTATTTAAAGATCTCCTTTGCTTTTTCTATATTAGTTTAACTCTTATGTTTAGATTATGCAACAAAGTAAATTTTACAGTTATATGAAGATCATTTGAGAGCATTTAGCTGAGGAGGGCAGTTGAATAATGCAAAATTATTTTTTTTAAGTATCCAAGATGGAAGTACACAGATCCAAAGTGATGTAAGAGGTTATTTGAAAACTGATTTGGACACAAATCGATTTAGAGACTGAGGTCAATTAAAGTAAAGCAGGTAAATGGCAGGAGGGAGCTGCATGTCAGCACCTATTTCGTTTTAGATTGGTCTAATAACTGGTAGAGTGTTTGTGAAATGGCCAATGCCAAACCTTTGTCAGGGAAAATGTATTCAAATTAAAAATATTGATTAAATTTATTACCTGTAGCTTTTGGAAGTGAACTTTTACTGTGAAAAGAACTGATTTCTGGGCAAATGTAACATTAGTGACTATTAGCAGAGTCCCCTGCATTACACATGTTGGTGGCAGAAGAATGGTGGAAACTGAGGTTTGACCTGAAGGTGGGAACTCTCCAGTCACCAGACTCCAGAACGCAGCTAGAGAGAACAATTTTCAGCTTGTGAACTTCAAGTGTCGTGTTTGTTTCAATACTATGTCTTAGTAGTAGTTCCCAATGCCATCTGATACATCTTCTTTACCTTATTTGCATAAGGAAAGCACAATACATTTTATTCCCTTTTTACAAAATAGATAAGAATGGGTGGATATTGGCATTACCTGATAGATATAACCACCACGTAGTACTTCCCAATTCTATTTGTGTTTGTTTTGTTCTGGTTACAGTGACTGGAAGGTGTCATATTATCTATTATGTTAGTATTAATGGAATACCTTCATTTATCCATAAAAGTGAAAATTATAAATGATTTTACTTTCCTGTTACTAAACTTCATTTTGCAACCTCAACAATCATAATTTGCTTTGTTAAACCCTGGGACTTAGGTAAATGATTTCCATATTATAGATAATTAAAGAGAATAAATCAGAAGTTTTCATCCTCCATTCATCTCACAATGTTTTTTTTTTTTTTCTGGATCACTAGTAGGACAAGAAAATATACTTCAGTAATCCATGTGTTTCCTTCCTTTGTAAACCAAACTAATCAAAGCACATGTCTACCCAACAAGTCCTGCCCATTGAATTCTCAATAAAAGAATATTCTAAGTTTATTGCTACAAACTGTTTTCTTGGTATATATGAAATATAGAAAATAGACAGTAAGAATATCCCAATTACTCACACTGAAGGTTTTAAATATAAAAGCAAAGGTGAGAAAGCTATTGTGCAAGGTAGAATGAAATGCTACAAGAAAGAGAGACATAATATGCCATGGATACTCAAAAAAGGAAAAAAATATAACAATACACGAGCTGGGAAATAAAAATAAAGAGCTGAACAAAACTGTGAAGCAAAAAATGTGAGCCACCAACATGGGAAAGGTCAAAATACGTATATGAAATACAGCTATAATGAAGAAAAGTGAGTTTTATATACAATGAAACTTAGTAGTTGAGAATTAGATTTTTTAGTAATTCAATACACATTTTATTGATTGGCTAAGGTTTAAAAGATAATATCCACAGAGCTACTGGCCTCTAATTGCTAACATGCTAGTGGAAGAAACATATATAAGGTCCAGCTAACTCAAATTTTGTGACTAGAGGAATGAGTTTTGAAAAAAAGTATGTTCTACATTGGACCCGGAGGTAGAGAATCATGCTGTTAATGTGGGCACTAGTGTGTTGTTGTGTTTTTTCATGTAAGCATGTCTGTTTTTCTACAGGTAACTGAGAAAATGTATTATAAATGTTGTGGAGTTATTTTATGAGTCTTTTATGCGATATTAATGACAAAATGATGTGTCTTGCTGTTTTATGATTGGCTAACATTATAAAGACAGCCGTGTTTATTGTTTTATGGATTTCAGAATTATTTCTACTTTGTGATTTAAAAAAGATGATACAGACTCCTTATAGGAAGGATAATGCCAGTGATGTAGATTAAAATTATTTTACCCTCCAACTGCTATAAGAAAAACAAGCTACTTAAGTGGCATAACAAAGTAAATAAACATGATGTAGTTAACACTCGTGTAACTACATGCTGAAGAATCACTATGGACCACAAATAAATTGGGACCACAATTCATAGGTGTGAGTAGAATGAACAGCTTTAGCAACCCAAAGAATACAAGACCACAGGACAGGGCAGGACAGGGAGACTCAGCTACAGATGAGTGGACCAGTAATCAGCAATGGATTTAAGCAACTAGTAAACAAAGAACAGACTTCTAAAGCTCTAATGTTCAATACAGACATATCCAAATATAATATACATCGCAGAAATTTACCTGTCTGAACTGTATGATTTAAATTTAAGAGAAATTATGGGGTCATACCAACTTCACAACCACCAATTCAGGTGTATTTTATCATACTGAACTATCCCTTTAACATTGCTCCATGATATGTACATGATACATTCTTACAAATAACCTATTTCTGGAAGGAGAATTGGATCTTAATTTGAAAGAATTGATTAGAAAAAATGATCTTTTGATTAAAACGGAGAGTACACTTTAAAAACAAAGAGGAGGCAAGATGGGAGGCTGTGTTGTAGAGTGATCAGTTTACACTCTGCCATGTCCATGATATAAGCAGTCAAAAATAATACTGGGCACTGTAAAAGAGAACCTGTTAAGAAACCCCTGAGACAATGGTGCTATATTCCCACATACGTTGTCACATATAATATTTATACATTTCTGGGAGAAAAAAAAAAGCAGTTCTTGGACAGAAGGTGCAAAAAGGGAAATTTTGAAAAACACATATAAATATGTTCAGAAAGAAGGGAGATGTGTCTAAATATACCAGAGAAACAGACAGCAAGCTGTCAGATGAGCTAAAAACTAGCAGTGATTCTTATGCCATGAAATCTGAATGACATTGGTTGCTTTAAAGGTCAAGAGAGCTACAGTATAATGGAGAGAGAAGAATGTAGCACAATCTCATGGCTACTTTAAATACTGTAATAACTGAATAGGCAGGAATTTGAGACTTTTCTGCCAGTCAGAACATTTAGGATGTTGTTATTCAGAAATCTGAAAACATTTAAAAAGAATGTGTAACAAGGGAAGTGAAAGGGAAAACAGTAATGCTCAGGGTGAGGGGAGGTGGTGTGGAGCAGCTCCCCAGAGTGGGCTGGGGAAAGACGGCTATGGAAATTGGCCTGTTTAATTTAAATGTGTTGGGGGTTACCTCAGAAGTTAAGTACAAACTACTAATGATGAGAGCAAGTAAGAGTTTGTCCTCACTCAACTAATGTACAATATAGCTGTGGGATGGTCTGTATGTCAAATGCTCTCATTGGTCAATAAATAAAACACTGATTGGCCAGTGGCTAGGCAGGAAGTATAGGTGGGACTAACAGAGAGGAGAAAAGAAAGAACAGGAAGGCAGAAGGAGTCACTGCCAGCCGCCGCCATGACAAGCAGCATGTGAAGATACCAGTAAGCCACGAACCATGTGACAAGGTATAGATTTATGGAAATGGATTAATTTAAGCTATAAGAACAGTTAGCAAGAAGCCTGTCATGGCCATACAGTTTGTAAGCAATATAAGTCTCTGTGTTTACTTGGTTGGGTCTGAGCGGCTGTGGGACTGGCTGGTGACAAAGATTTGTCCTGACTGTGGGCAAGACAGGAAAACTCTAGCTACATAATATGATTCAGGAAGTCATTCAGCAACTGTAAACTATGTGAGTAGACAGGAGCACTTAGTGTAGGGAAGCACACAGGTGAATGGGGCAGTTCTGCATAACTCAACCATTAAAGGTGGTGTCTCGTATATATCTCATAATCAAGGAGGAAATGGAATATGCCAGCATAAAATCAGAACATTCCTTGTATGTATTTACAGGGCACTAAGCATTTCACAAACAAAATACCTTCTTGACTATACTACTTTAAAAAAAGTTCTGCACTTCAATAAAAATTTCAAAGACAACTAAAACATTTAAATTAAATTCTTGAAACTGTGTCATTAGCTGACGGCTTCACAGGTTTTGAAGTTTCTATTCTGTCTCTTACTATTTTATTGTTTGCATAATTAGTAGATCTTTGGGATAATAAAAATCTTATCTAGATAGGATTTTATGAAAGAAACGAAGAAAAATAAAAGGGTAGTGTATTCCAAAAGGGCTATTCAGTTTTTGTTTTTTTAGAAATTGATATTTTTCAAATTGTTTCTTTAATAAATGAGATTGACAGAACAATAGTTTTAGATTCCAGCTCATACCCTTGTGTGAGTGGGTAATTTGGAGAGTATTCACTCTTCCAGTGCCCAAGTGATTTCCAAGTTCTCCTTCTCCTAGCTCAGAGAGCTCTGTCAAATTAATATTTTAATGCTATGTCTCTTCATTTTTAAACTTTAATTTTAATTAAAATATAATTATGACATCCCCCCTTCTTTCTACTTCTAATCCCTCCAAGATCCCCACATTATTCTAAAATTCCTGGTCTTTTTTTCTTTAATTATTATTTACACACACACACACACACACACACACACACACACACACTCACTCACTCACTCACTCACATCAATAAATATCTAAGTACAACCTATGGAGTGTAGCTTGTGTGTATGTATTTTTAAGGCCAACTATTCAATATTGGGTAAACCAATTTGGGGGCTCTTTGAGGAAGAGTAATCTCCTGCTCTCAGCAATCCTTAATTGCCTATAGCTATTCATCTCGCTGTGGGGCTCCTGAGATTTCTTCTATTCATGTTGACATGTCAACCAGAATTGTCACTGTTCAAGTCTTGGGGAGAGTTGATAGGCATGGTTTTGTAGCCACATCTAGAATAAACAACTATACAGAAGACTTTCCTGGTCCTCTGCCTCCTGCAGTCTACCTGCTCCCTCTTCTACAATGTTTCCTGAGCCATAGATGTATGTGTTGTGCTGTAGATGTAGCAATTGGGGCTGGTACTCCATAGTTAATGTTTGTTCTCTGCATTTTGATCAGTTGTGTGTTTCTGTGATGGTTTCCATTTGATGCAGAAGGAAGCATTTCTGATGAAGTATTAGAGCTGCAGTTATCTTGGGTATAAGAATAACCATTAAATGAAGTTAGAAATTATATGGGTTTAGGAAATTGACAGTAGTAGTAGTAGTTTCTCTTCTAAGATCCACCATTTCACTATCCGTGGGTGTTAGCCAGGTTTCCAGTACAAGAAACGATATTCCTCCAATTGAGTGGGTCCTGAGCCCTACTAGACAACTGTTGATTACTGCCAAGATGTAAGTGCCACAATAGGAGCTTTAGGAATATCTTGATGTACTGGTCAGATAATGCTCTATCAATTAGACACAGACTATCCAACAAAAACTTCAGTATCAAGAATGCTAAGTCTTCTTTCAAGTTTTTGGTCAGGGATATTCAAGAGAGTCCATAAACAGTATAAGATATTTTTGTTGCTTTTTATTGTCTTCTAGAAGGTGAAGGTAAGTTCCTATTGCTTAAGCACCACACACTTCAGACACAGGCATCAGAGGAAGTAAGGTGGATCTGACTCAAATGTACTAGTCAAGCTGCCAAGGGACGAAAGCATTAGTCCTATCCAGCTATGATGCCTATGGACCATGTCTCTCTTAAAAACTCAGGAGCACAGATGCATAGCAACAGAGATTGAAACAGAGAGGAAAGGAATATTTCCACATAATTCCAAAACATAGTTGACCGATAATCATGCTGTTTTATAACATGTAACAAAATGCTTGGGAATCTCAGGTTTTCAGAATTAATTTGTTTATTTTTTTTCAGAATCAATTTGTATAATTAAGAAAAAGAATGTTTACAAATAATTCCAACTCATAGTTTATCTATAATCATGTCATATTGTAACATCTAACAAAATGCTTGCAAATCCTAGGTCTTCAGAATCCATTTGTTTAATTCAATTATTTATTCTTATTTTTCTCTGAATTTGTAACTCACAATGGATTAGAAAAAAAAGACAAAGAAAATTCACTTTTCTTTCAACTAGAATTATCAGTTGTCTGCACTTTTCAGTACATGTATTATTCAATAATATATTTTTAAATATAGTCAAAAATATCCCAAAAGCGACTATCACGTCACTTTTGTCCTAAATATGTCACTGTATATTTCTTACAAGAAGTTCTTCTATACAATCTCATATTTCTTTGTAAATATTATGTCACCTAAAATGACATCTTCAAATGTCATTTTATATACAATACCATATTTAAAATTCAGTTAAAATGCAATCTGAAGCTAGTATAACTCTAGAATAATGAAAACTATACAAAAAGGACTTCCAAAAGAATTGAGGAAAAATAACAGGAGAATATTCCAAAGAAGATGTAGAATTCTATGTTCAGGATTAAACTATGTTTCTCACATTGCACATGAATGTTTTATAATTTAGATCAACACCTTTGCCTTATTTTAAAGTAATATCTATGTTAATGAAGTTTTAGATTTATAAAAAAATTGCGTAGTCAGTGTAGTGTTTTCACTTATTTCATATCCTATTTTCCTGTTTTTGATAACTTATATAGGTATGGTACATTTATTTACAATCATGAACCAACATTGATGCATCATTATTAACTAATGTCCATTGTTTGCCCAGGTTTCCAGATTCCTAGCTAGGTTACTATTTAGTTATCACAATTCCTTTGGCTGTGAATGTTTCTTTGATTTTTTTCCTCCTTCTTCTTAGTCTCCCTCTTCCTCCTCCTCCTCTTTTTTTCTCTTTCTCCCTTTCCTTCTTCTCCTTGATTTAATAACTTTAAAGATTACTGGTGAGAATTCCCTTTAATGGGAATTAGTTGGTATTTTATTGTTATTGTCACAGGTGTTTGAAGGATGATCACAAAGGCAAAAAAAATCATCACATTCAAAGCACATCATGGATTTTCCATTAGTTCACTATGCTTACCTCCATATTGTAGACTGCTGCTGGCTTAAGCAAGAGAATCTTATTTTCATATAGCATTGCAGGCTAGAAGTTCAAGATATAAATGAGGGCAATAGGAGTTTGTGCTCAGATTTGCTTTGCCATGCAGGTGGGTATTTTCGTCTCCCTGTTTCTGTGTAGTCTACTTCAAACACTTGTCAGATTGGATTAGGGCCTCTTTTAAATGTAATCACTTTTTTTAGTGATCTTAGTGAGGATCAATGATTAGATGTGACATCTATATGACTCTGAAAGAGATGACAATAAAATGATAATTGAGTCTATTGCAAGAGAAAATAATTGAATGAATGTCAGAAATCACAATGGGGGTGATAGGACTGAAAAGCATGGAGAGACAATGTGATGCCTCAGAAAGTAAATTACAGAAAAGTGGGAGGGGACATACAAGGGTAATGCAAGCAGCCAAGTGAAAGAGACTCACAGTCCTACATACCTCTCAAGACCCTACATCTCCCAAGACTTGAATTCAGATGCAGATTTTGATGAGACAGTAATTCCTCCTACAGAATTGGCCAGTGGCCAAGAGGAGATCTATATTGTCTTTTTCAGTTCCTGGAGTTCTATAATCAGTTGTGTTTTTGAAAATCTATTGTTCAAGACTAAGCTATCTTAAATTTATGTATACATGTATAAGTGTGTGTATTTTTGTGTGTGTGTGTGGTGTGTAGGACATGAAAATTAAATAAAACTATGAGAGGAATGGAAGAACTCAAAAGGAAAAAGAAAAGGCAGGGTAGTGAAATAAATGTAATAATAAATGAGAGGACTCTTTTGTGTGTGAAGGGGAATTGTAGGAAGAGGGCATGGAAAAAGCAGGACAACAGGAAGGGTCAATACAATCATACACAATATATGTTTACCAAACAACCCATAAATATTATTATTTTTTGTTTTGAGACAGGGTTTCTCTGTGTAGCTTTGGAGCCTTTCCTGGAACTCACTCTGTAGTCCAGGCTGGCCTCGAACTCACAGAGTGCTGGGATTAAAGGCATGCATCACCACCACTGTCCACCCTATAAATACTATTCTTAAAAGAGAAAGCTACCTTGAGGATTTGAAAGCAAATAATAATCACTATTCATAAAACTAGAATAAGCCTGCCTCAGTCCCTGGGTGGGAAATAGCTGCAGGGGGCAGTCCTAAAGGGGGAGGGGGGACAGGTTCCAACTCATAAAACTTCAGGCAATGGGAGGCTTGGCTTGATAAACAACAACAACAAACCAGGGTGGACACTAACAGCTGGCCATATGACCGTAGGACAACTACAGAGTGTGATAGGCCAGAGCCTGAGGTCAGAGACAGGCCTACTTTCTAGAACCAGCTATCTACCATGAGGTCCACTGTCGGCAGGATTGAGAGCTCCTAAGTGCAAGCAGGGTGCTTTACTTCTGCAGCTTCCTTTCATTAAGCACGGTGTTTTAGAACTGAGTGGGTCCAGGAAGCATAGGGACTGATCTTGTCCATAAGATCCAAACTCCAGTGCCATAGCAGGAGGAAGTTCATGGGAGGCTGGGAACTTGAAGGGAATTCAAGAGGTCACAGACTGAAAACACAGGGAAGCAGGCACCCTGGAACATGATGGTAGATGCAAGCAGGCCACATGGTGATAGGCACACAGGCCTATAGAAAATACACACAGAAAATCTAGTCAAAGAGTCTAAGAACTCAGGCAGCGGCTTAAGCCTCTGACCTCAAGGCCGTATTTACACACAATCACACAAAAGTGCTAAAAATATGTATAGAACAGATTACAACGTTTCATCCTTTATGGTTCCACAGACATCTGGTGGCAGCCATTTTATGCTGACTCATAGCCCCCAACCTCTCCACCATGGCCACCAGTGTCAGCCACATTTTAGCAGATACTAGATATACATGTTGGCACCACTTTGTCTAAACATGAATTGTACCTCAAGTCCTTCTCTTGCCTTTGTTCCATCTCTTTGATACAATGGCTGCTTTCCCACAGCATCCTCATATGGGTGCTCTTTGGGCCCATAATCCACAGTAAGAGTACAGAGAACAGCACTCGATGTATGATTTGAAGGTTTGTAGATCCTGTAGGCATTCTGGCCCATCATTAGCTCTCTGGACAATGCAGATTCCCCATTCTTTCAGGCCCCATAGGCTCCTATAGTCACCGTTAGCTCTCTAGGCTTTGCGGCTTTCTCAGGATCTTTAGGATCTCAGTCATTTCTTCATCTCCTGGACCATATAAATGTAACCTTGGAGGTCAGAGGCCTGAACCTTTGCCTGAACTCTCAGTCTCTTCATTCACCATCCTGTCTGTCTATGGGCCTGCCTGACTACCCACCATGCAAGCTGTGTGCCGCTGACCTGTGTTCCTGTGCTTGGCTGTGTGTGGCTGCATGCCAGCATGCGCCTGGGTGTCCTCCTACAGTGGCCACACCTAGCAGTCTATAGCTGGAAGTTTTTCTCCGGTCCTGCCCAACCCTACAGTCTTCAGCTGCTTATAAAATAATCATTCAGAAGCTTATATTAATTATAACTGCTTGGCCATTAGCTCAGGCTTATTACTGACTAGCTCTTACACTTAATTTAACCCATAATTTTTATCTATGTTTAGCCACGTGGCTTGGTACCTTTTTCTCAGTTCTGCCTTGTCATCTTGCTTCCTATGTATCTGGCTGACAACTCCTGACTTGGCCTTCTCCTTCCCAGACTTCTCCTTGTCTGTTTATCCTGGCTATACTTCCTGCCTGGCTACAAGCCAATCAACATTTTATTTATCAACCAATCAGAGAAACACATATTCACAACATACAGAATGACATTCCACAGCAGCCGTCTGTGTGATGCCTTCTTCTGGATACAATAAACCATGTCATTATCAGTCTATAATGCCTCAAATTCTGTTCAACCTCCTGGCTTTGTGTGACCCTCTTTTCTTATCTTCTGTACATGGACCTCATACTCCTGAACAAACCCCAATGCCCATACTCCCATGCATCTGGAAGATACATCTTACTTGTGGTATTTGCAACCCCTGAGCATGGTGGAGCACCTCTCTGGCTCACACACTTCAAAGTGAAGTTTGGACAATAGAGTCCCCTAGTGGGCAAGCAAAGGGAGCTTTTGAGGAAAAAGCCATTGCAGACACATTTGACAGTGTCTGCCAGTGTTTAGCAATAGCCGACACTATGGAAAAACAATAGAGTCCAGATTGAACTCACCCATCTGCCACTTGCCAGAAGAAGAAAGTCCCAAACATCAGCCTTTGAAGGATTTCTTGCTTGTTTTGTGCCCCCAACCTTTGTCTTGTTTTGACACTTAGAATGTCATTATGACTTCACTTTAGCAAAGAAAGAATTAGAGTTTAGTGGTCTGTGATGGCTGAGTCAGCTATTGATGGGACTGAGTCAGGAGAATTTCTGTAAATTTGAGGCCAATATGGACTTTACTGTGAGACTGTCTCAAACAACAACAAAACTAATTAATTCCCTGAGATCTTTCTGAGAGCGATCATAACTTCACAGCCACACACTGTCTTCTTGGCAGTCCCTCTGTGTGTCCCAACGCTTCTGTTGAGTTGTGATTTCATTCTCATTTTGCTCCAGGGCTTTTAAATATTTTCTCCTTTATTTCATCAGGGAATATAACATAAACACTGTGTATTTCGTCAGGAAGCACATAGTGGCTATTGTTATTAAATTTAGTCATTTGATTGACATTATGCTTCTCCTTTTGAAAGGATTTCCTGCCCACCTCCACATATTACCTTAGTTAGTATACATTCAGTATGTTTATTCTTGCAGGACATATTCCATAATCATTCAGGAGGACTTTAGGATTCATTTTATTTAACAAATAAGTGCTTTTCTTTCCTTCCTTCCAGAAATCAAATATCATTTGCTTATGTTTATGTGAGCCTTTCTCACAAACAAAAAACAAAAAACAAAAACAAAAAACAAAAAACAAATGAACAAACGAACTAAACTATTTTTATCTACTCTACACAGGGAGGCTGACCACAAGGAAGCTGCAAAATATTTGAAGACTTTGCTACTTGTGCTGTGTGGTTTACTTTTTGAGGAAAGGTCTTTTTAAACTGTAAGTTTCTTAGGCTCTTAAAAGACCATGGATTCATTAAGACTTACCTGCCACTTCTTTGTTAAGGGTAATAGCAATAGGGTTTACAGGGTGATTTGTTGGATCACAATGTAGCTTCCACAAAGATATTTTAAATTCATTCCCATTTAAATTTTTTCTAATTTTATTTCCTTCATTTTTTCTTCTTTACTTTTGTTTTATTCAGGGTGGGGGTGCAGGGGTAGAGAGTGAAGGTGGAGAGACAGGGAATGAATGGGATCAAAATACATGGTATGAAAACACATAGAATCAATTTTATGAAAGAAATAGTTTACGGTGCTTTGGGAGTCATTCAGGAAACCCTGACCAACAACTCAGAAGATAATTTCCTATGTCCATTGTTGGGGTTTTGTTAGATGGTCTCTGGTTATTAGAGGAACCATTGTCAACCCAAATGGATTGTTACAAAATACTGCATGTATATTTATGTATCAACTTATGAATATTATATGTACTATTAGGTGCATAGCTAATTGATTCCTTGTGACTTTCCAGACATCATTACTGTTATTTTCCCTTCTCTCCCCTTCTCCTGTGTTTCTCTCTCTCTCCTGAATTAGAGTCATCCAATTTTCCCAATTTCCCCTTCAGATCACTCGTAACCTACTATTCCCCTCTCCATTGTTCCCTCATCCCCACCCTCCACTCCTACCATATTCTGTTTTACCTTCCTGGTTTCCATAGTTACTCAGGTTGTGTACTCACATCTGAGAATTTAGAGCCAGAAGTCTCAGATGAGAGAGAACATGTGAGTTTAATGGTGCAGGCAACTACGAGATACTCAGAGTGAGACAAGTAGTCTTCCCCAGGGAAGAGCACACCAATTAGTTATCCAATACCAAGTAGTTATCCCTGAAAACATAAAAGTAACAATATACAGACCAAGAAGGTTATATTTAGGAATACATATGTATATATAGATACATTTATTCATATAGCAATAATGAGAAACATGGCTATGAATTTGAAAGAGAGCAAGGAGGGATATGCTGAAGAGTTTGGAGGAAAGAAGGGAAGGGAACTGGTGTAATTATATTAATCTCAATAAAATAAAATAAATAATTAAATGATAGCCTGGATTTGTTTTAGAGTGCTGTTTCCTAAAATAGAGTAGATAGGTATAATGTTTATTCCTATAGATATATTCGAGGCAGAAAATTGACATCTTTCTGGTGAAGTTTTTGCAGAGAATAAACTTAAAAGCTGATGTGGTGATAGCAGAAGACTTTGTAAATTCCCTTTATGTCCCAAATCTGAAATGGGTATGCTTGTCTGCACCAACAGTGGTGACTCATTTTCCTTGAATTAGCTATCATATTCATCTCATCTTCTTGTGATAAAAAAGAACAAACACCAAAAAAAAAAAACAGACAAGAAACCAACAATAACAAAAACAACATTGAAGTCTAGGATCTATCTTAGGAAGAAACCTCCCCTTGCTACCAACTGACCAATAAATCTATATAAATCTAATTTTTAAAGTTAGAGTCTATGAGCTACTACAGAATTTTTACTGAGTATCTACATAGAAATATTATTTGTGCATTCATTTTGTAGAATTCTTAGCTGAGCATTTGTGGAGCAGGAGAAATGACGGGAACCAGTATACCTTGTTCTTTCTGTGGGGAGGGGGAACAGGGTGGCAGAATTGGATGATAAAAAGCCCAGCTGACTTACAGAGCTGACTGATTATGTAGGGTGAGAAGAAAACATTGTTATGTGCATCAGACACAGATAAAAGATGAATGGCTTATAAAAAATGGGTGGCTGATACGAAGTAATGAATAAATTTTGTGATCTAAAATTGATGTAAAAGGGTCAGCTTTCTGAAAGCTTGGAGTCCCTAAGAATCAGAATTGGAAAGAACTTCAAGGAGCTAGGGAAGGGGCTTGAAAAGAACTTGCTTTGAACTATGTGCACTTTGCAAAATGATGCAATTCGATTTCAAGTCTCCTGGCATTTATTCATGTGGTTTTAGGGGCAGCCAGTATATGACATCAATATTGATGGCAAATTGAATTAAAAAATGCACAGAAGGACCATTCATTTTACTAAATAAAACATTCTCTTTTTTATGAAATAAAAGCACTCTAAAATAGAATCCTCTTAGCTTCAATAATACCAAAGTTTGTGGCTATTCATACTAGTTTGTTCATGTTATATTACTATGTTCTTATTACCTTGGGTTATTTTCAATTCATTTTGTTTGAGATGAGATTTATAAAAAATGGTGAATCTTTTCAGACTTTTCCCAACTTTCATGGTTGGAATATGAATTCAACAGAATTTTCTGGAGCAAATCCTTTAATTCTGTATTACCGTCTCTCTAGAAATTAAGGATAAACAATGCAACTTTGAAGTGGAGTCTGGGACCATGACCACACTGTTCTTGTTGGAGCTATTTATTTCATTAATTCTAAATATTCAGCAGCAGAAAATGCTTCCTATTCCTTGAGTGAAGATGCACTATTATCCCCAGGATATCATGACATTCACAATTAAAGTAAAAAAATAAAAAAAAATCTCTAGGAGAATGATAAGTTCTCTTTCATCCTCCTTTAGACTAAACAGAAAAATATGATCAGCATGGGTATTATAGTATATCCTAACTATAAATAATATAGTCAATAAAGACTGACATCACTAATTTTCATATCATTCAAAAGAGCTATAGAAGGAAGGCTTTTCTAATGGTAAATACATAATCTTATGGGCAGATGAAATCCTTATACATAAATACTTCTATTTCAATTAGACTTACTGAATGATATCACTAAAATTTCAAGGCTAAATATGAGTTTGTAGTTTAGTAACTTGATTGTGAATACATGGAACATTGGTTATAGAAGGTACAAGGAACCTGTGCAGTATTTGATTGACTAATTTATATATTCTTTCTAAAACACAAATAAGCTATCAGAAAACTTCTCTCAAATTTCACTTCTTGGCAAAATGTAATGTAACTTAATGTTCACACAACATGAACTTAGGTCATTTTACAAACTCGAAGTCACATCTGTGTTCAGTACAGTTCTGTTTCTGGTTTGCTATGTCAAGTCAGATATAGGGGACAGAAGAGTGTGAACTGATACACATACCAGATATGTCTTTTTTCTTTTAGAATTCTAAAAGGGCGTCCAAGAAATAGTTGATTATGGGGTTATCTTTACTGTGATACGATAGAGATGTCTACTTAAGCACATTTGCTGAGGGATAGTACATTCACAATGCTCGGCATGTGTATATTTAAAATGAAATTGGTGGGTACCTACTTGATATATTTTCTGGATTTTTATGTAATATTGATAGTTCTCTGAGCTAATAAATCTCAGCAACTTAATGATAAGTAATTGAAGTCCTACAAACTATTTTAGGTTCAACATGAGTTATTTGCTATATAAATAAAATATTTCTTGAAAAAAAATATAGGGCATGGTTAGTCTTTTCTGATCCCTATATTTAGTTTTAAAATTTTTTAAATAAAAATAGTATTAAAGTTTTAAAATTGTGTATTTATTTTATACATAAGAGTGTTTTCCTGCATGGGATACATGTGCACTGTGTGTGATCCTGGTGCCCGTGGAGCTCGGAAGAGGGCTTTACATCCTCTGGAATTGGAGTTACCGACATCTGGGAGTTGCCATGTGGATGCTGAGAGCCACACTCAGATCCACTGTAGGAACAACAAGTGAACTTAACCACCAAGCCATCTCTCCAGCTCCTGGGACATAATTCTTGATAATGTGTATGTATGGTGATGAGATAGGAAGAGTCTGTTGTTATGAAGGAAAGTAAAATTGTGTAAGAGCATGGACAGTTATAGCCATTACACTATTTATAATACTTTCGTTTCAGTTTATGGACTACTATATGTGTTTGTTTTGTGAAATTACAAAAGGGAGTAATAATCAAGCTCAATACAGAAGAAATTTATTCCAAGTTTAAAAGCCAGGCAGACTGCTGTGGCAAACATAAAAATCAAAGGTCAAGCATGTTTCAGAGCCACTAAGCTTCAGCCCGGGTAAAGTTTGGCCTGCCATCAACAGGGCTTCAGGATACTGGCTGCTATTTTCTCTGTCAGGAATAGCATATCTGTTACTATTCTGTAAACATGGGTCCAAGGCCTGGAGCCAATGACCAGTAGAAAGGGGGGGGGGGCTTTCAGTCTAAGCAAAGAAAGATTTTAAAAAAGTATTTTTACAGTAAGCTATGATAAACATAGAAACTCACATAGGTCAAGATGCACAGAATAAAAAACTATAGAATATCCCAGGTCTAAATGGAACTTCAATATCTCACTCCCTCCTCCCAAGGCTCAAGTATCACCACAGAAGAGGAGGAAGAAAGACTGTAAGAACCTGAGTTCTGTTGGTTGTTTATTACTCTTTTTGGGGGCCTGCCACCCCAGCTCTCAAATAAATCATATACAGAGGCCTATTTTTACTTACAAATGCCCGGCCTTAGCTTGGCTTAGTTTCTTGCAAGCTTTTTTAACTTATCCCATCTACCTCTTGCCTCTGGGCATTTCCTGTTCTCTTACTTTCATAAATCTTACTCTTAATCCATGGCTTGCTGTTTATGTAGCTGGGTGGCTGGCCCCTGATGTCCTCCTCTCTCTGGTTTCTTCTAGATCCTGGATCTCTCTTCCCAGGTTACTCTCTCTATTTATACCCACTGCCTGCCAGCCCCGCCTATCCTTTTTCCTGCCTTGCTATTGGCCAGTTCTTTATTAAACCATCAGGTGTTTTACACAGGCATAGTAACACAGCTTCACAGAGTTAAACAAATGCAACATGAACAAAAGTAATGTACCTTAAAATAATAGTCCCCAACACCAGAGGTGTTGGGCGACTACAGAGAAGCAGTATTTTTTCAACAAGTAGTGCAGATACATGTATGAATCCTTAGCAATCGAGACAGCTTGCATGAGTATTGCAATCGCTTATGGCAGACAAAATCCAAGAACGGATGACAGAAGGGGGCACAAGTCTCACCCCCTAGCCAAGGAGCTATTGGCACTTGCTACCTGCCAGGAGAAGGCAAGTCTGTTGTCTCTATGTATGTGGCCCTCATTGTGTTGATCACTCTCCAATGAAGGCTCTGTGTGCAAGAGTATGGGCAGCACAAATTGGACTTGGTGGGTTAAGAAAAGGAGAACGCAATGTTGGGTGTAGGGAAGGGAGATGAATCTCAGAAGCATGGGGAGGGGTGAATACGATCAGAATGTATTGTAGGGAGCCCTCAAAGAACTAGCATATGAGACAGTGTGCCATGTTTTCATGAATAAGAACGTTGAAGTGATATCATTCTGAATTATCTGGATGTTTTTAAAAAAATACGTGACTCTAAACTAGCTATAGTCAGGAGACAGAACTACAGAAACCCAATCACATGGATGTAATGTTGCTGGGTTTGAAGATGGAAAAAGAAAGCCATAAATTAAGGAATGTATGTCATTTCTAAAACCTGGAAAAGACATAACTGAAGGTTGTCTTCTCTTGATTCCACAAAGGAATGCTGTGGTTTCTACTTTTGTGAACTATGTCAGACTCATGAAGCACATTTTAAGATGAGAAAACTGTGTTTTTAAACAAAAAACAAGAATAGAGAGTTACTATTTCTCTTGAAAAATATTTCCTCAATACTGCTTCTCTGAAGGGATATACAAGGCTACTACCAAAATACATGTTAAGCATATTTGTTTTAAATTTCATTTAATTTTTTTTCTTGAGTGTGTGTGTGTGTGTGTGTGTGTGTGTGTGTGTGTGTGTTTGAGAGAGAGAGAGAGAGAGAGAGAGAGAGAGAGAGGGAGGGAGGGAGAGAGAGAGAGAAACTACATGGAACTGGGTGTGTAGGGAGGCGGAGAGGATCTGGTGCTCTACTAATTTTTCCCTTGTAAATTACTGTTTTATATATCGTAATAGACATTAAAATATTATGACTCAGAAGAATTATTTAAACACTATTTTAAGATAAATAAATGATAAATAACATATATCTCTATATATAATACTAAGTCTAGTATTCTTAATTTGGGTTATTCATAAAATTTAGAATATATGACTATATGAAAGTAATACATTCAAAATTTTCAAAAATAAAAATATATAAACAGTTTGAACAAGGTTTATGTATCCGTACATTTGCAGGGATTCATCAATGTTTGAATGCTCGTTGCATACAGAAATGGCCTGAGGTATTATTTTTAAGCTGCAGAGACCACAACTTCCTGTCAAGACTTTTGTGATAATTTGGAAGAATTGTGTGTTGAAGCGATTTTAAGAGCCCCTATCTTGAGCACTACTCTTTTGGAAAATCATGGTCATTACTCCGAAAACACATGTTTTGCATGTTCTCATAACAGGGATTTCTTATCAAGAATAGGTTTGAATATGCAAGTACATAAGCTGATTTTAGACACGTGTACTCATTTGAATGCCAGCATGTGCTTATGTACATATGCTCTTAGAGTTTGCGTGTAAGTATGGACAAGCTGAGACTGAGAAATTAAATATGAAATATGTTAGGAATGTAGCTATTTAAGTATATGTGTGCATGTTTGCAATAGGCATTATGAATATAAATTCTACATAAGGTTATATGAATTAAAGTTCTCCGAGGAAACCCTCTAGACTGCTTGGCTACTGTTGATCAGAACATTGTGGTTGTGGAGAAATGGAACAGGTGGGGAGCCACAATTATCTTGATTTATCTTCTAATAGCCATGGTGCTTTTCAGGTTATCGCTTTAATTCCTTGAGAGGCAGCTTTCCATTGATTACTAAAGGAGGTTTGCTGAAAAATACCTGAATAATGCTGTGGCTAACTCTACTATTTTATTAAGTCTTGACAATTTTGCTGTATATTTTTGAGCCTAGGTGTTAGGTATGTCGTGTGAGGAAATACAATTGAAAACAAAATGTCTTTCCTCTTCTCAAAAATAGAAAAAAAGAAAAGTGTTTTTTGAATAAGCTTTAAACAAGAATGTGGTGTATATTTAAAAGAATCCTGAATATAGAGGGAAACCTCATTCTTTTATCTGTCAAACACATGTATGTAACACTCTTCATAAATATTCTCAAGAAAAATGACAACACTTCAAGTAAGAAGACTATACAGACCCATTTACTGTGTGTAATTCATATTGACTTCATCTAGGTTTAGGCTGCTGCTGTCAGAGTTTACTGCATGTCTTCATCTAAATAAACAAACAAATAAAACCAAAACAAAAATTCTCCATATGAGTTTCCTTCTTGTGTCAAGATGTAGGTTTCTAGTTTGGAGCCAATATAAATTACATAGCTCCTCTCTGAAGAAGACTGTGAAATACAGACAGTATTTTCTTTCCTTTTTCTTTATATTAACACTTTTTATAATTTATTCATTTTTAAAATTTATTTACTATTAAGTTGTGTATTTACTATATATGAATACAATTAAATTTGATCATATTTACCCCCAGAATTCTTTGCTCCAGTTCTTCCCAAATCCTCCTTAACATGTTACTCTTCAAATTCAAGTCTTTGATTACATTTTATTTTATTTTATTATAATCCACTAAGTCCAGTTAGTGCTATCAGTATGCACATGGGTTTGGACCCACCACTGGAGTCCATCTTATCAGCAGCCATATTTTCAAAAACAAGTGATGCTCCCTCCCTAGCATTGGTCAACTGCCAACAGCTCCTCAGTAGGGGGTGAGGCCTGGAGAGCACCTCCCCCACCTACGCCAGAGTTTTGACTGTAGTACTGATCTTGTGCAGCTCTTGTGCACATCACTCCAGGTGCTGTGATTTCATGCTGCAAGAGCAAAGCTATGTTCAGAAAACACAGTCTACAGAACTCCTCTTCATCTTTCAGCTCTTACATTCTTTCTTCTTCCTCAATCATGATCACCCAGTTTGTGTTTTATGCATATATTTGGGGGAATTGAGATAGATATCCCATTTAGGGTTAAGCATTCAGTCTCTTATTCTTAACATCTTCATCAATTAGACATTTCTCAAATATTGGCTGCCCAGTGTAGAATAAGCTTCTCTGATCAAATTTCATGGGTCTAAATATTGATATCCATAAGGCATTTTGATTACATGATCTTCCCAGCAAAATGTCAATAGCAGGCTGTATTCTACTGCTCATGACCTTCCCCTCCATGAGTATTTGACCAGGATTACAGTACCACACATGAAATTTGCTGCTGTGAAGCTGGCCTCAAATCCAATCAGAATGTGGTTAGTTGGCCCACAACAGCCATGCCATCATTACACCAGGGGTCACACACTCTCTGGCAAGACAGTTGGGCAGCATGTGGGGTCCAATGCTGAGTAAGACTTTAGATGTCTTCTCTCCCCTAAGAACCTGAATGGAAAGGCAAGTTTAGATGTTATAAAACCTAGCCTGCAGGAAGCAAGTTTCCTGATGAGTCTGAAATTGGTTTCTCTACATCTTGTGGCCAAAGTATTTGTTGTCTGTAGAAACAAGTCATACCATGTAGTTATGGTAGGTAACCAAGTCCAATGGCAATAGCTTGTCTTGTTTTGGAGCCCCATGTGTCCTCCATGACTCATAAGGAAGTATCCTATGTCTTATACTGAAATTTTAATTTTTGCCTCTTTAGTTGGAATTCATGATTTTATTTATATATTTTTCATTTTGTTATTATTATTTTTCCATCATGTCCTCACTTTTTCCTTCCTTCCTTTCCCCCCATCCCCCCGCCCCAGCTCCCCTCTCCCCCTTCTATACACTCCTCCTCCATTTTCTATTCAGAAATGGCAGACCTCCCATGGATATCAATAAAATATGGCATATCAAGTTGCAGTAAGCCTAGGCACCTCCCCTTGTATTTAAGGCTGGATGAGGCAACACAGTATGAGGAAGAGGGTCTCAAAAGCTCGCAAAAACGTCAGAGACAGACCTAGATCCCATTGTTCAGAGTCCTACAAGACCACCAAATTATACAAATGTAACATATGCAAAGGGCCTCAGTCAGCCCCATGCAAGTTCCCTGGTGTCGGTTCAATCTCTATAAGCCCATATGATCCTAGGTTAGTTGATTCTGTGAATTTTCTTGTGATGTCCTTGACCTTTTTTTTTTTTTTTTTTTTTTTGTGAGTCACGTTTGGTTCTATCTCTGGGCCCAGCCTCTGAGTTCTGAGCCTCTAGGTAGTATCAGGGGTATGCTCACTCTAGTGGCATGGGTTTTAAGTTGGACCAGTCATTGATTGGTCACTCTCATAATTTCTCAGCCAATTTTACCCCAGCACACCTTGTAGGCAGAACAAATTGTAGGCTGAATGTTGGTATCCCAATCCCTCCAATGGGAGTTTTGCCTGGTTACAGGAGATGTCCAGTTCATATTCTATGTCCCCCATTGCTAGAATTCCTTGTGGAATCCAATATTGTAGTGCTTATGTCTGTATCTTCTTTCTAAATCTTTCCCCTCCACTTCTAATTGATCTGAATGTTTTCTTTTCCCTTCAAGATATGCCTTAAAACATAAAGAACCTACTAACCCAATCATGCATAACTGCGGTCCTTAATAAGAGAATAGTATTAAAGATCTCTTGGGCCTGTCCTCAGTTCTTTCCCACATCTAACTCATCCAGAAAAATCTACAAATATTTGCACTCATAAACTCAGTATCCATGGTCACCTGCATAAGATCAAGACAACCAAAACTCCAGTATAGATAAGGAAGCACTCATGAGGCCCCATCTCCAGCTGCTAGCTATTGCAGTTGATGAAGGCTCCTTTTTTTTTAAAAAAAAAATCTTGGGGTTTTTGTTGATATTAGGTTGCCCATGCTCCAGGGCATGAGCCCACATCCTTTGGCATCACATCAATACTGAACATATGCAGTGGGATTACATAAAGAAGAGGACAAGTAGTCAGGAGCAGGATGTGTTGGCTGTCCCTTGCAAGAGTTCAAAGGGAGAAATGAGGAGTGGATGTGAAAATAAGCATTGTATATATGTATGACATTATCAAAAAATAAAACATTTTAAAGAAACTAGCACAGTGATGTATAAAAGATTTCTAATAAAACACACATTCTGGAATTTAATGCAGCGATTCTTCTCCAAAGAAAAAAATATCTTCGACTCTTTTATGAAAGAAAAATTTCATTTTGAAGATTGTCAGTTCACGGCATGATGGAAATGCTTCAGAAAACAAGCTGCTCTTCAACTACATGAAATTTTTGATAGTGAAAACAATCAGTTTCAAAGTTTTACACTTTCCCCCTCATTTTTCAATAGACATTTATAAAGCAAGTCGGTGTTTCTAAGTTTTAACCTGACAGTGAAGTCAATTAGGACAGATTGCAGAAGTTGTAGTGATGACACATTGACAAGTTTTGGTTTGATTCTTCGTAATGACATGTAGCAAAAATCTAAGAACATAGGTCCATCCCAATTCTTTCATAGATCACTAATGCTCAGGTCACTAATTGCACAATACCTATACTTGTTTCTACAGTGTCATTCAGATTTTTACTACCCTGTAGCTTTTCATCTTCAAATGATTCATGCTGAATTTTATAATATGTTATCTGAATTTTTTCTTTTCCTTATTTTCTTATATAGTTCATGTTATTTTCCTGTACATAACTTTCCCACATTCTTTATTCCTCACCTAAATTATTTCTATTATTATTATGTATCAGTAGTAGTATTAATTATTGGTATAGGTCCTACTCAATTATGATATATTCAAACTCTACTCATCCTTTACAGGTTCCACCAAAATATTGCTTTCATCTGAATAGATATCCTCAAAGAAATATATAGCTTTAAATTTGAACTAGGAATGAATTTATCAAAGCATCATAATGACCAATGGTATTATATTAATATGACTTGTGAAAATGAGTCAGCCACTTCTCCCTTGATTGCAAACAGCAGAGTGGATAAGTCCTTTATCTTCACTAGGTATTTCACTAACAAAATGATTGGTACTGTTTAATTTCTTAATGGCAAATGATGGAGTCAGAATACTATAGAATAAAGAACTTTTGTATAGTTTTTTGGGTTTTCATAGGAAATATCTAAGAATTCATGGGAAGATGGGTTTGTCTGTTAATTGAAAATAGTCTCTAAATTGCTTTGTGAGACTCTGAAAGAAATCACAACATTTAGGTCACACAAGTCCATCCAACCCTATTTTATAAATTTGTTTAAATATTGAACTTGGGGAGCAATTGGAAGTTCTGTGTGGCACATTGCAGCTTTCTAAAATTTATAAATTTCTTGATTACCCTACCAACTGGTGTACTAGTCAGCTTGCTGAGGAATGCAAGAATCCAGTACATACACAAATGCTGACAAGTTCACAGAACACTTACTGTTTTAAGAAAGAGCATTAGTGACACAGGATAACAGTTCTAGGTATCCATTTGCAATACGTTCACTAAGTCATAATCACTAATGCTAATACTGTAGTCACCAGGTTAATAGGAATTTCAAAGTGAACAGTATATTACATACAACTTAACAACATTTACACATACTTTTTTCTAATGATGTTTTTAATATACACACAGATGTCTTATTATTATAAACTGTACCACAGGCCAATTTGCTCCCTTGTGATTTTTCTCCAAGCTTTTGCTTTGGGTTTTGTTTGTTTTCAGTTCAATCTGATGAACAGATTTTCACCAGTTCTTGTCATAAGGTCAAGTGTACAAACTAGTCCTTCTAAAATCAACTGAAACTGGTTTATTTTTTAGATGACTGCTTCTGAGAATCAGAGGATTTGTGGTCTGTGAGTGTTATTACTAGGTTATTGGCAACACTGAAGAATTTAATGAAATTTCCTCTGAATATATTTTATTATTCTGGTAGATGTTGATTTATGAGAATTTTGACATTATACTATTAATTTTCAAAGAACTATCAGAAGATATTTTATACTCATTACAAAATTAACTAAATAAATATGAAATGTATAAAAATTCACTAAAATAATATAATCTAAGTATCAGTGTTTATAATCTTGATTTTTTTTGTAAATTACATTTGTTGGCAAAATCAACAATTATGTTGAAGCTTTTGATAAGGAGGGAACTCCATCCAATAATAATTTAATTAATTTATAGATAATGTAATATGTGTCAGCACCAAGATTCATTACTTTAGCCCTCAATTTATCATTTTCTAGTTAATATTCCTTTTAAATTCAGTGTTGATTGACAACAAGAAGTTTCTAACATTTCAGTGTAAGTCCCTCTGATTACCAACATTACTCTGCTTCTGACTGAGGATAGGCTAAGCCTTGGGGTATTGGTATTAGGTACAATTTATTGTCATTTAGAATTCAGTATTTTTCTTCACAGTGGAGTGATATTTAGAAATAACATTTCTCAAAAGGTGGGTTAACTAAGACTCAAATGTAACACTGATCCTTAAGTAAACAGTTGGTAAGGAAGATAATTGACATTTCCTTTAGTAAATACAAAGAAGTTTCAGATTATTTTTTGTCTTTAACAAGCTGAATGGAACAGTATAGTTTTCTTAGGAAGATGGAAACCTACTATTTAATAACCTCTCTTATGGTGGTTTGAAAGAAAATGGCCTCCAAAGGGAGTGGTACTTTCAGAAGGTGTGGCCTTGTAGGAAGAAATGTGTCACTGTGGGGGCAGACTTTGAGGTCTCTTTTTCGCAAGCTTCCCTCAGTTTGACAAGTCAGTTGACTTCCTATTGCTTGCAAGATGTAGCGCTCCCAGCTCCAGCACTTTCCACTGCCTGCTCCTCTTCATGATCATAATGGACTGAACTTATGAAACTGTAAGTGAGCCACCCCAATTAAATGTTTTCTTTATAAGAGTTGCCGTGGTCATGGTGTCTGTTCATAGCATTTGTAAACCCTAACTAAGACAACTCTATATTTGTATTTGATTCTGTCTTCAAACTCTTATGACAGTCTTGTACGGTTATATTGTATGTTTGGTTGGTTAAATAATTTAACTGATTGTTAGATTCCTAAGACCCCCACCAAAAATGACTAAATGAAATTTATAGGAGTTGTGTCCAAAGTCTGTGTTTGACTTGGAGAATTTTAAAATGGTTTGGCAGAGAAAATGAAACATAAAACCTGTAATTTGTTTTTGTTTGAGCAATGGGAATATTTTCCTTTATAAGACAAGTGATTTTTAGGGAAGACTAAGTTTTTGGTTTTCAATTTTAAGGTTTCAACCTTACAATTGCTCAATCAAAATACTCTTAGTTATCCATGGAGAGAGAATAAAAAGTGGAATGTGAATTTCTTATATTGAGGAGACAGAGCTCACATGAAGACACAAATATGAGCTCATGAGCAGCTAGAGTATAATGCCAGAAAAACAGGATCACATCACCAGAGGAGTGAGAGATGCTAAAGGCGGAGAACTGAGGATTTTTAACATAGGAACTAATGTGAAGTCTGGAAGATGAAGACAATTGAATGATTCCAGGAGGAAACAACTGATTAAGTAGAGAGCAAACCAGATGTTTGCAATGTTCTCAATGTCAAACGATGTGTTTCTATGTTGAGAGTAAGTCACTTGTTGAATGCTGCTAAGGAGTACAGAATAGGAGCTCAGTAATTGATCATTAGATCTATTTGCGTAAGAGTCATAGGGAAGAACAATATTTTGTGAAGAGTAAATTATGAAGGGGAAGGATGAGATCACTGTAAGGAAGACCTTGGGGAAAAAAGGTCAGTTACACCAAAGTAGCTCCACTAACCCATACAGTAGTGCAATTAAAGGGCTTAGCAACCGTATATCACAACTTGCTCCAACATTTTCTGTACCTGGAGAGTTCTCTCTCCAGCTCCTGCCAGTCCCGCCAGTTCTGGAGCCCACTTATAAAATAAACACACAGACTCTTATATTATTTAAACTGTTTGGCCTAATGGCTCAGGCTTCTAGCTATCTAGTTCTTCTATCTTAAATTAACCCATTTTTATTAATCTATAAGTTGCCACATGGCTCGTGGCTTACCGGTACCTTACATCTTGCTCTTCATGACAGCGGCTGGCAGGTCTCTCCCTTCCCTTCCTGTTTCCTCAATTCTCCTCTCTGTTAGTCCCGCATATACTTCCTGTCTGGCTATTGGCCAATCAGTGTTTTATTTATATAGAGCAATATCCACAGCAAGTTTCAGTTCATTTTAGGCTGCCATGACTTATGTCCATAGTAATTACTAATTACATTTCGTGTACTTTTAGAAGTGTCCCAGTTATGATACTAAAATATGTGACTGTATTTCCTCTAAGAGCATAGGAGAGATTGGTGGTCTGAAACTCAAGGCAGGAGAAGTTACTACTATTTGGGATTTCTCTAGAAACAGTGACTATGGCAAAACACATGAGAAAGAATTGGACATTTGGATTTCATCAAATGTGTATGGATTTTTCAATATAGTTAGGAGATGAAAGGAAAGGATGAGACACTTAAGAATATAGTCAGAAAACTTGTAAACTTCTACAAGAGAATTTAATTGCTAAAGGTAGCTAAAAGAGTATGTATTGTTGGAGAACAGTAATGAGATATACCAGAGAATTGCTTATGTTTTTTTTTCAAAAGAACATACAGAAGGTCAGTTTTAGTATGGGTAACCAAAGTAGACTATGATGTCCCTGATGAGCTGAAGAACAGACTAGAATATGGGTGATCTCAAAGTACTAGAAAAATTCATAACAGAAACACTGCAGATGTAATGAGCCCCAGAAATCTCAGCAGGGATTCCTTGAATATCTGACAGAATTCCAAGCTATATGAGTAAGAACAAAGTACTTCAGAGGTATTATAAACTTAACAATTACATGTGGTTGTTCAGTATTGGAAATCATTTTATTTTCAACTAAAGGAAGAGAGAAGCCTTGTGGAACACATAGAGCATTCAGAACTAATTTAAGCAAAAAACATTTTCAAAAAATGAAAGTTGTGGCCTATTGGATTTTAAATAGAAAATTTACCAAGGTTTTACAAAAGAAATAGCACCAATTATTCTTAATTTCTCCTATTTGGCATGGGACAGGGAAGATGCCATAATTCATTGTACCAAGATAATATTATCCTAATAATAAGTCAGATAAAGTTATAACAAGAACAGATAACTATAGCTCAACATCTCTTGACCATAATATGAAAATCTTCCATAACATGCTGTTTAACCAACTTCTGAAATATTAAAAATATTAATACATCATGATCAAGTGAAGTCTATTTTATAAAACAGCTGCTTCAGTATTCAAAATCAGTCACTGCACTTTCTCATATACAGAGTAAGAGATGAACTAAAAATTTATCAGGAGTGTAAAAACAGAGATATTTTGTTCCTTTTAGTGCTTTTTTCCTCTTAAATTTATCACCTCAATTTCTAACTGTTCAGGAAATTCTGAACTCTTTTCCACTCACACTGCAAGTGAATAAAACTGTTTTTACTACTTGAATTATAGATACCCAGCATTTGCTTTCTATAGAACACTCATGCCGAGAAAGGTAATGTAAATGAGATTCACCCAAAGTTGCTCCAAAGTAAACTGCATTTCTAGATGTCCCCAAGATTCTTGTCTCCAGGAGCACATACAATAAGAATATGATGAGGAACCAGTTGATGCTTAGGTTTTATCATGCTGTTACATCATTACTTTAAGAAATAGAAGATTGTTCTTTTGTAGGCTAGACAGAATCAGATGTGCCTTTTGAAGGTGAGAAGCACCTCCAGGAGGAAGAGGTGGATGCTTAGAAGATACTTTATTCTTCCTCTTCAGAAGGAAGAAGTTTGTGGCAAGGACATCAAGAAACATATGGTGACCAGAGTAGCAGCAAGGTGGCACAGAGCAAGGAACTGGGTTTTTCTCACATCTAAGTGAGTCTGAAAGAAGACCTGAGCTCCATCAGAGATGACAGCTATCTAGTACCATAATTCCTGTCTTATGAAAATGTAATAGAAAGCCAGACATGCACTGTCTAGACCACTAATCTACAGAACAGTGTAGGAATGAATGGGTGTTGTGATAAGCTTGTGTGTGTGTGTGAGGCAATTGGTAACACACAAATGGGATGATACAATTTATGCAATTTTTAAGATAATCCTCCTATCTCTGCCAACTTTAAGTTTAATTATTATAATTCTATGTTTTATCTGCTTTTTTATATGTATGAAGATTTTTCCTATGCACACTTTTCTGACATTTTGATACCAAACTTTGTTAGGGACTTACCAAATCTGTTATAAAGAATAAGGCATACATACTACATTTTCCTAGGATGTACAGATTTTTCTATACAAGAATATTTTTCAGGTCATCTATGTAACTGTATTTTAGAAGCAGAACATTAATTTTAATATACTAGAAACATTCTATGGATCTAAAACCTATGGGAAACCAGAAACAAATGACTAGACTGCTAAGAAACCAATTTCTTTCCGTGGTTGTTGAAAGTATAATTGCTGAACTAGATGATACATCACCAGTAAAATTTTCATTTTGATTTCTATGCTTCCAAGAAAGGCCAAGAGAAAGATTATTATTATATCAGAGGGGGAAAATATAAGAACTCTTCTAAATTATAGAATTTATATACTTCATAGAGCTTATAAATATTATTGCCAAAGTACAAGAAGAGGACAAAGGTGGGAGGCAAAGCCTCAGATGGAGTTATCTGAAAATGAGACAGGTTATTCAGCAGCAAGATTCAGCAGACTCTTGCACTGTAAACATTTAGTGGAGCACAGGATGACTAAGTAGGCAATATTGGGTGTATTTGGGAACGTGAGCCTGGGGAAAGAGCTGGTTTCCCAAAAACCTGCAGATAGTTAACTAATAAATAGCAGACACAAATGTTCCCCTTACCAACAGGAGGGGTAAGCATTCTGCATGAAACTAATTGCAATGTAAAGAGGCAGGTTAACCTCCCTACATCACGCATACTTGGAGAAGTTGGGTATATATATTGCTCAATGAAATGTTTTTTCACTGCGTGTCTGTTTATACAGAAGGTATATACATTTTCAAACATTTGTATTTTGTGTAGACAGAGTAGCAGCATTATTAACAATTGTATGATCAGAGGTCCTCCAAGATTTCTGGGCAGAGGTTCTTAGAGTTGACATTATAATAATGTGCTTTTTCTGATTTCCCTTATTTTACTAGCTGCCATCACATGAGGTATAATCAGGCCAACTTCCATAATGGCTGGTTTTATGTAGCTAGATTGGGCTAACAGTTATAGTTAATGAAACAATATTTTGAATGTATTTGCATCTTTTAAGAGGAGACTGACATTTGAATGAGTATAGTGAGGAAGAATGTCCTGGCTAATGTGCAGAAGTTAATGAAACAATAAATTGTTTCAATATTTTCGAAGTTAAAAAAAAATCCAATTTCTGTATGGCTTGGAGAGAGGGGAAAGATTGAGAAAGGGTAAACTTGCTTTCTGGTTAAGATACAATGTTGATGTCTCTTTTGCCCCTCCCCCACCTCTCTCTTTCCCTCCTTCCCTCTCTGTCTCATTTTGTCTATGTTCAACTTGCATGGTCTTGTGCATACTGTCCCAAACACGGTGAGTTCATATGTGGAACTGCTCTGTTGTGTCCAGGAAACACTGTCTCCTTGAACTTATCCACCACCTCTGGCTAGGAAGAAAAGTGACATCAGAGTGACGAAATGCCATGAACAGCTAATGGAAATCATTTGATGAGTACATTTGGACTCAAGTGTTTGGTTTCAGAGTTTTGGTCTCTTGGTGCCAGGGTTTTTACTTAGGGGAATTCTATTGTCCCCTTAGTTCTTGGGCTTTGGGGTTTGGGCTGAAATTATAATACTAGCTTTCTATACCTGCAGCTTAAAGATAGGAGATCATAATAAAGCAAGATATTTTCTACAGTTAATTTCTTTCTGTGTTTCCATATTAACAACCTTTAGTTTTTTTTTCTGTTTAGAATACCGACAATTATATCCTTACATTTAAGAGATAAGCAAGTCCCCTTTATGTCCAGAAAAGGACATTAAATCTCATGGAGTCCAAATTGGTTTTGAACCTCTTAATGTATGTTTTGGGAAGAGTAGGCACTTTTAACCACTGAGCAATCTCTCCAGCTCCTCAAACTGTTTAGTTAACACAAAGCCATAACGTACAAGGGAGAATACAGTCATGAGCGAGCAGAGAAACTGGTTATGTTAAGTCCAGTTACTCAGCTCCCAATCCCTTTGTATGTGCATGAAGAGAATGATAAAGCACATGGAGAAGTTCTCGAAACAGTATTACATTGTTCCTAAGGATTGCGAGATGACTCATCAATTAAAGCACATGAAGCACAAGCAAGAGCATCTCGACTTGGATCTCTGGAATCTACTTAAAGCTAAATGTAGTAGCACACATCTGCAATCTCAGTGCTCCTAAAACAAAATGAGCAGGGCGATAGAATCTCTGAAATTCTTCATAGACTGGTATTTGCAGAGGTGAACAAGAGACAGAAAGAAACAAAGTGCAGGGCAATGACTGACATCAAAGGTGTTCTCTGAAATCTACATTGTTGTGGAACACATTCTCTGTCTCTGTCTCTGTCTCTCTCTCCTGGGCTCAGCTTGCATAGGTCTTGTGCATACTGTCACAAACACTGTGAGTTCATATATGGAACTACTTTGTTGTGTTCAGGAAACACTGTCTTCTTGAATTTATCCACCACCTCTGGCTAGGAAGAAAAGTGACATCCGAGTGAAGAAGTGGCATGAACAGTTATCAGAAATAATTTTATGAGTACATTTGGTTCAAACAACTCTGATTATTTGATATAATTAAATTATAAAGTGCTTCATTAATGCAAAACAGTATGTACAAAATATATATACCTGCATATATGTATTATATATATGTAACTATTAGAATATAAATATACATGAACCAAATATCCTGCATATTAAATAGATAAAATGTCTGTAAACCCTTACAAGACAGAGGAAATGGCTCAGTTTGTAAAGTATTTGCCTTGCAAGCATGAAGTCCTGAGTTCAACCTGCAGAAACCACTTTGAAGAAAAAAAATAAAAGAAAAAGAGCATGTGAAAATGTGTAGTGCTTATATGCATTTATATCCCAACAGCTCCCAGTGCCAGAGAAATGGAGACAGATGCATCCCTGGGGATCTTTGGCTAACTAACCTAGCATACATGGTGAATTCTAGATACCTGAGCAAAAAACGTTCAAGGCTGTCTTATGACCTTCAATCACACAGAGACACATATGCACCTACAAACATACAAATGCACACACAAACTTAGACATTCTACACATCTCATTTATATTGCCTTACAATACTTTTGAATTTTATCTTTCTCATCTTCATATTTGGGTTACAATAAGAAGATCTCAGAAAATGGAAAGATCTTCCATGCTCATGGATAGGCAGGGTTAACATAGTAAAAATGGCAATCTTACCAAAAGCAATTTACAGATTCAATGCAATCCCCATCAAAATACCAACACAATTCTTCACAGATCTGGAAAGAACAATACTCAACTTCATATGGAAAAACAAAAAACCCAGGATAGCTAAAAGAAACCTGTACAATAAAACAACTTCTGGAGGCATCACAATCCCCGACTTCAAGCTCTACAATAAGAAAAAACTTGACTTTTGCTGAAAACTTAGTTTCCACATTTCAATCAGAATGGATGACATGAACTGAAGCTAATATAATTTAAAGAAAAACAGCTGAAACAACTCAAATGATACTGAATCGATATAAATCATGTGCCTCTATAAGCATGTAAGGAATATTTAGGCAGGGAGTGGTGGTGGAGATCAATTAAACATTGAAAATGATCTTAAGCATGCAGATAGATTGAATTAGTTTACCAGTTGTGAGTACAACTAGTAAAAATATTTCCAAGATAGAGAGTAATTCGCATGTACATGTAGGATTTGTTACACATTTTCCCAGGCCTTTGGTTTCAGTGTTCTGTTTCCACCTCCCTCCTCCTTTTCTGTTCCAACTCTCAGTTCCCTTTCTTCTCCCTTCTTCCTTCCTTCTTTGCCCTTCTCCCATGACCTCTGCTTATCTCTGCTCATTTCTCTTCCCTTCCATGTACCTCCTCTTTGTACATCTCTATTTGGAGCTATGTTCTGCTCTTCCTGTTTGACTCAAAGGAGACGATGCTTACTGTAAGAGGCTGACAGGCTCAAACATGGGAGTGTTTTATTCTAGAGGTTAGCCTTGTAAATGTAGTTCAACGGGCACAAAATAAGTAATAAACGGATGTACAAAGGAATAGCTGGCCTATCACTTCATAAAATAGTAGAGAATAGGATGAAATACAGTAAAGGTGATTTCCTGAAGGATGAGAGTGAAAATAATTAAATTGAGTACTCTGCAAAAGCATGAGACAAGAATGCAATGTATGCAAAGCGTGGTGAGATGTAAAGTCAATGGAAATACAGTTAGTATACAGACGGACTGAGCTTATCCCTTCACTGTATTATTCATAGTCAATCAGCTAGCACTCAAATTAGTTTAATACTGAGTAAAAGTAGGAAACATGGACAGGGACAGGTGGTATAAAATAAATGGCAATATGAGGAACACAGAAAAAATTCCCTTCCAGCTTATCATGAGCAGGGAATATAAATGAATATCAAAAATAACAGAAGAAAGAATACTTGGATTAAAATTAAGGAAACATAAATATCAAAGACCACATATTGCTAGGAAACACTGGGTGGTGAGATGAGAGGCAGCCAGGGACACATCTAGAAATGCTAAGATGCTTACATTACAAAATTGGTTCTAGTAGGTGTTCTTTTATTTGAGCTTTCCTAGGAAAAAGAGAAGTTTACGAATTTCTGATTTAAAGGTAACATCAAGTTAGGCAGGTATTTAATTTCTGAAGAATGAAGAAGCATTTGGCATCCTAATTAAGGTATTAAAGGTTAGCATTCATAGAAATTAAAACGTTTAGGGAAGAAAAGCAACAAAGAAGGATATCTTTGTAAACCACAGAAAAATATAACTCGGCACAGGTGTGAGTTATAAATAAATGGCACCAACCAAAACCCAAGTAATTAAAAATCTCCCAAGGATGTTATACAAATTGAGAATAACCTACAAGTATTTTTAATATGGACAATAATCACCAAAATGCAGACTGGAGTGGACAATGATTAATTAAATTTAGACTGTTTTAGTCTTGATGGTGAAACACAGATAATCCACCCACTGCCAGCAAAAGTGTAACATCACATTGTGGTGTCTTTGCATAGATTGTGTTCTGGAACCCTGACCTAGGGTGACAGGGGAATGAAGGAAGACAGACACATATGCAGAGAAAAGCTGGGGTCATGAGTACTGGACTTTTAGAGGGAGAAGCACAGCACTTGGGAAGCACAGTGTGTTTATTATGTACATTTCAAGAAGAAGGAAGGTTATTACATGCAGTCTAGGCAGTAGGCAGGGTTAGATAATCTTGGTAGGAACAATCTATTTAGTGGAGCTGTCTTTAGGATGTAAACATTGGGGTGAAAGCTATGGCAAATATGTTCTATACACATAACAGCATTCATACTTGGTCCCAAAGAAAGCTGTGACATTGTTCTGAGTGTCACCCAAGAGAATGTTTTGCCACTTCCCTAGGGATGAGGTGTTGAGGTTCTTGACATAGCAATTGTTCATATCAACAACACAGGTTCATTCCCAACTTCACTCACTCATCACATTACATATACTTCTCCAAAGTAATATGACAGCTTTAGGGAAATGCAGTGTTAATTATCTAGATTTTCTGAGAATTTGCCCTAGGAAAATATTCAGATATAAAGAAGGAAGGAATTAAAATATGACCATTAAGATTAAGTTTGGAAGAACATTTTGTGTTGTTGGAAAAGACTACCACAAGGGATATAAATAAAAGAACATGCCTACTTATACAGAATGCGAAAAACAGTTACCTACCTGTCTCCCCTTTCTATCTTTATTCATCCATTGTAATGCTGTCGATCAAGTCAGGGCCTTAAGAATGCTAGATTTACATGTCACCACTGTGTTATAACCCCAATCCCCAGTGTATATTTAGTTCGAATATTTTCACAGCTGTGTATCTGTAAACAATTGGTGAAAATCACTTGTCTCTTGGTGGTAGAAAATTAACTGAAATTATTTTTCTTGTTCTTTTTAAACAAAATCAAATCTAGGCACACAGATTTTGTTAGTTGGGAATTGCTATTAATATAAGCATGATGACCTTAACAGATGTCCAAATAATACAATGACTCTAAGAGACCTCCCTCCAAATCTGAAGATAATATCTCAGTCTTCAAAACATTCCATAACTCACAACTCGTGAATCAGCACACTGCTTAATTAAGAGGAGAACCATTGGCTGTGTTCTCAGGGTATTAAATGGCGTGTCTAAGTCCTGAAAGTAGGACAAAGCCATGCTATTCTAAATAATTAAAAGAAACTAAGTCCAGCTAAATGAATTTACTGACAAGGGAATTCTAAATGAAGTCCCTAAGAAGACTATTGGGAACACTTTGAAATGGGCCACTTGACAGAATTTTGCACCGTGTCAAAAGAATAGCTGGAAACTAAAGGTTTTGAGAACTTGGTGGCTTGTAATTTCTTAACACATTTGTTCCATGATGGGGCTACTCTGCTGTTATGGGTATTTAAGGAGCTGGGGACCATCCAATTCTCAGCATCCTTCAACAGAATGAGTTAGTAGGTGGCTTTAAGAATATAGTTTATTAGAGCAATGCCCCAGTCTAACAGATCTCACAAAGAACTTAATGGTATTGGTCCTCTGAGCTGAGTAGATGGCAAGGGTGATGTCTCTATTTACAAATAATGACACCACATCTCAACGAGTACCAGTTGCAGCCATGAAATGATGTAGAAGACAAAGATGTCAATTATCAAAGTATAGTCCGAAGGTAGTTTCAACAGTGACACACAAAGGACATAGCAGTAATGGCCAACTGAAAATATTGGCTCACAAAAGCCAGCTCCTGAGCAATGTGTCTGCTCTGATGTAATGCCTTATTGTGGCCTGGAAACTAGGTTCTGTATCACTGAAATCCTAAGAAAAAAATCAAGACTTTCATATTGGAAATCTGTGTTGCAAAATTTCTGCACAGGTCTGTGTGAAACAAGATGATTTTCAGAGAATCTGAAACAAGTGAGTGGCAGGTAAGGGATGTAGTTCAGTAACATAGCTTCCACCTAGTATGTGTGATGCCCCAAGTTCAATCCCTAAAGCTGCAAATAATAAATAAATATAATTCCACATACTACGTGGCTTGGGTCTGGAACCCTGTGACTAAGGGCAGTGGGGGAATGTGTAGACTTTCCCCGAATAAAGGATAGACACACAGACACAAGGATGCACAAAAGGATAGACACACAGAAAAGCTGTGGTCAGGCAGGATATGGACACTTAGATGATAAAGTGGCACTAAATACCTCAACAACTGGGAATCTCAAGGTGTTTATTATAGACAGCACATGGTGGAGAATTTAGCTAGTCTTATCAGGAGGTCTCAAGCACCTGGGAGAAGGAAGCTGAAGTTGCTATTTTTTTGCACACACTGGCAATCATTCACAATTCTTTGACTATAGCATAGGAAGAAGGCTGTCAGTTTTTTAGCTGCACCTTTTTGGGGAAAGGCTTTGTCAATATCCCTTGTATGCAAGACCATGTATGCATGCCCTTGTCAACAACACACATTAACTCAGGACTGCACTCACTCAGGACTTCCTCTGTTCCCTTCAAACAAATAATTGACTAAATCAGCTTATCTGGCAAATTGTTTTAAAGATGGGAGTGTTTTAATCAATGGGGAAATCTATTTTCACGTGGCAGAATTTTATTGATTATTACATTAGTCATTAATCGTTTCTGTCCATTTCTATGAATAAGGGTTTATGTAGTAAATTATACAGTGACAAGATACTAGAGTGATTAAGACCCACAAGGGTTGGAATACTGGATCTGAAATAACCGGACTTGGTCAAAATATTGAAACAAACACATCCGGACAAATTTTGTTACTAATGTATACACAGATTTGCACTCATGTCAAACAAATAACCCTATATACACTAACAGTTGGCTATGTGCAATTGTTTACAAAGCCAATCTTGGATTAATACTTAGGCATTAGAGATGCTTCCTGTCAGTGTGACAAAATAGCTGATAACAATCCAATGATAATGAGATAGGATTGATTTTTGGGTCACACCCTCAGAGCATGTTTGCCTCATTGCACGGGCTTGTGCTCAGCCTGAGCATCACAGTGCAGAGTATGTGGCAAGGCTGGTCTGCTCAACGAATGGCAGGCAGGAAGCAGAAGAGAAAGACAAGAACATCTGTAGTCCTACTATCCCTTTCAACAACATGGCCTCGGTAACTCAAGTTCTTTCCATGTGGCCCGGTCACCGGCAAGTTTCACTGCATTCGAATTTAACCTCAGGTGGTGACCAAACCTTCAACATACAAACCTTGTGGCAACATTTAAGAAACGTTTCTTCTTTCAGTGGTGGTTGCCTGCATACTCCTGTCATGGGTCATGTGATCAGAGGTGCCAGTTCTGTGTTCTGCAGGCATATAAAACATGTTAAGTGTTGTGGTAGTGCCCGCACTACCACCACCCATTCACCATGTCCAAGCGAGGGTCTGGGGATTAAAAAATAGAGGCAAAAGACAGAGGGTCATGGAAGGAGGGAGAAAACCTTAAAAACAGGTTTAGAGCACAATGGAGCATCCCCGGAGGGCAGAAGTTCAATACCCAATGTTCTACATTCTTGCATCTAAGCTGTTTACACCAAATGCAGGATACACAAACAAAGAACCTCCTCTGGTGAGCATTTAGGAAGGAGGAAACTGGCATAGGGAGGACATCTGGTTAAGGTTGGCCACAGCTTACTCAAAATGAGAGGGTCAGGGCCCTACAGTTAAGGACATTATTGAGCAGCAGAGATTTATTAATGGAATCTTAAAGGACATCATTCATGACCCTCCCTGTAGCGCTTCCCTCGTGAAAGTGGTCTTTCATGATCCCTGTGGATTTAAGAAGCAGACAGAGCTGTTCATTGATGCAGAGGGAATGAATCCACACCGTACACTTACAGTGGCAGGAAGACCCAGATGAATATTGGCAATGTCTTGTCCTGAGGACAAGCCTGAGGACAGGGGCAAGCTGGCACGAGCCTCCTGGAACTACACCATAGTCATCTCCCACAACCTGGGGACCAAGAACACTGGAGAGAAGCCGCTCCTAGGGTTCAAGAAGGTCATTTCCTCAGCCAACAGAGCTGTTGTTGGTGCGTTAGCCAGTGGGGGCATAAATGAGAAACCTATCTTAAAGTACAAGGCAAAAAGTAGCTGCTGACCGCATGTACGGAATGTAGCCATGAATCCTGTGGAGCGTCCTTTTGGAAGTGGTAATGCCCCTGTTGGGCGCAAAGTGGGTTTCACTGATGAGCACCGGACAGGACTACATGGAATCAAACTGTATAAGAGGAAAGAAATAGAATTCAGGAGCTTATAAAGTATGTCATGTGGCTAGCAAAAATAAAAATGTTAAAATTAAAATAAAAAAAAGAAGAGGAGGAGGAGGAAGAGAAAAAGGAGGAGGGGGAGCATCCAAACCATAGCAAGAGCCAAAACAGCCAAAACATTGTCAACCATAATAACATACTGTGTTAACACAACAAAATAAACTAATTATCGTGGTTTAATGGTAGAATAATTAGTAAATATATTTATCATTATAACTTCACTTTCATAACAGTCTATGGACTAGGGAATAAAATGTTATAAATAGGTAAAGGTTTTTCCTTGCTGACCTCCACTAAATTCATTTTATAATTAGTCTGCTTCATTTATATGTAAAAAAAAGTGACATCAAAATAAGAACACAGTGACTACAGTACAATCAATAAAGTGGGAAAAATAAATACTTCTTTGTTTTTTTTTCTGGAAGAAATTAAACCTTAAATACAAAGTGGTTTTTGTTTTTAGATTATAGTTGTCCAATTCCAGAAAATAAGCTAATCCATCTGGCCATTATCTAGAAGTCTACACACAAATAATAAAGTAAGAATAGTGAGATAAACCAGGTGGTGGTAGTACGTGCACTACAGACTATAGAGGCAGAGGAAAGAGAATATCTAGCCTGGTCTACAAAGTGAGTTCCAGGATAGCCAGGGCTACACAGAGAAACCCTCTCTAGAACCACCATCTCCCCACAAAAAAGAATAGTAAGTTAAACCAGGCATGCTAGCTTGTGCCTTTAATCCCCGGAAGGTGGGTCCCTCCAAGTTTCAGGCTATCCAGACATACACAGTAAGTCCCCATCTCAAAACAGACAAACTAACAAAAACACCTGTAGTTGGCATTTTCTTGGGCCACCAACAGGCTCCCAAATAAAGACATGGGGACTTATTAATTATGAATGCTCAGTCTTAGCTTAGGCTTGTCTCACTAGCTCTTTTAACTTAACATGTTTCTCTTCATCTACATTTTGCCTTGGGACTTTTTAATCTTTCTTTCATTCTGTATGTCCTACTTTCCTGCTTCCTCCATGTCTGGCTGGCTGGCCCCTGTCATCTCCATGGCATCTCTTTTTCATTCTTTTTTTCTGAGCCCAAAGTCATCCTCCTCTTTACTCTCCCTGCCCAGAAGTCCTACCTATACCTCATCCCTCGCTATTGCCCATTCAGCTTTTTATTAGACTAATTAGGTGACTTAGGCAGGCAAGGTAAAGCAGCAACACATCTTTACATAGTTAAAAAAACCACATCTTTGCACAGTTAAACAAATATTCCATAACAAAAGCCTAGAACAACAAATAAAACAACAATAAACAAAAGCAGTACAACAGGTGTTACTGAAAATTTTGGGGTCTCAGTAAATATGAGAAAACTATTTAAAAGTACTAGCTGGAAGAAGTGATTGATCATTTTTTTTTTAATTTTACAATACTATTCAGTTCTACATAATAGCCACAGATTCCCTTGTTTTCTCCCCTCCTGCCCTCCTCTCCTTCCCCCCAGCACACCTCCCATTCCCACCTCCTCCAGATCAAGGTCTCCCCGGAGGACTGGGATCAACCTGATAGACTCAGTCCAGGCAGGTCCAGTCCCCTCCTCCCAGATTGAGCCAAGCATCCCTGCATAAGTCCCAGGTTTCAAATAGCTAACTCATGCAATGAGCCCAGGACCTGGTACCACTGCGTACATGCCTCCCAAACAATTCAAGTCAATCAACTGTCTCACCTATTCAGAGGGCCTGATCCAGTTGGGGGCCCCTCAGCCTTTGGTTCATAGTTCATGTGTTTCCATTCATTTGGTTATTTGTCCCTGTGCTTTATCCAACCTTGGTTTCAACAATTCTCGCTCATATAAACCCTCCACTTTCTCACTAATTAGACTCCCAGCACTCCACCGGGGGCCTAGCCGTGGATGTCTGCATCCAGATTCCTCAGTCCTTGGATGGGGTTTCTGGCACAACTATTAGGGTGTTTGGCCATCCCATCACCAGAGTAGGTCAGTTTGGGCTGTCTCTCCACCATTGCCAGCAGTCTTTTGTGGGGGTATCTTTGTGGATTTCTGTGGGCCTCTTTAGCTCTTTGTTTCATCCTTTTCTCAAGTGGTCTTCATTTACCATGGTCTCCTATTCCTTGTTCTCCGTCTCTTTTCTTGATCCAGCTAGGATCTCCCACTCTCTTTCCCTCGACCCTCGCCCTTCATTGCTCCCACTCATGTCCAGGCTGTTCATGTAAATCTCATCCATTTCTCCATGTCTTTCTTGAGGTCCCATTTTCCAGGTAGCCTCACTGGTGATGTGAGTAGCAATATGGCGCTTTCTTAGAAAATTGGGAATCAATCTCCCCCAAGATCCAGCTATACCACTCCTGGGCATATACCCAAGAAATGCTCAATCATACCACAAGAGCACTTGCTCAGCTATGTTCATATCAGCATTGTTTGTAATAGCCAAAACCTGGAAACAACCTAGATGCCCTTCAACTGAAGAATGGATAAATAAATTGTGGCACATATACACAATGGAATACTACACAGCAGAGAAAAAGTGGCATCATGAGGTTTGCAGGCAAATGGATGGATCTAGAAAAAATCATCCTGAGTGAGGTAACCCAGACTCAGAAAGACAAATATGGTATGTACTCACTCATAGGAAGATGCTAGATGTGATTGATCATTTATAAGGATATTAAAATTTCCATTGACATGACATTTTGCTTTGTGCCTTAGAGCATCATCTTGTTAAAGGAGGTAGCAGCCAAAACAATTGAATATTACTTACACAAGTATTTTTATTTGTGTTTACTTATTTTTAAATTAGTTTTTATTTATAAGTGCTTGTCAGTTTGTATTCATATTTGTGTCTATATGTGGATATGTACAAATATGAGTACAGATGTCATGAAGACTGGAAGATGGCATCCAATCCCTTTGGAGCTGGGATCCAAGCTCTGGTCCTCATGATTGAGCAGGAAGTTCTCTTAACCTCTGAGCCATCTATCTAATTCTCAAGTATTTTAATATACACTCTGTAAAATACTATGCAGCTTGCCTCTTTGCCTCTGTTACTATCTCCTCAAAATCCCTCCACAATCATTCTGCCTCAAGCCTGTCCTACTTTCATGAGCTGAGACTTTAATAAACTGTGAAATATTTTTTGAATGTATTTCTTTCAAATACATTTGTAATTGTCTAGATGGTATTTAGATAAAAATTAAAGTATCTCTTGCCCAAAGGAAGCCCCCCAAATAGTGCCCCCCAAATCAATGGGTGTGTGAATGTGTGTGTGTTTGTGTTTGTGTGTGTGTGTGTGTGTACATGTGAGGCTGTGTGTATGTATGTGCACGCTTGAATGAGTGTGTGTGTGTGTGTGTGTGTGTGTGTGTGTTTGTGTGTGTGTATTTATGTGAGGATAGAGACTAGAGGCCAGTCAGGGGTTTTCCTCGGTCGCTCTTCATGTGATTATTATTTTGAGAAAGCTTTTCTGACCACCTGAACTCCACATTCCCTTTGGCTGGCAGGTCACCAAGCTCCAGAGACCCACCTGCCTGCTCCTGCAGCTCAGGATTTCAGGTTCCTACTACTATGATGCCTTAACTTTAAATTCTTGATTCTTCTCTGTGATTTCTTTGCTTTTTGGTGTGTCCATCTCTTGTAACTAGAGGATGGCCCCAAGAGAACATTGATTCTATTTAGTTCACCATTCTTTCTCTGTAACATATTGATATTAAATATAACATACAGGCTATTTTAATCTTTATAATAATTACAATGATTTCATTTGTTAGTTACATTTAAGAAAGGCGGCTGTTTTGTTTTTGTATTTTTGAACACTATTATTAAAGGACCAAGTTAAACAGATGGCAATTTATATAAATAGACTTTATATGAACAACTGCTACACTGAAGTGTATTGAATTTCACAATACTTTCAGTAAAAATGTTCACTCAAAGACAGTCTATTTATTAATATTCATAAATCATCAATTACTTTATGATCTGTAATCTTTGCAATCAATTGTTACCATATAATGAACATCAGGAGAGTACAAATGGAAACATTTAGTTTGCACTAAACATTAAATTCTCAGCACTAAATGAGAACTGGGACTACATCAACCCCGAGAGGCTGTAAAGCAGACCAGCCAGTAACTGACTTCTAAAGCGTTGCATTCTCTGTCTCTCTAAACCAGTGGTTTTCAACCCATGGGTCAACCAATGGAAAAGGCATATTTCCGATGGTCTTAGAAACCTCTACCAAATTTATTTTTGTTGCTATTTTATATCTGTAATTTTGCTATTGAGCAGTGGCTCAGTTCCTAAGACTATCAGAAATACATGTTTTCCATTGGTCGCGACCCACAGGTTGAGAACCACTGTTACAAGCTGTTTCCTTTCCCTCCTCTGTTTCTAAATCTGTAGTTCAAAGCTGTAACAAATGTGGGTGAACCTACAGAGAAGAAAATGATAAGTGGACCAGGTGTCATAAATCTTTGTTGTTAGAATTCCCCTTTTATTGTATTTTCATCTCTCCTTTTCTATTTCTCTCCTTTTTGTTCAAGATGTTCCGTTTTCGCCCATTTGTCCTTTCCAGATCCCTGATGAACTCTCTCTCAGCAGGGGCTTTTGAAACACAGAAGTGAAATTGTGCAGGAGGTTGATGCATTAAAAGTTAGAAATGGCAGGCAGCCAGGGAGCTGTCCCTGAGAGACAGGCTGCCCACAAAAGGACATGGACCTTTTTGCAGATCAGGACAGGAAGGTAGCATTCTGTAATCAAGCACGAAAGAGGCAAGGAGTTGCCATACACCTTGCAGTCTTCTTTGTGGAAGGTCACGCGTCTCAACTCTCTGAAGATTTACCAAGCATCAAACTCCTGAGCTAGCACTCTGATCTCCGGCTCTTTGTTTTCCATGATCCTTACTCAAAGCCACAGAACTGTCACTATGAGGCACTTCACTTTCTCACTTCTAAGTTGCCATTGGTCAGTCGCCCTTCTCTGATGGCATTTGTGTTGACAGTTCTGTCCTTAGGAAATTTTAGTCAGTTCGTCAGATCAGTTCCTCGGGCCCTTTCTACTCCGTAGCTCCCCAGGTCTCATGCCGTTTGCCTATTCTGCAACCAGACAATCCTTGCAGTATTTCACTGTCACAGTCTAGGAGACATGGTACAAGGATCTGTTTCTCTATGTGTATATGTGTATTTCTTTATGACTCACCATAAAATCAGATAATTAGTGGGTTATTAAAAAATTAAAAACACATGATGGGAAACACGTGGGGAGGGCAGGGAGCCAGAAGAAGATATTGGGGACAGATTTGACTGACATATGTTGTACATACAAATAAAATTTTTCAAGGAAAATTAAAATTCTAGTAAAGAACTATCACATCCAACAAAATAAATAATGACAAATGAGCTATGGTTTGAGGCTCAGTGTGAATTATATTGTTCGTATTATTACTGAATAGTTCATTTTCAGTAATCTTGTAAGTGCTTGCATTTGGAGAAACCCAACAAAATGTTAATTAGTTAATATTGTATACAATCAACTAAATAATTAATTAATATTGTACAATATGTTAGAAAATCACAAATGCCATAGGAAGAATTAGAAAGCTGACTTCCTAGGTGTCCATGGTAATTGACGAAGTGGGTTTTCACTGATGAAATGATATTTTGTGAGGAGTTCCATCCTTATCTCAGATTTTAATCCATCAGGATGTAACTCAGTAAGAGCAAGGATTTATAATTTATGTTTTACATCCCTACAGCAGTTTCTTCCCTTTCCTCCCAGCCCTCACCCCTCCAGCACTCATGTCTCTGTTTGTCTTCAGGAAAGGGCAGGCCTCCCATGGCCGTCAACCATCCATGGCACAGCGGGCAAGACTAGACAGCTCTCCTACTAAGGCTGGACAAGCCAACCGGCAGGAGGATTTATATTTTACCCTACTCTAATCATAGTGCTCAGAAGACCGGAGAGTCATGCTGATGAATACATTTTTCTTTATTTGGTAAATTAAACAATATTTTCTTCTATATTCTCTTTTAGAAGGGGACCACTTCAGTAGCACACTCACCTAATGTGTTGCTAAAAGGTTAATCCTTGTCTCATTCAGTGTATCAGCTAACTATCTCAGTTCTTTATCCAATATTAGTTTTTTTTTTTTTGTTAAAAACAAAGGATATTTTTTTAAAAAGATAAAATGGTATAATGGTAATAGGAAGTCCTGTATCCTTCAGTTGAGTTTAGTGTATCATATATAACATTTGGGAGAATATTTATTTCTGCATTCATACCACAAATATTCATTTTTTTCCCATGAATTTTGTCTTAAAGATTCTAAGATTTGAAAGAAAAAGAAGACTGTGGATATTCATGCCAAACTGATCATTTTGGCATCAGCTTCTCAGATGTGTGACTTACATATAAAATTGAGGGCAAAGTAGAAAGGCAAAAAGCTCTTGAGGACTCAGAAATTAGTAGGCTTGAGACCATTGCACCTCCCAGTTATTAATTTAGCTTGCTTTAGTCAGTGGTCAAGGTGAAGCATTCCTGCTCTGTGCAGCTGAAGCCTGGTTTTGATTTCAAGAAGTATAGAAAGGTCAGAGGAGCAGGGGGACCAGTTGAAGACCATCAAATGGTAGAAAGGGAGTGAATGTTAAGGATAGAGAAAATGTATAATTGCTTGGTTTGCTTCTCAACATGACCCAAATTCATGTATGCTTGCAGGAAAAAAAAAAAAAGGTGTATTATTCTATGAGTAAGTTTTCAGAAGTACATTTGGAGTCACTGCTGTTTTGACTCTTCTACGAGTGGTACCGTGCTATAGGTGATGGGTTGAAACAAGAGACAGTTTTCTCTTTCTGAGCTTTGAATAGCATTAAGTAACATGCAAAGAAAAACAACCTATTATTTGTGTTTTGTACCATGAATACCTATCGTTTCCATGGCTCACTTCTCAGAATTTCAGGCCTGCTAATGCAGACTGCTTCTCTGACAGAGCAACTAGAGTGGTTAGATAGAGACACTCATGAAGCTTAAGGGCAGCTTTGGCTCCCCTTCCTGTCCTCAAGTACTTAAGAGGATTGAGGTGGTCACCATACAGACAGTAAATGAGTATTAATTTAATATATTCTATAAACTTGTATAGAAAACTACAGCATTTAATGTGCATATGCAAAAATATCTCGGAGTTGACAGTTATGACTTGAATCTGGAAAGTTCTGATATGTTCTTGCTTTGAGTTCACTCCATGCCAAATGGTGTTTCTTGGATGGCTATCCCATCTTCAGGAAGTGGGACTTATCTAGCACAAATGGGTTACCTTCAAAGGTTGTGTCATGGTTTCCTGGTCCACAGTAGTATGAAAATCTTCAACTACATTTTCTAGTTGCCATAACTATCAGATCTTCCCACCATGGCGATTTCAAACCCTGGACTGATGAGCCAAAATAAAACTTCACCCTTTTCAGTGGTTTCTGCCGTGCATTTTGTCCACAGTGATAGAACTAACACAGCAGATATGTCCAGTTTGACATATGACATTAGTTTTTTTTTTTCCTTTTCTGGAGATAAAATTTATATGATATCAGATGTGGGGGCCAATTTACTATATAAGTCATAAATACTTGGCTTTTTGTTAATATATTTCAACAGAAATTATTGCTATTCTATGCTACCCATCATTCACTGATATCTGTTCCTCAAAATTCTTTACTCATTGACTGTTCTTTATTTTTTATATCATGAAATTTGTTTGTAAAATCTATAAATAAATTTATAACAGTGCAGGTAAATATGTATATAGAATATATAATGCTTAGGTTATTCCTTACATTTGGAATTTTCAACTATGGAATATAAAGTTAAATGTAATTTTAAGATAAAAACATATTTTGAACTTCAACTTTTAAAACAACTTTTAAAACTGTAGTATAAGCCTTGCAAATTTTCAAAAAAACATCTTTTTACCAGGGTCATATAGATGTACACACTTAAGACAAATTGTCATTAGTTGCTTAAGAAACAACCAGTGTATTTGGGGCTGAACAGAATTGGAATTTAAGACACCAAAATTTTAGCAGGATGAAGTTTTCTCTAGGATCTTCTAGGTCTTAAATACATATCAAAGGAAAAATCCATAAGGAAAGAGAAGGGTTGCATTTGGTGTAGGCAAAGAATTTAAATTTGAGGCAGTTAGAGAGGCAGAGTAATCACAAATCTTTTACTAAGGAATGGTGTAACTAAAGAAAATTCATGAGGCAGTTTCAGAAAAGGAGTTGGGGAAAGGACAAAGGAAAGGACAAAGGACAAAGGTGGCCATCTATGGGAATGGAGTGCTCTACCATAACTCCCAGCATGCAAACCAAGTTACAATGGTTAGAAAGTTCCTTGGCACTAGCTGTGAGTGAATCCTGGATTCTGGTGTCCTGCTCTGCTGTTTCCCTCTCCCTTCGTGTATGCAGCTTCAGCTCTGCTAGCTTACCCTGAACTGGTTCTGGAAAATATACATTTTTCTTTTATTGTATTTATGAAATAGGCTTTTGGAAATCAAATCATTTGCTTCATTTCATTAAATTAATATGTAAGTTAATTAGTATGTATTGACCCCAGTAATTTCATTTTGAGTACAGTTCACATACATAAAGATGCTATAATATTTATTGAAGTAAATTTGAGGTAAAAGCATGAATTTTTTTCTAATGAAAAAAAAGTAAAGAGAAAACACTACAGAGTCAAATCTTTATAGTAAAAAAAAAAAAAGACCCAAACAAACATTTCTGACTTATCCAAAGTGCTTCAGAGAATGTATTATAAAGGACACACAAATGGTATGAAGATTACAGTTTCAACAAAAATGATATAAAGCTTCAAAGTGTGATATTCACTCATCACTTCTGAGAGGTCTGTCATTGGATGACCCTGTCATTGTGTTGTCACAAATTCTGTGTTCATTGTTTTTACTCAGGTTAGAAGTTGTGAATAGACATGGGGAAATTCTGGTAGTGTTGGCTGCCCAGAAATCCTGAGGCCTTTAATCTCACAGCCTTGAGCCCTCCTTCTTACTTAGCCTCTTGGGGTCTGTACATTGTAACATGATTGACCTTCACTTTAGAGCTAATATCCAGTTATAAGTGGGTACATACCATATTTGTCTGTCTGAGTCTAGGTTACCTCACTCAGGATGATTATTTTCTAGTTTTGTCCATGTGCTTTCAAATTTTATGATCTTATCGTTTTTTTAACAGATTATGTAATGTACCACATTTTCTTTATTCTTTAATTGAGAGACATCTAGCATGTTTTCAGGCTCTGGTTATTACAAACAATGCTGCTATGGACATAGCTGAGCAAGTGTCCTTGTGGTATGATTGAATATCCTTTGGGTATATGCGCGAGAGTTGTATAGCTGGGTCTTGAGGTAGATCAATTCCCAATTTTCAGAGAAATCACCATGCTGATTTTCAAAGTGGTTACACAAGTTCCCACTCCTAACAGCAATGGAAGAGTGTTTCCCTTGCTCCACATCCTCACCAGAATGAGCTGTCACTTGTGTTTTTTATCTTAACCATTCTGACAGATATAAGATGGACTTAGAGTTATTTTGATTTACATTTTCCTGATGGCTAAGGAAATTGAATATTTCTTTCTTTTTCTCTTAACTTTTTAAAAAAGTATTTATTTTTGTCTCATACATTGTATCACAAACCCAATTTCCTCTCCCTCTACTCTAATTACCCCCCCAAACTCCTTTCTCCCCCAAATTCACTGCTCCTCCACTTCCCTTTGAAGAAAAGCAGGTAGCCCAGGGTTATCAACTGAACATGGCATAGCAAGACATAATAAGAGTGGGTATAAATCTGCATATCAAAGTTGGATGAGGCAACCCAATAGGATGAAAATGTCCCATGAGTAGGCGAAAGAGTCAGAGACACCTCTCATTTCCACCATTTGGGGTCCTACAGAACATTTCTTTGTGTTTCTTGGCCATTTGAGATTCTTCTGTTGAGAATTATCTATTTAGATCTGTATCCCATTTTTAAAACAGATTATTTGGATGTTTGATGTCTAATTTCTTGAGTTCTTTATATATTTTGAAAATCAGCCCTCTGTCAGATGTGGGGTTGGTGAAGATCTTTTTCCAAACAAGGATGACCTCAGCTAAGACACCTAGCAATAGCAGATGTGTAGGCTGAACTGGTCATCTCCTGTGACCAGGCAAGACTTCCAGTGGAGGGATTAGGACATAACCTTGGACCTACAGTCTGTCCTGCCTATGGCATGTGCTAGGTTAAGAGTGGTTCAGAGATTGTGGAAGTCACCAACCAATGACTGGTGCAGTCTGAGACCTATGCCACAAGAGTAAGCTCACCCCTGACACTACCTAGAGTACCAGGGCCCATAGGTTGGATGGTCTAGAGACCTAAGAAAGAACCAAACATCTTTGGGGGAAAAAAGTCAAAGTAATGATGCCTAATGATATTCTGCTATACTCACAGATTGGTGCCTAGTCCAATTGTCATCAGAAAGGCTTCATTCAGAAACTGCCAGAAACAGATGCGGAGACCCACAGCCAAACATTAGGTGGACCTCAGGGAATACTACAGAAAAGGAAGAAGAAGGATTGTAGGAGCCACAGGGGTCAAGGACATCACAAGGAAACCCATAGAATCAACTAACCTAGGCTAATAGGAACTCACAGAGTCTGAACTGACTACCCAGAATCTTGCATGGATCTGATCTAGACCCTCTACATATATGTCACAGTTTTGTAGTTTGGTCTTCTTGCTGGATACCTAACAGTGGGAGCAGGGGCTATTCCTAATGCTTTGGCTGGCTTTTGGAAACGTATTCCTGATACTGGTTGCCCTGCCTAGCCTTAACACAAGGAGAGGAACTTAGTCTTACCACAATGTGATATACCATGTTTTGTTGATATCTGTGGGAGGCCTGCCCTTTTCTGAACAGAAACTGAGGAGGAGTGGATCAGAGGGAAGGCAAAAGGGAGGTGGGGGGAGGGAATGGGAGGCGAGGAGGGAGGTGAAACTGTGGTAGGGATATAAAATAAATGAATAAATTTAATTGAAATAAATAAAAATAAAATAAACCCATAGGCCTATAGCTATAGTCATTGAGAACTAGAGACTTATGATTACAGGGGCTGACAATACAAGGATTACTGATGTTACTGTTGCTGCTGCTCACCTGGAATCTAGAAGCTAATGTGACAGCCTGAAGCTTCAGGCCTCTGATGCTTCTGCTCTTAAGCCTTGGCAGGTCTCTGGAGCTGTGACTTTTTGGGCATGATTCTTTAAAAATATCTTCTCATCTTCAGTCTTAACTATTTATAGCTCTCTTCCGTCTGATCCCCTCACCTTTGACACACATAGTGTTTTTTGTTCTATGCTCCCGGTTCATATGTAGAACTCTTTGATTGCCCACTATTCTAGTGACCCAGGGGCTTACAGACTCAGGGTAGTTAGAAATTTAGGAGATAAACAATCTAATAAAAACCAAATAATCAAGTACTGGATCGTAACCAGGAAAATGGTCCAAGTCAACATAAAATCCACCATAGAAATAAAAAGCACATCAAAAGAGATGGACATAGGTGAGGATGTCTTTGAAAGTATGTATATACTACACTCAAGATTTCTAGGTAAATGAAATAGAGCCAAGTTTAGTAGAGCCTCGAAAATTCAAAACATGAAACATGTAACAAAAAGAACTTGTGCATAAAATGATCAAGATTTCCCAAAGTCACTTAAAGATTTTATTTTTCATACGATTCCAACAACTTGAATGAATTACAGGTACAACAACGTGGAATTTTCTGCGCTAGGTATGCCCATGATGCCAACGCTCAAGCAGGTTGACTACAGAACACAAATATGTTTTGCAGCATTACTTAAGAACAAAGCAAATATCTGAATTACTATTTGAATAAAGAATCCAAGAGTGTAGTAAAATATAAATCTATTACAGATATTCAGGGTTTATTTAAGAAATGATGAAGTGGTTCACCATTATTAAATCCATGTAAATATCATATATTAATTCGGCTAACAAAAATCATATAATCAGGGCTGGGGGGATATGGGTCCGTGGTTGAAACACTTGCTCTCCAAGCATGAAAATCAGAGTTCAAACCTCCAGCTTCCATTGAAAGCCAGGTAGATATGGTTGCCTGCCTATAATTAGAGCCTCTGAAGGCAGAGAATGGGGATTTCTCCAAGCAAGCTGGCTAGTAAGACTAGCATACCAAATAGGTATGGGTTCCATTGACGACACACCTCAGTAAAAGAGATGAGTGACTGAGAAACATCAGCTTTGGGCTTCCACATGGATGCAAACACAAGTGAATATGTACCCTCACACATGAATGCCCATATACATGCAAAAAGAAAAGCACATGTACCACCATACACACATGCTCATGCATGCAAACCAAATAGAATGCACTTCTCTTCACATGCATGGCCATATTCATGCAAACAGAAGTGCATGTGTGTAGCAGGAATATTAGAAGGTCTGGCCAATTTCTCAGCTGGTCTTGTTTACTCAGACTGGAAGCCTCTGTGTCCTCATATCCGAATGGCTCTCAGCTGAACTGTGCTGCTAGAAGCCTGAAAGCTTAACCAGCCAAATGCTTAACCAGCCAAATGCTTCTAGTTCCTGGTCCTCATGCCTTATCTATCTTTCTGCCTTCTACCACCACTCCCTAGGATTAAAGGGGCGCTGTCTGGGATTAAAGGCGTGTGTCACCTTGCCTGGCTGTTTCCAATGTGGCCTTGAACTCACAGAGATCCAGAGGGATTTCTACCTCTGGAGTGCTAGGATTAAAGGTGTGAGTGCCACCATTTTCTAGCCTTTGTATCTAGTGGCTCTTCTGTCTCTGACCCCAGATAAGTTTATTAAGGTGCACAATATTTTGGGGAACACAATACCACCACACATGTGCATCCCCACACATGCTCAGCCATGTACATGCACACTATACATATATGAAAATGGAAAAGAAAAATATCATATGATCAAATTACTAGAAAGTGCAAATGTTTTGATGAAATATTAAACCCATTTCTTTTTTTGTTTGTTTGTTTTTTTGTTTTTAAAGACAGGGTTTCTCAATGTAGTTTTGGTTTCTGTCCTGGATCTCGTTCTGTAGACCAGGCTGGCCTTGAACCCAGAGAGATCTACCTGGCTCTGCCTCCCCAGTGCTAGGATTAAAGGAATGCGCCACTGTCACCCGGCTAAACCAATTTCTTAAATAACATTATTTAATAACTAGGTGTCTATATAGAAATGGGTATGTTCTCAAATGATAGAGAATAAATCAGTTCCCTAAAGTCTTACATCTTACATTATTGCAGTTACTAGGTATTTACAAAGGGTTCATTTATTTTCATCTTGCTTCTATTTGTCATGTGCTTGAAAGTATCAGCATGTTAGATTAGGGAAAGTAAGCCTGGTAAATATATGCAAGTTTAAAAGGAAGAGGGGAAGTGGCTTTAATTTTAAGGGGTAAAACTGGCCTGTGCTTTTTGTATGTTTTTCTCTTTTACAGAGTAGGCATTTGTCTTCCTAACATGTGCATGTTGAGGTTTGGGACAGGAGTTCTACGCATTTAGGAAAACACTCTTCAAGGCAGCAGAAGTCCTCTCCCTTTCATAGTGTCCACCTTACATTATTACATGGATTTCGTGGTTAGTGTGCTGGCTGGTCTTATGTCAACTTGACACTCAAACTAGAGCTATCTGAAAGGAAAGAAACTCAACTGAGAAGATGTCTCCTTAAGATCGTAACTAGTGATTGATGAGGGAGGGCCCAGTCCATTGTGGGTGGTGCCATTCTTGGGCTGGTGATCTGGGGTTCTGTAAGAAATCAGGCTGAGCAATCCAAGAGGAGAAAGCCAGTAAGTAGCACCCCTCCATGGCCTCTGCATTAGCTCCTGCCTCCAGGATCCTCCTCTGTTTGAATTCCTATTTTGACTTTCCTCAATGATGAACAGCAATGTAGAAGTGTAAGATGAATAAACCCTTTCCTCCTCCACTTGCTTTTTATTCATGTTTTTTTTGCTACAGGAATAGAAATCCTAGCTAAGACAGTTAGATATTACATTCATTGGAGGTTAGCATACAATTACTATCATTACATCTTTCTGAATTATCAAATTAATCATGGACACCAAGAAATGTGTTAGAAGACTAGATAAGGGATTTATCTTGCACCCATTTATTCTAATGGCCCATGCATCTCATCTTCCTAATTCTCTCTGTCTGGTGATAACCATGTCACCCGATAACCCTTGCCATTATTTATATAGAGCTCATAACAAAGAAAAATATGGGGCAAATGAAAACATCCCAGGGAACTGTTTGGGGTAATTTCCATAAGAAGCAGAACAACAGTCCACCATGTGCCTTTCCTCTGTGTGTTCTATGAGCCTGTTTTATCATCTGTGAAATTATCCACAGTCTCATACTGATGCTGTTTATGTGGGTTGAATGAAAACAGCATTGACATTATGAAATGGATGGAATACTCAATATAAATGAGTATTATTTCTACAGAAATGAATTATTTCTGAAAAATGGGAATGTAACCACTTATGGAGTGGAACACAGCAGCTGCTGAATGGAACACTTGTATAACCATGGCACACTGGGGAAGAGGGCACAGATTTGGCTGTGTGATTTTGGTCTTGAAAATGAAATTAGAGAGAGAATTTAGCCCTGTGGCTCTGCACAATTATCCTAATAGGATCTGGCCTGGGAATAGGGTTAATGCTTTCATCTCTTTCAGGGGCTTGTCTATAATTTAATATAAAAAAAAGGGAGCTGATTTACACATTACTGAATGGAACACGCATTAATCAATTTTACAGTATTTCCCAATTACCAAATCTTCCTCTTTATTCTTGAAACACATAATTTGGCTTGGGTTTTATTTTCTACAGATAGAGTCTAAACTATTTATACTCTTGGAGCAATACCAATCTGATTTTTCTAATTACACAAATACATAAAATTAGTAGACTATGAGGAGCTTGGGAATAACCATGGAAGTATAATTGAAGAGGATGATTTTATTCTTTTAATCCTTTTACCCTATTCAGATAGGTGTAGGTAGTAGTGAGTAGTGTAAATCTTCTGCCTTCATTACACACCCTCATATACAACATATCATGACAAAATACTTAAGAAATCAAAGGATATTCAATTTGACAGTGCATAAATTCTATTGAGAAAAAAAGCTGTTAACAGTAGGCTCGATTAAATTGAACACTGAACATCTATAAATAAGAAATTTTCAAACCTATTACATATGGAAAATTGTTACTGTTATTAAATAATTGAAGTTTCCAATTTAAGGCTACCTTCTCCCTTTACTAAAAGTAGATAATTTCTTAACATATTCTAATTATGCACAAATTTCAAGAGTATATTTTATTTAACATTAAATTTATCCATGATTCTCTGACAGAAAAGTAGAAATTAATATAGTTTGGTAGAATGCTCATGTTATGAGAATTATTCAAATTACAAATATCAAACCAAGTTTGCAGAAAAGTGTGCATATATGTGCCAAAATGAAGCCAACAGTGGACAATAAGGTAAACCATCCCAGTGGATATAACATAATTCCTTGATAGAAAGGTCAGGGAATACAGTGGAAGAAGGAGAAGAAATATTGTAGGAACTAGACAACCATGCCATCTGCTTCAAGACAGTGCCTTCTCCAAGACAGGGAAGCTGGACTTCACAATATGGTTGCCTAAACAAGACCTGGACAATGAGAATACAATTTGACATTCCAATGCAGATGGAGGAAATTTCACAAAGCTCCATACTTAGATGAATAGCTGCAGGAAATTAATGATGGCTGAGAGAGAGACAGAGAGACAGAGAGAGACAGGGACAGACAGAGAGACAGAGAGACAGAGACAGAGAAGGAGGGAGGGAGAAAGAGTCAGTCTTCTCCAGACATGGGCCCTGGATAGGTTATCCAACCCCAAGTGCCCAATTGGCTAGCCCTAAAATCATATTCCTACAAGCAACACTAAATGGACTCAACAGGATAAATATATGACATATACAAATATACATGTACATACACATGGATGTATATATATACATAAGTATGTATATATCATTTATGTGTGTATATGTAATTATTGAAAAATAATTATAGAGGAAATAATAATATTTATAGAAGAAGAAATCACACATTTAAAGGTAGTGTGGGCCATAGGAGGAGTTGGAAGTAGGAAAATGAGGAATGTCTAGTATGTGAATACAGTATGCTCATAAGAAATTCTCAAATGTTTTAAATTAAAATATAACAGTAGTAAAATATACTACAGTCACTGACTTTAAAGTTGGGCAACAGCACGATGGCCTTATGAGTCTGCATTGATTAATTTTATGTAAATTCATTGATAAGTCTTGGATAGGCTAGGTAGAACCTGAGCTAGGATTTTCTCAGCATAAAGGATATGACAGGCTTGCGTGTCTTTTATATATTTAATCCACTAGTCCACTGCTCTGGGTATGTTCACACAGAACTCAGAAGCAGTGGAACAATGTACCAAGCTTCATCAGTCATCTGTACATTTTGTTCTAATGCTTCATTGGCTAACTCAAATGACATGGATAAAGACACAAAACTTGTGACTCTAGAAAATCATAATCTGAATGTATAGAGTCTATAACTTTTTAAATATATACACTGAGTTATTTGCTATTGAAATTTTGTTAGCATATGGATTTGGCACAAATTAATATTAAAAGTAGGCCAAGGGTTAATTAATAATAAGAGAAAACAGAATTGATCATCAGTTGAAAGTTTTTAGAACTAGGAAACAAGCATATGGTATTTATTCTCCTAACTATACCTTTATAAATATTTGTGGTGGAAGGATTAATGATTATGATATTATATAACATGTAAAGAGTAGAAAATGTAGAATCTGTTGTGATATAAGAAATACAACAAATACTGGAAAAATATTTCAAAGATAAATTTGAACAGTTATATTCTTCAAAGAAATAACTAATATTAAATAAATGTACTAAAAATTCTCAAAAGTCATATCACTTAAATACAACTAAGGATGTTTGTATTTCTGGACGTTTTCACATGCATTCATGTCATAACTACAGAATCCTACCTATACTAGGCACATTTCTATGTCTCTGACCCTAAAACATAACTCAGAAATATTGGGTTTCTTATCTCAAGATTTTTATCATTCTATCAGTCTCCTATTACTATAATATTGACTTAGTGAATTAATCAACAAAATATTGTATTTTAAAATGTTTAGGTCAAATGTTCTACATAGGTTTTGCTGGAATTGAATCTAGATTTTGACAGGGGTGTGTGTCTTGTAGTTATAATGGAGAATCTGCTTCTTCTTACCATCTGTCTTTCAGATGCCGGCCACATTTGCTGACTAGAGAATTCCTATCTCCACCTTCGAAGACATCTAGGTTCCTTCTCTGCATATGTCTTTCCTCCACAGACTTATCTCCCTCCAAGTGGTCACAGGCAGGAGAGGCTCTCCACTTTCAAGAATTTTCATGATTGAATTTGGTTAATCCTCGATAGTAATCCCATCTAGATTTCCTGAATCATATTTTGCTTCATGTGTATGTGTTTGGAGTGTATATGTGCAGCAGTGTGTTTGTGTGTGTGTGTGTGTGTGTGTGTGTGTGTGTGTGTGTGTGTGTGTGTGTGTGTGTTTGTGTATGTGTTTGGAGTGTATATGTGCAGCAGTGTGTTTGCATGTGTGTGTGTAGTAGTAGTAGTGGTGTGGTAGTAGTAGTGTGAAAGCACACGGTTATGGTTAATATCAGGAACCTTTATAGACTGCTTTCCTGTTTTTTATTGAGGAAGAATCTCTCAGTTGAACCCAGAGCTCCCCCACTGTGCTAGGATAGCTAGTCAGCTTACCATCCTGTCCCTGCTTTCCAAGCACTGGAATTACAGGTGACTGCCAGGCCTACCTGACATCTACATAGCTCCTAAGGATGCAAACTTTATTCACTAACCCAAAATTCCTAATCTTAATGACATCTAGACAGTTCCTTAGGACACTTTATACTGAAGAATTCAGGATGTGTGCACCATTGAAAGCCCATCACAGTGCCTCTCACAATCCATAAATGGTTGGAAAATAAAGAAATAAGCAAAACAAACCTTTGAGACACTGAAAAGCGCCATAATAATCTGTTAATAGGAGAACCTGCATCTTATGCATCAGAGAAAGCTTCCCTGGAAAACAACATTTAAGCTGATTATTCCCCAATAAGCAGAAATCAACTTGCGAAATTCTGCAGGCAGATAAAGCCCAGAAAAGGCAAAGCCAATGGAGATGCTCAAACAGAGACCAAAATGAAGGTAAATGGACTGGATCCTAAGAGCTAGGGGCAAATGTGTGTTCCATAAGGCTTAGGAATTAGTGAGGGGCCAGCTTTACTGGCTCATTTATTGTCTGACTTTCTCTGTTATATGCTCTGAATTTTAAAACAATTACCATGAACAGCCCACAGAGGGTGTTAAGCAGACAATGTGAATAATCTGGCTTATGTTTGAAAATAGCATCTGGCTGCTTAGTGGCTAGTACATTAGAGCTGTTGATTCTCCATAGGCTAGACATGGGCCTCTCTAGAACACTTCTGGCACTGACTACCATGTTCCAAATTTGTAAATTATAAAAATCCTCAAGTTATAAATAAATTATTATTATTTTTTTGCTAATTGATTAAATGTGGGGAAAGAGTTCAGAATGAGAGTTTGGAACAAATACCAAAAACAATTTCAATATAATTAAAATCCAGCAAAACCTTTTTATTAAAAACAATGTAATATGTAACTATGTTATTGACAGGTTTTGTGTGTGTGTGTGTGTGTGTGTGTGTGTGTGTGTGTGTGTGTGTGTGTGTTGTGTGTTATATTGTTGTTGGAGGGCTTCTCTCCAGGTTCCACCAAGCCCCGCAGTCCCAAAATGCACTTATAAAATAATCACTCAGATGCTTATATCACTTATAAACTGTATGGCCGTGGAAGGCTTCTTGCTAACTGTTCTTATATCTTAAATTAACCCATTTCTATAAATCTATACCTTGCCACATGGCTGGTGGCTTACCAGCATCTTTACATGCTGCTTGTCCTGGCGGTGGCTGCAGTGTCTCTCCCCCTTCTCCCTGTTTCCCCAATTCTCCTCTCTCCTTGTCCCACCTATACTTCCTGCCTGGTCACTGGCCATCAGTGTTTTATTTATATAGAGTGATATCCATAGCATTATATTAGAACTGTATCAATGCTACAGGGTGATAACTCTTCCAGTTGACATTTTTACCTCAGTTTCAAGCAGCAACAAGAACAAAGTGTTCAGATATATATTTTAGCAAATCACAGACTGCAGTGTCTAGGACAGCCCTTCATATATTAAAAGCTAAGGAAGGAGACAATAAATCATGTATCACATTAAAATATTCAAAGGCAGTGCTGCTGTTTAAATTTATAGGAAGAATTTTACAGTTTCAGGAGATTTATTTTCTATATATAGAAAAATTTATAGATATGATAGGGTATGAATAAAAGAAATAACTCATCACCAATAAGCACCGTTTTGATGAATTGGAGAGTGATCTGTGTTTATAGTCTGCACTCAGCTAAACAGATGAGCTGTGTTGTTCCTGCCGTAATGTGATGTGCTTGAATGTCAGTCGGTGAGCAGAATCATAATTAGAGATTGTTCAGGGCATGGCTAGAGGTAACCCCCACTAATACATTACTGCTAAGATGACTAGAGAAGGAAGACCTGACTGACCACTCCCCCTCAGCCTATTTTCCATACTTCAGATGCTAAGTTCTTATCTTGACAAGATATCTTCAAATGTTTGTACGTTTATGTGACCTTAGCAGACAACTTCTGTCTGAGCCCCTGAATACCCCTGTGCCTTGTCTGTCACTGAGGAGTGCTCTGAAAGCTCTGATAATTGACCCAGTCAGAATTTAATTTGGGAGAAGTGATTCATGGTAAAAATTTAAAACAATTATTTCTTTTACCATTGCTTTTAGCATCTAAAATTTTGGTAGATTATATTATTTCACAAAGAATAATTCTGGAAAAAGGATTCTACAGTAGTTGTGTACTTTTATGCTATGTAAAAGCAAATTCTGGTTGTTATTGAAGCTATCAAAGTGTGTGTGTGTGTGTGTGTGTGTGTGTGTGTGTATGTGTATGTATGTATGTATATGTGTTTGAGTATGTTTATATCTGTATGTGTTTATTAGTGTTTGTATGTGTACTTGAGTATGTGTGATCATATGTGTTTGTGTGTGTGCATATATGTGTGTGTACATATATATGTGTCTATATGTATGTATAAATTTGTGTTTGAGTATTGTGCATGTTGTTCATTGTGCATCACTGTGTGAGAGTATTGTGTTTTAGTATGTGTGTGTATGTGTGTGTGTGTTTGTGTATGTATGTGTATATATATATATGTGTGTATATATATATATATATATATATATATATATATATATATGAGCACCTACAACTTTGTGTGTTTCAGTGTGTGTGAGAGTGTGTGTATATGTCTATGGGTATGTATGTGTGCATGAGAAGGTGTAAGAGTAACAGTGTGTTTATATATGTGATTATATGTCTGTGAGTATGTGTGTTTGAGTATGTTTATGTAAATGTGCATGAATATATGAATGTGTATGTGTGTGTAAGTATATTTGTATATGAACATTTATGTGTATGTATGTTCATGTGTGGATATGTGTCTCTCTGTATGTAAGTATACGTATATATGAATATTTATGTGTATGTATGTTCATGTGTGTATAATGTGTGCATAACTATGAGTATCTGTTCATGAGTGTGTGTGTGTGTGTGTGTGTGTGTGTGATTATGTGTATGTGTGCAATGTGTAATGAGGCTAGGCTATACTATTGTAACCTGAGACTGTAAATTAATCAAACTTTAGAATAACTATTATCAATATTAATATTAATAAAGTAAAAACAAAATCACATATATTTTCATGTGCATCCTCATTCACTTCCTACACTGTATGTTTTGTTGCAGTTCACACTCATGGTGCTAACTATCCATATTATTCTGATTACTTGCTAAGCTGTACTTTCAAAGTGATGGCTAATCCATTAAAACTGGACATTCCCTTCTGAAGAGCCTGGTAATACTAAAACAAAATATCTATCTTGATGGAACAACAATTCTTTTCTTTAAATTCTTAGCAGAAACCAGTGTTGCATCTGTTTTCAACCGATGATGGCACTAAGGCATTTCTCTTCATTCACTGTTCAAATGAATGAGCAAGATGAGGCCACACTCAGTGTCTGCTATATTTCCTACTCCATCTTAATCTCTTGATTTTCTGCAAACCAAAAAGAGAAGAGACCGTTGTAAAACAAACAAACAAAGAAAAAAAAAACAAAAAACCCCTTTGATCCACAATTTGTCCTGCCTGGAAGATATGGCACTGCAGTGGTGGCACAAAGCTTGTGGGAATAACCAAGCAATAACTGGGTTGACTTAAGGCCCACTTCCATAGATGAAACCCGTACCTCACGCTGCCTGGGTGACCAAGAACCAGAGACTACATAGCTCAGGGATCTAGGGTAAAACCAAATACAGCTCTAAAAAGCAAGCAAACAAACAAACAAAAAAAGCAGAACACAGTGATAAAAAGACTTCTAATGATATTCTGCTATATTTATAGATCAATCAATGCCTTCTTCAACCATTATGAAAAAAAGTTTCCTCCAATTGCAGATGGGAACAAATACAGAGACCTACAGTCAGACATTATGCAGAGAGTGCCAGACCTTAGAATACTTAGTTCTAAAAGGAATGTCTCCCTAAATTCCTCTCCTCAGGGCTTAGGGAACCTTGTGGAACCGGAAGCAGAAATAGTGTAAGAGCCCAAGGGCATGGAGAACTCCAAGAAAACAAGGCCCTCTAATCATCACAACCAAAGCTCATCTGAACTTAGAGACTGAGGAAGCATCCACAAGGCCTTCCTGGGTTTGCACCAAGTCCTCTGCATATCTGACTATGGCTCCAAGTTTAGTGTTTTTGTGGGATTCCTGAGCGTGTGATGAGCAGGGCTCTAATTCTTGTGCCTTCTCTTGTGCTCTTTTTCTTCTGTTTGTCTTGTCTAATTCTGATGTAATAGTTTTTGTTTTACCTTCTTATATTTCATTGTTATCACTTAGAAGGCTGTGCTTTTCTTTTCTTTCTTTCTTTCTTTCTTTCTTTCTTTCTTTCTTTCTTTCTTTCTTTCTTTCTTTCTTTCTTTCTTTCTTTTTTTTTTTTTTTGACAGGGTTTGCCTGTGCAGTTTTGGTGCCTGTCCTGGATCTCGCTCTGTAGACTAAGCTGGCCTCAAACTCACAGAGATCCGCCCGGCTCTGCCTTCCTAGTGCTGGTATTAAAGGCGCGCGCCACCACCGCCACCACCACCCAGTGAAGCCCGTGTTTTCTAATGAAAGACAAAAGAATAGATCCAGGGGAGAGGGTAGATGAGGAGGGATTGGGAGGAGTAACAGGAAGGGAAACCATGCAGGATATATTATGAGAGAAAAGAATTGATTTTCAATAAAAGTAGAAAAAAGAAAGAAAACCCTAAATCCTTAGCAGAAACCACAAATGCTTATTATTTCCCTAAAACACTACAATCCACTGGAGATTTTACTTATTCCTTAACCTCTCTTTCAATGTCATCACCATGTATTTTTTAAATTTTTACGTTATTTTTATTAATTATTTGGGGATTTCACATCATGAACACCGACTATACTCCCCAGTCCTTCTGACACTACCCTTGTGACTGCACTCCAAAAAAAAGTAAAAGAAAAAGGAGGAGATGGACAAGGAAGAGGACGAGAAGGAGGAGAGGAAGAAGAGGAGGAGGAGGAGAAGAAGAAGGAGAAGGAGGAGGAGGAGGAGAAGGAGAAGGAGAAGGAGGAGAAGGAGAAGGAGAAGGAGAAGGAGAAGGAGAAGGAGAAGGAGAAGGAGAAGGAGAAGGAGAAACAATTCCAGTTTATGTTGCCCACTGGAGCATGGTCAGAATCTCACTGCCAGCCCATTAGAGGAAACTGAGTCCTTTCACACTTTCTCCTCCACCAGAAGCCATCAACTGTGAAGAGCTACACTTGAGCATCCATATCACAATTTTTAAGCATTCTGTTTGATAGCTTTCTGTCTAGGCTGTTACTCATTTTCTGTTTGGAGGGGTGGGGGAGCATTATGTCTGTGCTCCCACTGACTATAAAGGACAATGAAGCTACTTTTGTCATGGCATTATTATTTTTATTGTTTGTCTCCAGTTTTGATATAAAAAGAAGAAGCTAGTGATTTTACAAGTCTTTAGGTTGGTTTGAATATCAGAAGAAAAATAAAAGGACTACTCAAGGTCCTGAAATTTTTATGTTAGTGATATTTCTGCATCATCTTCAGAAGGATAAACTCACAAATAGATTTTAGAGGGGACATAAGTTCATCCTATGGTAAGAGAGACTTGGATTTTCAGATTTTAACATGTCCTGTGAGAAATCTAATCACTATGTATTAGTCATTTATGTAAGTATGATTGTCGGGGGCTAAACTACTCCAAAATCCCTAGAGGTGTCAAGTTCACTTGTAATCAGGGATGGTCCATAAAAAAACTACTTATTATTGAATAAAATTGAAATTTGCTGAATATCCTTGCCTATCTTTGAATAAGCCTCACAATCCAATTACTTACTATATTTGAAAGGCAAAAGAGACGGAAACCTTGGTTTCCCTGTGCAAGCAGTTTTTGTCAGAAGCCACAGAGGAATATTTTAAGTCCTTGTAAGTGTGCTCTCAGGTTGTCTGTTAAGATGCAGCCTCTAAAATGTTATTGTTGCTCTTTCCTCCACTGGCTGTCAGGGGCCTCCTTGGGCAAGCACACTGATTGTTGAGTTTACAGCATGGTGCTTGGCTGAGGTTGGGATGCCTTGATTAGTCCCACCAGCTGTAGAGAGGAAGAGACACATTAAGTCCCCTCCCGCACAGCAGAGGGAATATTTGATAGCAGACCTCAGCACCCTTGAGAGTCGCAGGGTCCTGTGCTCTTAGTCCTTCATTTTATGTTTAAGCGGGAGGGATGTTGCGATTGGTGATCCAGTCTGCAGAATTTCCTTTTTAAGCTTCACCGACGAGAACATTTCAAAGTAAACACAAATCATGCCCATGCCCCAGAAGAGCAAGAATTAGACTGCTTTGCAATTCCTCATGCTGACGTGGAAATGCAAATGCCAGTATGCAGGAGGTGTGAAAACACTATGTTACTTTAGTCACTGTCCAGAGCAGATTTAATATTTGCTTAGGGAAACTGTGACATCCTTAGAACTTTATGTGATGCTAACAGGAGTTAAAGAAATAGAAATTCTTGCAGCCTTTTATCTCAGAGTCTGCCATGTAGGGAAATGATTGTTTTGAAAAAAAAATTGGCTATTTCCATGTTGAACTGTTAAGAAACAAAAGAGAAGACTCTACTTTATAATAGATTGTGCCACAAAATATAACTTTGTGTCATATATTGTTACTTTTATTTTTCACATTTTATTTTTCACATATTTTTCTTAAGTAGTAAATCAGTTTCAGATCTAAATATGGAAAAAAAAAGGCCACATTTCTTTCTCCTGGGTTGGTCTCCACAAATAAGTTACTATTTTTCAGAGGTGTGTGTGTGCATGTGCATGTGCGTGCGTGCTTGCGTGCGTGCGTGCGTGTGTGTTTACTTTTTTCTCTTCTTTTGTAAAAAATGTCAGACATGAAAGATAATAAAATAATACCTTTTTTTAAAAAAAAAAAATATTGTAAGAAACAATGAAACACCCGGATGTTTCTTAACCACCACAGCCAGTTTTGACTTGACTTGGTGATGGAATAGGAAAGTTTTATTCTGCCTAGACAGTGTCCACATTTATGGAGTCTCTGGATAAAATAATTTCTTTTAAACAGGCTTGAACCAGAAAAATAGTATCTGTGTGGTGCACAGCAGTCTGAGTGAGACACAATGGACATGTGCATTCAGGTCAGAGACACCTCAATGCCTTGATGTCCATTTATGATTTCTTTTGAAAAATGTCTTAATGTCTCTTGACCGTTAATTGTTTTTTTGTTAGCATTTATTATATATTTATTGTGCATATGTGCACATTTAAGGTACAGAGCACACTGGTAGTAGGTCACCTTAGCACTGATTTCAGAGTTGTCACAGTAATAAAATTTCTGGAGTTTTTCATACTTAGAAAATACAAGGGCTTTTTTGTGCATGAATTCTGATAAGGAAATACTCAATAGAGATCAAGGAAATTGTAGAAGAATGGCCATAGATTGTGTTATGTGTAATAGTAAAAATCAAATGTTCTTTGAATCAAAGGAATGCTACCATCTGATTTTAGAAACAAAATCAAGATGTGAGTTGTATCATCAGTTTAGTTGAAAAAAAAATTCAAATTAGCTATATACTTCATTTTGCTTTAAACAAATTCTAAAAAGAATACTAGATTTATCCTATCCTAATATAAAGAAGAAATAGTTCTAATATAAGAAAACATAGGAAGAAAAAAATCACACGAGTCAAATGGAGACTTACTTATATTTGACTCCAAAAATTCTGGCTTGAAGAGAAAAAACTGAGAAGACCACATCCACATCAAAAGTGTCTTTGAAACAAGCTTAAAACACTACCAAATTGACAGTTAAGGGACATCCATTGGAAGTGGGAAAATATTTGTAAGCTACACTTCTGGTAAGGGGCCCATCTTCAAGAAAAAAAGAAAAATATAAATCCAAGCAATTAAATAAAATGAGTATATTGTATGGTCAAAAATTGTCAACAGGAGAGTGCAAAGTGGCTCAGCAGATGGAGATGCTTACAGCCAAGACTGACTATCTGCTTCCACCCAAGAGACCAATTTGGTAAAAGGAGAGAACCCGCAATTGCAAATTGTCCTTTTACCAGTGTGCATTGTATCATGCATGTGCACATATACATAAATAAATAATAAATATAACAAATGCTAACAAGTAATGGTCAAGAGACCTTAACATATTTCTAAAAAGAAATCATAAATGGAAATCAAGTATATGAAAACACTGTCACCATGATGTATAATGATTAAAATGTAAATTAATATAATGTTTAATTATCAATTGAAAATTTTTAAAATAGCATCCAGAAGGGTTAAAGGCTACAGTGTTGGTAAGGGGTGAGACAGGGGAAGCCTTGCACATTGTTTTTGGCAGTGTAAATTAGTGCAGTCATTATGCAAAACAGAAGACTTCACCAATAAATAGTAATAAAAATAGAGGTAAAAATAGAATCCAGCAGGAGGTGATGGGTAAATCCTTTAATCTCAGCTACCTGGAAGGCTGGTGTAAAAAGATTACAAGCTCAAGGCCAGTCTGGAAAGCCCAGTGGGAACCTATTTCAAATTAAACAAAAAAAAAAGAGAAAGGAAGGTATTAGGATATAATAATGCCCCTTCTGAGCATTTATACAAAAGATTTTAAGCCAGTATTTATACAAAAGATTTTAAATCATAAAAAACTATATCACTGTGGTCATTGCAACAGTGTTTACATTAGTTAAGGAATCAGGATGATTTTTTTTTCGCAACAAATAAATGTATAAAGAAAACCACATGCACATCTATGTACTTATCTATGTGATAGAATACTATTCAGCCTTGAAAAAGAAAGGCACTGTAATTTGCAACATGTACAAAATTGCAGAACATTATGCTGAATGAAACACACCAGTCAAAGAAAGACAAATGTTTGCATTGTCATCTGTGTGATATCTAAATGCCTGAATTCACAGACACAGAGAGGAGAATGTGGTTACCCCAGGTTGGATCAGAGTGAATTATCATGGGCAAGGGAACACCACCAACAACTGGGACAATGAGGAATTTATTTTTCTGTTTGTTTGTATTGTTTCTTTATAATCTATTGTACCATATGTTAAATATTATTAACAGCACATTATATATTTCAAAATCCTTTAGTAAATTTCAAACATTCTCATCAAATACGGTAAGATTTTATGTTGGTAGGCATGTTATCATAATCATTTCACATTGTCTGTGCAAAGTGCTATCTTCATGCTATGCCACATAAGACAGAGCACAGGGACTAAACTATGATTTCCCCCTTTCTGCTTGTCCCTATCACAGGCATCCACTAGCTTTCATCATTTTAACAAACCATCCAGTAGTAATGAACAAACTGGAGAGTGCTCACTTTTACCTCATCAGGCAACCAAGGCTGAGTCTCTCCATTTTTACAGCTTCTGAAGCATCCAAATTGCTTGTTTATCTCCTCTCTATATGCAGCATTCCCTCCTCTGGTCTCACTGTGCTATTTCAACAGTCCACCCCTCAAGAATACAAGAAAGAAAAAAAAATCTATGCTACTTCTTTTGGTAAAAATCACTTTTCTCTTGGCCACAAGAGTTAAAA